>NC_137216.1:26433376-26765876 GCF_949987685.1 Ammodytes marinus
CTACTTCTCCTGCCACTCGATAGAACGATAGATAAAGGTGAATTAAAAGCTACATCTCTTTTTTTTTAGAAACAATGTGCCTGTGACTTTAAATAACAGCTCTGAACTAAAGATGGCCTCATCCACCACTGCCTCAAGCCTTTCCACAATATCAGGTGGTGAGGTGAAGATGTATTTAGTTATTTATCCTATAATAATTATTCGTCTTCCAACAGCTGCATTTCTTACGGACACCCACTATGTATAAAAAACACGTAAGGCAGTTAAGTTTGTCTATTCTGTGCTACTGTAGAAACATGGCGGTGCTACATGGCGATGCTTCCCCTTCCTTCATATAAAATTCTAAGGTGCTAAACTCAACTAAATTGAAATGTATTACTATTTCTAGTGTAATTTCATACAATAGTTAAAACATAATTCTACCAAGTCTGTTTTGAAAAATGCCAATGCATGATTCTACACACTACCTTTAAAGGCCTACTTCAGGCCTACATTTCTCTTTCTGTGACATCACAGAAAGAGAAATGTAGGGTTAGACAGTGAGACCATAAAACAGTCTTTCTGCCTTTTCTCGGGCTAGGATGATCCGATTTCAATTTTTTTTGCACATTTATACTTCATAGGATCTCCGAGTTCAATACACCTTCATATTCCAACCGGTGAAGTAGGCCTTTAAGTAATAATATCCTGGAACACATAATACTTGTTAACCATACAACAACATAAGTTTTCCGGTAAATACGGATTTTATAATTCACACACAAGTAAACAAATGGTTGAAGACACTTTCACAGTAAACATAGCTTATTCAGGTCACTTTGTCCTTTAGAGCCGTTGACCCAACAAGGTCAATGTCAGACTTAGCCTCTGTAATATCCACACGTTACGTGCCTCACCTTCAACCCCACTGTGTCTGAGGTCACACGGACCACACACACACTCTCTCACACACACCCACACACACACACACACACACACACACACACACACACACACACACACACACACACACACACACACACACACACACACACACACACACACACACACACACAGAGACCCCTCTTGCAGCAGGTGAGTATGATCTGTGAATTCTCATAACGTTTTACAAGTGTGGAGGCAGGTGGTGCTAAGGAGGGCCGATCATCACTGGGCTATTTTCAGCACCTGTCCTTTACAATGTGAGATAATAATAAAGAACGGAAACACATCCACACAGATATCCCAATCTGAGAAGCAGCAGCAGAAGTCTCGCCAAAAAAAAACCTGAACACACATTCATTGGACTCTGGAATTTCCCATCCATTTGGAGTTACCATGTGGAAATTGATTTCTAAGGGAGCTGTTGAGTTTTCACAGACAGTGTTTCCTTGCAGAACACTGTAGGTATGAAGGTGATATTTACACACACACACAGCACAAGCCCACCGACAGTAGACATTTTACTTTCTCGAGCAAAGGGCTTTTCAGGGGGGAGATGGGGAGGGGGGGTGATTCATACCCAGTGCCCACCACCACCACCACCACCGCTTCCCAAGGAAACAAGCCCTAAATTACTAGAAGGGGAAAAGGGCTGCCAGACTGGAAATTAAGGAGGAAAAAACTTTTCAACGTGAATTATTCGCTGGACACGACCTGAGGGCCTCAGACGGTCCCTTTACGGCTCTGGGGCTCCCAGCTCCAAAATGTGTCTCCCTCCCTCACTCACTAAATTTTTTTTTCTTTCTCTGTGTCGCAAAACAGTCCACCATGCAAAAGCGCTGTTCAAATCCAGTCGCTTGACTTGTTTTATTATCACTCGTGAGATGTCAGCGCAGACCCCTCTTTGTCACCCCCCCTACCCCCCAGACACACACAGACAGACACAGACACACACACACACACACACACACACACGCACACACACACACACACACACACACACACACACACACACACACACACACACACACACACACACACACACACACACACACACAGACAGACAGACAGACAGACAGACAGACAGACAGACAGACAGACAGACAGAGACACACACACACACACACACACACACAGACAGACAGACAGACAGACAGACAGACAGAGACACACACACACACACAGACAGACAGACAGACAGACAGAGACACACACAGACAGACAGACAGACAGACAGAGACACACACACACCTTTAACATTTTCTCTGAATTCACACCGCAGCCAATTCTGTGTGGAGGCGTGTATACAAGCCCCCGGATGGTGGAAATGACATGTGCTCAACAACCTCCTCGCAGAATCGCTCCTCGCAGAAGTTTGAGAGAGCTGCTGCTGGCTGCTGGCTGCTGCTGCCCATTTGGCAAAGCCATCAGGAGCACTTTACGCGCCTGACCTTCACGTGTCCACACACAGTAAATATAACCGCCCGGGCTTTTGTGGATGAGCCCGTGTGCACTGAGTCTGCCAAAGGGGGAGAGAGAGAGCAGAACGTGAGAGACAGTGCTGGAAAGAGAGAGAGAGAGAGAGGGACAGAGAGACAGAGAGAGAGAGAGAGACGTTTTTACCTTGGGAATTTTTTTCTGTATAAAGAAATACAGGTCATCTGAGCATGAATCACACAGTAGGGGACTAGGGGGTTGTAATGTCCTGTCCACCGTTAGTGAAATTCACAATATTTTCCTAAATGTTCGGTCTGGTAATGGCTATCATCACGTCTGTGTGTATGGGAAATGTACGACTTTCACCTGACGTCTTGTTGTGCTTGACTCTGGCCTGGTTTACAACTGAATGTTTTCATGCAACTTTATAATAAACTTAAATAAACAATAGTCCGGGTGTTACAGTTATTCCTATGCATTTATATTTAGCATGGCACGGGATATATATATGACATTTAAAGAGTTGGTTAAGAGAAATAACATAGACCTGTTTTCTCACTGACCTCTAGTGGTATTCGTCGAGGTATAAGTGTGTATGGAGGCTGAAAAGTTCACCTCTCTTCAACAAACAGGGAATAAGGAATACTTTTGTAACATATTTGGAAATAAAATGTTAAATTTGATTAAAAAAAAAGTACAATAAGCATTACTGCAAAAATCAAGTCCTGAATCACTGATACCATTTTCTTGGTTAGGAAATTGGTGTCTTGGCAAAAACATACATTTTTGGTCTCACAAGCTCTATGATTTATATCTTATAAACCAAATAAAAAATATTGTAATGCATCATCATGACTAATATAAAAAGTGTGCTTGGGTATTTGTGTGTGTGCGTGCATGTGTGTGTCTGTGTGTGTGCGCCTGTGTGCATTCGTGCGTGCGTGCGTGTGTGTGCGTTTGTGTGTGCGTGTGTGGGTTTGTGTGTGCGTGTGTGGGTTTGTGTGTGTGTGTGTGTGTGTGCGCCTGTGTGCATTCGTTCGTGCGTGTGTGCGTGTGTGTGTGTGTGTGTGTGTGTGTGTGTGTGTGTGTGTGTGTGTGTGTGTGTGTGTGTGTGTGTGTGTGTGTGTGCATGTGTGTGTGTGTGTCAGGGTCAGTGTCATTCATCAGAATGAAGCTTCGGAGCTGAAACTTTCCCTTGGCGGCAACATCTGGAGGCCAGCAGTGACGTTCTCAGCAGACCACCCTTTCTTAACTTGACAATGTCTGGCTTCTTTTTTTTGATTAACAGCACTTTTCGTATTTTTTCCCCAGGCCATAGATGGTAGAACAGTAAGCATTTTGCATTCACTTTCTTACATTCCTTCTTCTTGCTTCTCGTCATAATGTAATAATTTGCTTTAACATCAAAATTTGATTAAATTTGAAACCTTCATTGATCCAAAGAAGGACAATTAATTTGCAGTTTCCAACATCCACACTCATGCAAACAAGATCCAAAATGTTACATGTCAAAAACCCAATAAATAGACAGAGAGAGGTCGGTGAAAGAGAGCAAGGTAAAGATAACGAGGTAAAATACATAGAAATTAATAAATAATACAATAAATAAAAAAAAGCATGAGGTCCCCGAGTATAGATTCAGCTTGTCTTTCTTTCACCTTTGCTCCAGGAAGCCTGTCTTGGTCCGGGTGTCGCTGGACGTTTAAACGCACAGACTGACAGAAAGCGTCAGTGTTGATGCAAATGTAAATCATTTTAAACTTGGTGAAAGCTCTGGTCACCCCGGGGAACGGGAGAGGGGGGAACGCTGCAACAACAACACAGAGAGAGAGAGAGAAAGCTGCCATTCATAACCATTCATCAACAAAACCCCATCAACAGCTAATCACTGCGGTGTCAATGATCAGCTGTAATTGGACAATACATTTCTGTGTATTATTGGCCCCTGTATGTTTGTATTTAGGTTGATATAGGGCTTATATTTAGCATTCAGCAGTCCGTGTTTCCTTCTTATGTTGGACCAAATATTATTTTATAAGCTTGATTCAATTTCTCATCTTGTATATATCTGCATCTGCATTCCAGTTGGAACCTTTAACCTTAAATGTATTCAGAATGAGTTGATGAAAATGTAAGTAAATATGGCTTCATAAATGTGTTTTTTTTATTGTATATTTTGCAGGATTTTTTTTTTCATATATGGTATTTGTCCAACATGGATAACACATCTTTATAATTAGGGTAGTTAATCAAAAACAATATTTCATTGGTATGAATATAAAGAAATATTACAATCAAACAATAAACCAGCGTCTTTTAGCCTGTGTTTCTGTCTTGACATTATAAACTGCCATGTTTGATTTAAAACTAAACGATCTACACCACTCATTTACGGGTGGTATTGCTGTGGTATGACATTATGAGCGTAGGATATTGTTTTTTTTAAATGAAATCTGATTTATGCTTGTACTTCTGTTACCTGAGAGCACTTTGCAGCATTTGTGGATCATATGATCTCATTTATCCTCATATTTATTTATTGCGAACCATTTAAGATTTGGGTTTTTAGTTACTTGAAATGTGTTCGTTGTGTCAAATACAGTCCGGTGGCCATTAAATCCTCCATAGAGAGTAAAAAGTGTGTATTATGTGCAGTGTGTGTGTGTGTGTGTGTGTGTGTGTGTGTGTGTGTGTGTGTGTGTGTGTGTGTGTGTGTGTGTGTGTGTGTGTGTGTGTGTGTATAGAGGAGGGGTGGGGGATGAGAGGGGGGTCTAGACTGAACAGATAGGGTTACACAGTGAATCTGTGACTAAAGAGCTGGTGGACGGATTGCTATAAATTGCCTTGCCATGCTGACATGCTGCTCTCTTTGAGGTCTCCGGTTTACGGCGTAAACGCTCTATCAGTCAGCGCAGACAGTTCACCCTAGATGGAGCAGATCCCAATTTAATCTCTCCCCAGGCACAACGCCAGTACACTTCAGATCCTGCATGTGCACACGGGAGAATGCCACTGAAACTTCTTGGTACACAGGTCGGGAGAAGCTGTTGTTGTTTAATGTGGTCACTGACCGCACTTGGTTTTGGGCAACACTTAAAGGTGAAATCAGCGATTCTGGAGAATGCTTGTTGTAAAAATCACTTTTTGTGAATATTTCCTCATAATCTGCTACCTGTATGTATTGGGTGCGCGCTGAAAAAAAAATCTGGTCGTTAATACATGGCCTATAGGCTATGTAAACTAGTATGTAAACAAAGTATATGTAAACAAAGGGGGCACACATAGCTAGCAGCATACCCGTTTATAGAGTCTAGACTTTGGATTAATACAGATTTGTTTTGTGTAATAATAAAGTAAGGATCATGAGGAGATATTCACTGATTTTAACAAAAAGTGACTTACTTTAACTGACTCTGTGAGGTTTCTAAGATGCAGGTTGTAGGTGAGACTCTGTGGCCCAGTTCTGTTAAAGCACCTGTGTGAAGGAATTAAGAATAATTTGTCTTTGGCGGCTCCTTGTGGTAGTATATTAAAAAAAAAGGATATTTTGGAAGACAAACAAACTTTATTTATACAGAACTTTTAAAACACAAAAAAAGTGCTTAGGTAAAATGCAAATAAAAGCCTATAAAAGTAAAAAGTTAAATTTACATGATTTTCAGTGATTTCTTTTAATGTTGCAAAAACGCAACACTGGGCTTCAATGGGAGTCATTTTTCAAAACAAAAGGCCCAATCACTTATTATGAGTAAATTGTGTATTATTTGTGTTTTAAGCTAAAGTTCACTAAAGTTTAAGGTTTAAAGTCATTTAGTTTTATATAAAACTAAATAACCTTAAACTTTAGCCTAAAACTATAACACAAATACAAAACTTTTGTTTTGAAAAATTACTCCCATTGAATCCCAGTGTTGCTTTATAGTATAATAATGTACAGTATATACATGTGTGAGATCTGCAAAAGATAAAAAGGGTAACCCTAACCCTAACCCTAACCCCTAACCCCTAAACCCTAATCCTACCCCTAATCCTAACCCTAACCCTACCCCTACCCCTACCCCTACCCCTAACCCTCTAACCCCAACCCTAACCCCTAACCCTAACCCTAACCCTCTAACCCTAACCCCAACCCCAACCCCACCCCTAACCCTAACCCTCTAACCCTAACCCCAACCCCAACCCCAACCCTAACCCTCTAACCCTAACCCTAACCCTAACCCTAACCCTAACCCTAACCCATCTAACCCTACCCCAAAACCTAACCCTAACCCTAACCCTAACCCCAACCCCAACCCCAACCCTAACCCAATCCTAACCCTAACCCTAAATTTGTAACCACTAAGACCCGTTGTTGCAATTTTGCAACGTTTTCTCAACAAAAACATTTTTTTTTATATATTTTCCTGATCAGAGTCTTGCTAAAACAATTTTAAAAAGGAGAAAAAAATCCTACATCAACAAAATCAATGCTTGGGTTTCACAGCGGAATATTTCAGCGATAATTACGCTGTGCTATGTTCGAGATAAAGTGTATACAAATATATATTTTTCCGGGAACTTGTCTTCATAGCATTCGAGCCAGAGTTAAGAGGTCCATCAGTTTGGGCCTGATAAGCCTGGCCTCTGGGAGACATTTGAATGGGGGCGCAACACCACTTTATCTCCCTGTAATCTGTAAAAGGACTTGCATTTCTCATCACACATAGACAGCATTCATGTGCAAAAGCTTTGTCCTTTGTTGCTGCTGCCAGTGAGAGATTCAGGTCGAGAGACATAAAGCCGCGCGGCTCTGGAGGCTCACACACCAAAAAACCATCCAATGACTCCATCACCCCCCCCCCGCCCCCCCGCCCCGCCCTTTGTCCGTCAACCTATCTCCTCTGCACTGTGTCCCCACTATATTTAGTTTGGCTATTTGGGGCAACCGCTCCTACCACTCCTACCCATCCTTCAGCCCTCCCGGCCTTCAGTCCCTCTCGACGGGGATTTTTTTAGCTCAATTCATCTTTGTCAAGGCTGGCCCGGGGTGGAGGAGGGGGGGCATAGGGCGCAGACATCTCATGGTGAGACGTAAATGTTCTGATAAGCTGTGAACAATGTTGTTACACGTTAATGATCCCGCATGGAAACGTGATGTAGAAACCTCTGCAAATATGGCCGCCCACCGGACAAACATGCATGCTCACACACACACACACACACACACACACACACAACAAATGCGGCCACTGTCCCACCCCTCTTCCCTCGTTGGTAAACTATAAAATATTTCACACATTTTCATCATGGAACTGGACTTAGATAAACTGGAGCTGTTTCATATATTATAATTTATTTTAGAGATTTAAGCGATTGGCCTATATTGAGTATTATTAATGCACCACTCCCATAGACCCCATGGGTGACACTTTTTTAATGATTTCTAGTGATTGAGAAAAATGTACTTTAATATATTGACAACCCAGACTTCTTCTAATGGTCATTTGGTAGAACCATCAATATACGATCATGGTAAATATTAAAAACAGCAGCCATAAAACACGCCCTTATGCAAGGTCATGTTATTGTCATGATAATGCCTCACTTTCAATCTAACTTACTGTATGTCCACATTTATCGAAAAAAAAAAAATCTGAAAAATTGAACTTTTTGGAAGCAATGTATGTGATTCAGAGTTTCCGTCCTTCATTAATCTTATGGAAGTTGAAAGTTGAATTCTTCTTCAGAGCTGCAGCGGCCTTCAGGGTTTGCCTGGGGCTGTAATTCAGTTTGGTCAGACTGCAGACTACAAAGAGGAACAAGGACAAAGTTGAAAGAAGCTGCATGAAGGGAAGGGAGAGGCAATCAGAGAAAAAGTAAAGATATGTCGGCCTGGAGAAGTTGGATCCTTAGAAATAGTCAGGTTAAGACAAATCTTTTCAGAAGCAAAGTACAATCTGCAAATATCCCTTCAAAACTCAAAACTTTAACACATGTTAAAAAAAACTTTCCCTCCCTTTGATTTGAATGTTTCATATGGAATATATATGCTGCCATAATTAAGCTTTTTGGAAACTAAATTCTAAAAATGCATGGTGGTTGCTTTTCTTTCTGCACCTGAAGAAGTTGACATTTGGAAAGATGCAAGAGCGATGAATGGCCATTTATCATTCTCTCTACGCTTCTGGAAACTTTTTCACACGGTGTGTGTTCAACTAACACTGTCTGAGCAGCAACAGGATTTTTTGTGCACGTGCATGTACAGTTCCTTCACACCCTTTTTACACTTTCAAGGGGGTACAATATAGTGTGTTTGTGTGTGCTGGTGTGTGTGTGTGTGTGTGTGTGTGTGTGTGTGTGTGTGTGTGTGTGTGTGTGTGTGTGTGTGTGTGTGTGTGCGTGCATGCGTACGTGCATGTTAGTGAGTGAGTGAGTGTGTGTGTGTGTGTGTGTGTGTGTGTGTGTGTGTGTGTGTGTGTGTGTGTGTGTGTGCATGTGCGTTTGTGTGTGTGTGTTTGTGCGTAAATGCTTGTATGTGTGTGTGTGTGTGTGTGTGTGTGTGTGTGTGTGTGTGTGTCTGTGTGTGTGTGTGAGCAGGCCTGGTTTGTTTGGCCAGCTGTTTGGAGGGAAAGCCTGATCCCATGTGACCTTGTGTTTCTCCAGCTGCTCTGGGATCAGAACAAGCAGCCCCTCTCTGCCAGGACCGGCCCAAACCCTGTTTACCCTCACTTCTATGGTTTTCTCTTTTCTAGGATTATTATGGTTGGTTATAGTAGTAGTAAGACTTGTATTAAGAATTCACCATTTTAGAGAAATAAACAGGAAGAATGGAGGTCAATATCCATAGAGATAAAGCCATAATGAGTAAATTCTGCTTCCATATTGTGATAGAAATCGTGTTTCATGTCGTATCTCCATTGCATTCCGAGGTAGTGTGTTCCAATTTGTCCTGATACTAGCTAACCAAATTTGACAAAAGAAAATGTCAGTGATGTCTGTCTGTCTGTCTGTCTGTCTGTCTGTCTGTCTGTCTGTCTGTCTGTCTGTCTGATATGATAGAGTCATCCTCTGCTAACTCAAGATGACCATGCATTTATTTTACACAGCGTTGAAAAACCTATATCCGGATTTTGAATTAATCTTATGTTGTGACATAACATAAGTTAAATTTAAGAACGCAAGCTTGAGTAGAACAATTATAATATTGCTGAGTACAAATCCTACAGTAACGCCACTGTGGATTTATTACTGTGAGCTTTTTCCAACTGTTTCCAAATGTCTGCTCACCCAGAAGCAGAGGAGCACAAATGACTTCATCTTAAAACATTTGTTTTGGCGTTTTGTATTTGCTGATGGCAACTTTTTACCACTTTCAAAACTATGGAAAAAAAAACGTCCAAACATAAATTGTAGCACAGTTGGTGCTGCAGTCTTTCCATCAGTTTCTGTCATGAAGAGTGAGTGTGACAGAAATGCCCTTTAGCTGTCAACAGATGAGGTATTACTGATGAGGTTTATGCTGATTCAACACTAAAATTTGAAAATGTATACTAAATTATCACAAGCAATACCCATATGAAAAGTGCATAGTTGTCCATAGAAACATATTTGCATTGCTCCAATTACATTTAGATTTAAATGTCGCCTGGCTTTCTTAGACAAGGCTATGCCATTTAGTGAATCAAAAATGAACTGAACTTGAACAAACTCGCACCTTTTTGACATTATTTACTATTTCTTTATGCAATGAAAATACTTCCAGAAAAAAAAAATTGTCTGAAATGTTGGACAAACTTCATCTAAGAAAATAATAAAGGTTAAATTGAGTAATATTGGTGTCCCATGATGCAACCTGATTAGTAATAGACAAGCGAGTTCTACTACAGTGTGAGAAACGTCCTAAATGTTGTTGACCATCGTCGTCGAGGCGACAGAGTCACAGGAACTGAAGAACCAAGTAGATTCAGCCCAGACCCTGGATCAGTGAGGTGCTGAAACCTGTCGGCTTCACACTGCCACTGAAACACACACACACACACACACACACACACACACACACACACGGAAACACTCACTCACACACACACACACACACACACACACATACACACACACACACACACACACACACACACACACACACACACACACACACACACACACACACACACACACAAACACAACCAAACACAGTGGCATACACAGATGGATACCTACACACAGAAATGCTCTAAATCCTGCTTTTTGTTAATGTGGGAGACAAACCTTGACATATTTCCCAGCACAGGAAAACAATAGTCAACACATTTTTACAGAGCAGATTTAACTTATCTTTTACTTTGTTACAGTATTTAGAGTCAACCTATCTTTAAGGAATTAACTCTTCAAGATTGTAATATTTTTATCGGGTAAAAAAAATCTAAATTTCTTCTAGGAAGTAATTGATACTTCATATTGACGCTGTAGTTAATAAACAGGTCGTTTGTCAGGCAGAGCGATAGATAGACAGCTATAGCCCTCGACATTTCCAGTAATCCTCCGCTCTGTTCCCAGCTCTTGTTTACAGATGTCTCTCTCTGTGCCGCTTTAAGTCGCTGATGTTTAAAAGTGTCCGGGCGGCCTTCTCAGGGCTTTCAACTCAGCTGGTCGCGCATGTCTGTCAGCACCGCTATTACCATCCTATCCTCTGTGTGTGTGTATGTGTGTGTGTGTGTGTGTGTGTGTGTGTGTGTGTGTGTGTGTGTGTGTGTGTGTGTGTGTGTGTGTGTGTGTGTGTGTGTGTGTGTGTGTGTGTGTGTGTGTGTGTGTGTGTGTGTTGGGATGGTTGATGGGTGGGTGGGTTGTGTGTAACCTGGGGCCTGTGACCTTGAAACTAAGGCTGAACATTATACCCGACACCTTACCACATGCCCATACACACATACAACAAAAGTTAGCTAACTCATATTCTCAGCCCCGGAGGCTATTGACCTTTTTTAACTGGTTGTACATTGCTAGCACATGTTCAAATCATTGCATGCAGTGTGTGTGTGCGTATTGATATATATGCGATTTTTTAATCAATTCTAACGTTAAGAAAAAATAAAAGATCCCAGTTCAGATCGGCTTACAGGTAATTTGTTTTAGATCTAAACTTATTGAGAAGCCCACAGGAGTTTTGAAGTTCAAAGTCTTCCCAAAAAAAATATGTTTTTTTTTTTTGGATTGTATTGGGAAAATTGAACCCTTTCTTATTTGAGGGTAAATAAATATTTTAGGCGCTATGGTCCAAAAAATAATTTCTGAAGCAGCCTCAATGGTACTTCTCTTCCGGGCTCACCCAGTAAGACAGTTAAACACCTTACTACTGCACTGCACTGCAGCGCCTTGGTGCATTATGAAGTGTTGTACTTTACACAGTGTGGACAGACTGTTAAGAAGATGACAGCTCAGGCTTGATACGCTCAAGTTTTAATTCCGTGTTTAGTTTACAGCAGCACTGTTGATGGCCTCACGAAGATCACAAGCTAACCCCCTATCTCTCTCTAAACTAGTGTGGGCATGTCGGGTGATGCAACAGTAACAGAAGCACATTTTGGAGAAAAAGAACAAGTAGATAATGTACGTAAAAGGGTCATTCCTTTAAAAATATTAAAAAAAAAGCTTCTTCTTGGAAAATTAAACAAACCGCTTCATAACAGTGAAATGGACTTCTGCTTTCATGTAGGCCTAAACTGTCTGCACTTCAAAAGGCACCAGTGTAGGTGTATAGACGTGTAGATGTTTTTCTCAGGGCTTTCTGTTGATGCATTTCCTAGTGGCACTCGCTTGTATTTCATTAGCTTTATTTTCATTTTAGCTTATTGAAGACATTTAAATTAGTGGGGAAAAAAAACAGTGACACACAGCCGCCGTTCACGTTTTGGGAGATGCCAGAGATATTTTATATGCAAATGCGTTTCCCCTCAAGGGAGAAGAATTTGAGCTGAAGTGGCGCGGTGATAAAGTGAAGAGGCTCAGTGGCCATGACAATGTGCTAATGCTACAATGGCTCTCTAACGAGTGAGAGCCAGCGCTAATTTCCCTGTTTGACAAAAGGAGTCTGTGATCCTTTTGGCTGTTAGCGGTTTTGCTGCACTATAGCAGGTGTGTGTGTGTGTGTGTGTGTGTGTGTGTGTGTGTGTGTGTGTGTGTGTGTGTGTGTGTGTGTGTGTGTGTGTGTGTGTGTGTGTGTGTGTGTGTGTGTGTGTGTGTGTGTGTGTGTGTGTGTGTGTGTGTGTGTGTGTCTGAGAGAGAGAGAGCGAGAAAGAGAGAAAGAGTCTAGACATAAACACTTTTTTTCTGGAATATATTGTAAACCAGCACAGAATTACCAAAATGGGAGTCTGAATCATGCCATGTGTGCATGTGTGATTGCCTGTTTGCATGTGTGTGAGTGAATGCATGTATGTCAGCTGCATGCAGACATTAGCATCAATGCACCTGCCATTGTCTTAAAAGGTGTAAGTTTAATTTTGACTATAGGATTTAGCTTGTGGAGGTAAAGCGATGGCTGGGGTCACGGGGTCAGTGGCAGCCTGCTTGGGGTCATTCAGCGCGGGTCACAGAGTGGACAGGTTGAGCGACGGATCGTTTACATCTCCCAGCATGCTCGCTGTTCTCCCCACACAGGAACTGCCACTGTTGCTGTGAAAGCCCTCATGAAGACGAGCTGTCAGCGTCCAGCCCGTCACACAAGACACCCACTGCAGTGAAAACACAATGTTACTGACCAAGTCGTAAGTCAAAATCATGCCGACAATTGTAATATTGCAAATTAGTCAAAGTCAGGACCTACAATATAACCACAGGCAATGGTACAGGTTTATAGAGCTGTACTCCATTTGGCACGGCAGGAATCATGCATTTTAGAATATATGTATCAGTTGGTTCATTTACTTTAGTATATTTGTTCTTATATTGCTTTAAATATGTTTATTTTATTACAGCTTTTACTTTCCTATAGTTTTTGCTGCTTTATCAATATGAATATTATTGTTCCTTATCTTTAGGAATGTTTTTCTAGGTTGTTTTATTTATTAGCAAAAGAGCAATAGAAGAAATCAGTAGAAACATGCTGAGGGTATGTGTCCATGTAAAGGGTTTGTGTTCATGTTAATCTTATAGGGATAACTCTGGGTGAGACCCTCACCTCAGCTTTAGAGGTCGCTGGGTTGGGATTATAGGAGGATGTTGTTTGCATCGCGCTCATATTCCCAACTGTTCTATTTTATTTTTTTACCTACTGAGGAAAGCCACGCTAAAAATGCAGACAGTCCGTGATAGTGCAAGGAACTCTGGGATAAAAGTATCCAGCCAATAGGTTACGTGTGAGAAGAGGAGACAGCGCTATGTGAGGAGACATAGAGAGGAGGAGGAGATGCTCAGATGGTGATGAATGATGGGGGGAAAATGAAGAAGAGAGCAGAGAGAAAGAGCAAAGAGCACGGTGACAACCCTGACAGCTCCAGGGCTCACTGTCCACTCACTCAACCCGCTCACTGGGGTAAATTTAAATCTGATGATTGGGTGTTCTGTCCCTCGGACCTGTCACTGCTATGGGCGCCATTTTTTTTTTCTTTTTTTAACCCTAACCCTTTTTACTGGGTCAAGGAGATGAAAAGCCCGAAATGTAACAATGACCCGAAATGTAATTAAAACATTTTTTTAAAGGTGCTCTGAGGAACTTTTGGTGTTTGTTCGTTCTTGCACCCCCTTTGGACAAAAGCGGTAGTGTTTTTACTACGCCAGCTGTTGTTCCTGGGTGAGCGTACCCATGACAAAGGCATTAAGAAAAACTATATAAAAATAGCATTCTTTGCACTGATGGTCTTGTTTGCTGTTATATGTCATTTATGATCATCAGGGAAAATGAGACTGTATAAAAAATATTTAAAAGTTCCTTGTTACACCTTAATAAAATCCAAAATGACCATTTTGGGTCAGTTCTTACATTATGGAGCAAGCAAAAACAATAAGTATTTATGATACTACTTCTACTACTCTGCATTGAAGCAAATAGCCCTTTAATCCATAAATGATTGACTTACTTAATAATGTAATACATTTATAACAATATTAGGAGAAACATATTTAAAAAAATGTTCGCTCCATAATGTTATAACTGACCAAAAATGTAAGATGTTTTTACAATATTGACAAAAAGTTGTTCAGTTTTGGGCTTGTAATTTTGCTACAATATCCACTAGTTATAACATTTTGGATTTTATTTTATATTTATTACATTTTTGTTGTTACGTTTTGGGTCATAGTTACATTTCCGGGCTCCTATACAAGGCCCATGAGTTCTAAGAAGTGTAGCAGACCAGAAACGAGACAATCCTGTGTTTGCTGGTTTTATAAAATGGGTCAAGGCAGGTTATCCAACAAGAATATGAGTGTCTGCTTTTCATATGGTGACCTACAGAGAGTAATAAAGAAAAGAGGGTTACACCCAGAGTCCATATTGTCTATCATCTTAAATTGCAACAGTCCAATACATCATAACCACTTAGGATGTTTGTCACAATCACCTGCTGTCAACAGAGGCATTATACTGTATTATCATATCCAAGTACATTACACCCTGGGGAGACAACCCGGATATTGAGAGAATCATGTCAACAACTTCAAAGGTTCAGCCTGTACAGATGAAACTTGTGTCATGTAGAATCAGTAGACCCACATGGTCACATAGATGCAGCAACCTTGAATCTGCCTTAACAAAGTTGCACAGACCTCCATGTAAAAAACTGTGCTAATTTAATAATTGTATTATAACGGTGTTTTTTCAACACATTTTTGGGCTACATCTGCAAGTTGCGATCAAGATAGCTTTGTCTTCCCTTTGCCCACTATTGTGTCTTGTTTTTTTATGTTACGGCAATGCTGCTGAAACCAGGATAATACAGTTAACTCTATGTAATGTTAAGGAAAACACTGACAATAGGCAAGGCAAGTTTATGTATATAGCAAAATTTAGACACAAGACAATACTACAATTTGTTTGAATACCAGGGACTTTGTGATGCGACATTCCTCTACATCCAAGTTCAGAATTCGGACTCGTTTAAAAAAGGTCACAACACTTTTAAATTCTGTGTGAATTTGACTGTAAAAAAATCCAGTCATCCACAGACAGCGACCTCCCCGTGGCCTTCACCCTCTGCTGTCTACATCTCACGTCGTCGCACATAAATCACATTTTGTGTACAGACACACAGACACCATGTGTGTGGCCAGACTAGCATTAGCTTTGGTCTATCAGCCCCTTTCTGTCTGTTGCCTCTCACTCTCTCTCTCTCTCAATGTTTTCCTCCCACTCACATGTACACAAATGCTAAGTGGGTGTTGGAGGGGCTTTTTGATATAGTGTTGAGCGTCTCTCGAGAACTTGTGAGACTTGCGGCTGAGTTGCAAACCAGCCTGTCGCTAAAAAAAAAAGAAAGAAATCCAGTGAGAGATTTCAACATTTGCTTAGTTGCTTCTTAAACATTTGTTACACGTTGTCCTTAGCATGTGTCTCTCGGTGCTAACACCATCTGTCCCTGCACGTTATTTTCATCGCGGTCTCCCCTGGTAAGCCTTAGCAGCATGCTGAGACGGCTAAGAGACGACACGAGAGAGGGTAAAGATTTGGCTTGGCCCGGGACGCAACAAGCTGATGAAGTGGGACAAACTCTCTCTCTCTCTCTCTCTCTCTCTCTCTCTCTCTCTCTCTCTCTCTCTCTCTCTCTCTCTCTCTCTCTCTCTCTCTCTCTCTCTGGGGAGGGATCATAGTTACGTCCGCATCCAGTTCTTGCTTCCTCTTGTTTCTCAAATTAGAGCCTTCGGGTTTGCGTTTGGCCACGCTTTAAAATAACCACAGGGGGAATGTGGGTATTATATTTAGTAGATGGCAATTGTCATCATAGTGGAAACAGTCAGACTAACTATAGTATGGAAATAGTATTTTGACAAAATGATTTAAAGTCCCGCGTCTGCTGACCAGGTTTTTCCAGCCGTATCTCGTAGTGCTTCATTAGACGATGGAGTTTGTCCAAAGAGCCAACAATTCTGATCAAGACCGTGACATTAAGTTCATAGCTTTTGGGAAAAGCAACTAAAATGTGGGTCAAGATTATTGTGTCGAATTTAAGTTTAAGTAAAAGGACTATTTTTTTTAAGCAAGCAGTGGGTTGCGGGTCACTACATAGGCTACTTTGGATTACCTTGAAAGAAGGCTATTCAGGCAATTCATTCATTTCGATCCTAAACGCCACGCTGTATCCATTTACTGCTTTGCCAGGGTGGGTTGGCTGTGGTGGGACCATTGGGCTGTGGTGGGACATAGACACACGCTCCCGATAAGAACACTACAGAGATCCGTTTTATTAAAATCAAAGTGATGGATAACCAATTCCTGAGTGCTTTGCCTAAAATACAGTAGAAGCTTATGTGAGGCTTCAAATTAAATTAGTATGTTTGAAAGTTAAAGCTGGGTTATGTGATTTGTGATTGGTCAAAGTTAACATGAGCTGTACACTTTGACCAATCAGAGCGAGGCTCCGATTCTCTGTTCTTATTGGCTGTTGGGACTGTCCATTCACTTTGGCACAACTTTGTTGGTGTAGAGCGTGTCAGGGAGGGACCAAAGAGAATTGGTTGATGTATTTGGATTTGAATCTCTATTCCAACTGCCATTTTCTCCCCAAATCCTCCACCCCAGCTTTAAAGTCACTTTAGAAGCCTACAACATGTCCAGTTTGATTGTTTCCATGCTGAGCTGCAGTGGAGGATCAGTGACACACACAAAAAGGGAATTCTGTCCTTAAAAAATAAATGAATTTAGAAAATAGCCACGTATTGTAAACCATTTAGGTGGCTGCAGCTTTATGTAAGCTTCATCTTGACTTTCAAATGTATTTGTGCCTGTGGTTTATGTTTTTCATCACTTACACAGACATCTCTGTAGGAAAGGGTCTGTTTGGTTGAATCACGGCTGCCAGCAACTCTTCCTTAGACTTGGCAGGATTTTTTGATCACAAACGTGAACATTGAGAACCTAAAACACAGTGCATACTCTGTGTCTGCCTTATAATTGACACCAGTATCACTGTATACGCCAGGGTGTGAAGATACTGATACTGTTTTATTTTTTGTGGTCAGAATACATTGCAGTTTCCAAAAAAAAAATCTGAAAAAGTATTATTTTATCTTTTCATCGTTAATAATTTATTTTTTCTTTGCACTTTAAAGTAAAAAAATAAAAATAAAATCATATTATTTTCCCCCTTTATATTTGAATTTTTTTCAATCCTAAACTCATATCCACACAATCCAGAGGCATCTCACTCCTCCTGGCTCAGTGTTAACAGAGCTTCTGCCACACCAGATCCTATGGTCTTTGCATGATAAGGAAACATATTTTTGATTTACAACAACACATAATGAATTTGTCACTCTCTAATGCTATATGAAAGTCTCAATCAAGCGTGCACTTTGTGTCTAACCCTACAGTCGGTTGGTTGTTTCCCATCTAGCAGCAGGTTTTTCTTTTTTGATCTTTCAATTCAAGATTTGCCAAGGCTCGGATGGATGTAATCACGCACCACGTAGTGCGGGGAAAATTGATTTGCATGTATCTTAAAACGAATTGTCTCATTTTCACACTGCTATCAAATGACCGTCTGTGATCTGCCAAACGCGGTGCAACGGCTGGTGTGGATTTAAAATTAGGCCACAGCAGCTGTCCTTCACCCGGAGAACTTTATCGTGCCTTCCAACTCCACATTGGTGTTT
This sequence comes from Ammodytes marinus, assembly GCF_949987685.1. Classification (NCBI taxonomy): domain Eukaryota; kingdom Metazoa; phylum Chordata; class Actinopteri; order Uranoscopiformes; family Ammodytidae; genus Ammodytes; species Ammodytes marinus. Next base: position 26,451,512 of record NC_137216.1, read on the forward strand.
CTCGCAGAACGGGATAACCTTTCTGTCTTTTCAGGGGAGGGGGGGGGGACAAACTGACACCAGATCAGCCTGGTGGAATTTGGGGAATGGCGCTGGTGCCCACCCACCCAACCCCACACGAAGGAGGAGGAGGTGTCATCTCCGAAATCGTGTTTATTCGTTGGCACCCTGTCGTTAAAAACCTTCCCATCAGCTGCATGTTAATCTTGTCCGTAAATTACCCCTTACCATGTTCTTGCCGTTGTCTTTCTGCGAACCGTCACCTCGGCACCGGTTGACATATTTATGAACCCCACCACACACCACACCACTCTCCTCTCCACTCCTCACCATCCCTTCTTTTATTTCAGCCCCTTTTTTTTGTCTACCGCTATTCACGTCTGTCTTCTTGCACTTTAGACCCACAAGTTCCCAAATACACACACACACACATAAACACATAGGCCCGAGACTGGGTTTGGTGACATGTGGTGGTGGCAGTGGCAGTGGACAGCATTAAAAAAGGCTCCAGTGATTAAAAAAACTCTCCCAGCCATCTTCTGTTTCACACCGGGGGCCGAATGTATGGCCTCAGCACTCACCATCTCCTGCTGATCTGCTGTGTAAATGTAAATGTAAATGTAAATGTAAATGAGTTTCAGAGAAATACAAGTATGGAGAGAGAGAGAGAGAGAGAGAGAGAGAGAGAGAGAGAGAGAGAGAGGGAGGGAGAGAGAGAGATGGGTTAGGGGAGAATAATGGAGATAACGATGTATAAAAGCAACAATTGGAATAAGTGATGGTTTGGCATTGGCATTGGAAATTTTGCTGTGATGTTGTACATTTGGGATTTTTTTGTCCACATAATTTGCTGGAACACAATGTGACATTCCTGGTAGATTCCTTTACCTTTTAATTGTCGCGACTTCTGATACATTTCTGCATATAATGTGTAGTTTGCCAACCTGAAAATGAGTGAGTTCGTGAGGTAGCCTACTAAACCGGTTCTATGATGTGCTCTGCAGCCATTGATACATTGGAAAATATTGCATATTATTGGAGAAACTTCAGTTTATATTGTACTATACTGTCTGACTGACAGAAATAAACAAAAAGTCATTTCTACATCAACATTTTCGTCTCATTGTCTTGCATACAAATTCTATTGGCGCTTTGAAGCCTAAAATTCCACAAATAAAGAAAAGTCCATAAACAGAATTGCATCGCCGATCTTAACCCACTCACGCATCATTTAATGGAAACATTGCTCGCCACATACGCACAAATCATATAAAGCTTGTTTTTTTCCCCCACACATATTTCAAAAGGCTTGAAGTTTTGGGAATGTTTGTGCCCAAGTCTGTCAGACGGCCACCGCGTAATGCCTTCAAAGAAAGATGGACGCTCCAAAGCAACAGAGAAAAAAAAACCACCTCCACCATCCATCACCCAGTTTATTTACTTGGTGATGAGATCAATATTTAGGGGTGTCTGGTGGAAAGCTTGGACGTACACCGACTTTGGTGTCGAGCCCAAATTGACAGCTCATGGAAACGGTGGCGCCCAAGTGGCTCAGCCCGGGGCATGCCACTGACTGTATTCTGTGTCGTGAAGATGGATGAGATTTGAAAACAGAGCTTCGCAACCAACACTCTCTTGGGTGTGTGTGTGTGTGTGTGTGTGTGTGTGTGTGTGTGTGTGTGTGTGTGTGTGTGTTGTTATCAGTCGAATTAAAGAACAACTTAACTCCTCGGTTTATTGCGTCAAAGCGAAACCCACTCCTGCCGATGGGGGCTCGAGTGTCAAATGGGTTACACATACACGTATGTTTATTAAAATCCATAAAGGTGCACTGTGGAGTTTTTAAGGGAAGGGGGAATGTGTTTACATTTGAAGAGCCTGCAGTTAGTAAAGTTTAGTATTGAACGATTCTATTATCATAAATCCAATTTATTTTGAGGCACCTGGAACCTCATTTAAGACTATAGTATGCTTGTAAACAAAACTGTGGGCTGCTGCTGTAAACAATGGCAGTGAACCAGCAATGTAGCTTCCTAACTTCAAACAGTGTTCCAGGGATACCATTTCCCTCGGTGTAAACTTTATTTATTCAGTTATGAGAATATACCTTAGAAAATGTTCACTTCTTTGACACTACCAAAGTTACACAGTGCACCTTTAAATGAACAACTTAACCCCTCGGTTTATTGCGTCAAAGTGAAACCCACTCCTGTTGATGAGGGCTCAAGTGGCAAAGGGGATTACACGTACATTAATTAAAATCTGTAATGTCAGCCAACGTCCATGGGTCACCTCAGTTCCCACTCATCTGTAGCCCACCCTCTCTCATTCCGCCACATTGACTTCTTTAGTTTGTGAGTTACAACAGCAGTCCTATGATGTGCTTCGAAGCCATTGATGCAGTAGAAAATATTGCACATTATTGAAGAATCTTCAGCGTATATAGATACAGTATATTGTCAGTTAGGAATCATCATATTTAAAAAAAAAATGTTTTACAAATAAGAAAATTCTACATATTTTATTTCATTTACATTTCCCTCTCATCTTATCACAACTATCTTGTATTTGTGCTAAATGCCACAAATAAAAATGTCCATACCCAGGATACATTGCAGACGAGGGCTTTAAGTGTTAAAGGGTTATTACACGTTTGTTCATTAAAAATCCTTAATCTTAATGTCAGCCAACATCCTAGGTCACCTCAGTTCCCGCTCGAACCTCAAACTCCCCGCTCTGAAACCAGAGTACGTTAAAATGAAAAACCTTAGCGTATCGAGCTACATATCGGCAGTTCAGAAATGCACAGTTTTGAGACTAGGTGTGAGAGGCATTCACACGGTAACGAGGGACTTCACAGAGGGGTCTGGGGAAAAAAAATTACAAAGACAATGATCGCGGGCCGTAAATTGTGCCTTGCGAACGCATGAAGCTGTCCACGCTGCCGGCTGTCAGCTGGTTTGGGAATGAAAACACTTAACCCCACCACGGCTTAAAAGGTCATATAACTCACAACTCTCTTCCCTCTGACATGAGTTACTGCCTCTCGTTAGGACTGGACATCCCAGGACGTCTCTCACCTTCTCTCTCACTTCTCTCTCTCTCTCTCTCTCTCTCTCTCTCTCTCTCTCTCTCTCTCTCTCTCTGTCTCTCTCTCTCTCTCTCTCCCTCTCTTACTGTCCCGTTTGTGGCAACCGAATAGATGTATCCATTGCTACGCATATATCTCTGGGGGATGCCGAACAAGATATACTCTTACCCAACCGATCAAAAATGTACCACAAGTGTGTGAGGAAGTGGTGTCACACACGCTAACTTTATTTTTAACAATTTGGACACACGACGCTCTCATTGGATACGGGTGGTTAATCCCCTTCTGGTGTAAATTTATATTCCCTTAAAGGTGGAGTCAGCGCTTGTTGACAAATCAGTGAATATCTCCTCACAATCTGCTACCTGTCCGGTGTTAATACTCAGCCTAGGCTCTGTAAACGGGCATGTTGGTGTTGCTAGCTATGGTGGGCTCCCTCTGTGTCGAACGTTGTGTTTACATACCAGTTAACAGAGCCAAAGCTGTGTAGGAACATATTTTTTTAAATATGCGCACTAACAGTACAGACAGGTTGCGCGGATCTTGAGGAGATATTCACAGATTTTGACAAAAAGGGATTTTGACACCAAGCATTCTCCAGAATTGCTGACCGCACCTTTAAAGCATGAAATAAGGCAGCTCCTGTGACCCCCCGTTGACAGTCAATGGCACTCTTCCACCAGCGGATAGTGGTCCTTAACCCTCTCAACACCCCCCATGCTGCCAGAATCTAGCAGCGGCCTCATCTCGAATCGCTTCGTTTTTTCGAAGACATTGATTTATCAGAGGTTAAACATGACCCTCAACACAGCAGTTATATCGCCGTCTCTATTTCGCTATACGGCTATAAGGGATGAAATACCGGGGGCTTGAATCAACATGGACTTTAACAGTATAGTGTGATATATGAAGGATTTATGCAGCTTCGTAGTTTTTTTTTAGTTTTTTTTTGTTGACACATGTAATTTGGGGATTTCAAAAATAAAAGGAGCTGCCAAGGCGGTGTAATCGAAGCGTGGGAGTCGCCCTGTGAGCACGGGGGAAGATTTATCGCCCCTACAGTACAGCAGCACGTTCAGCCAGATCAAATGTTACTGGAGAGAAGTTAAAGGTGGAGACAGCGATTCTGGAGCATTGGTTGTTATGTTATCAAAAGCACTTTTTTGTCAAAATCAGTGAATATCTCATCAGGATCTGCTCCCTGTCCGTACTGTGTAAATCCAGTGTTAGTAAAGAGCCTAGGCTCTGTAAATGGGTATGTTAACAAAGCCCACCGAACCCACGTAACAAGAAACATGCCCTTCTACAGAGCATAGGCTATGTATTAACAGGTAGCAGATCGAAGAGGAGATTATTCACTGATTTTGACAACAAGCATTCTCCAAAATCGCTGACTCCACCTTTAAAAGCAAAAGGCTGTAGGTGTTAAAAAAAAATGACCACAGGACTGAGAGCGGGCCCGGGAATGAGTGAATGAGATAGCGAGACTAAAAGATGGTGATGGATAAAGCGGTATAGAGTGACAGAGAAATGGAAAAGATTTGAGGCGAGAAGAGAGAAAGTTGAACTGAAACCTATACTATATCTTCCTATACTGTATCTAACGATCTCTCACACATGCGTCTTATCTAATCTTATCTGTGCAGCAGCTGAAAAGCCTTCGACTCACTCTTCTTCAGCGGCTGATAAAACAAGTGTGGAAGGGACAGAGGGTTTATCAAAGAGATTTCTATCTGTTCTGCTCTCTCTCCCCGACATCCGATAGGAACAGCATATAGCGGCATGCAGCCTCCAGAGACCAGGCCTGGCTGTGTTTGTTCAGCGCTAAAAAAAAAAAAAAAAACGGGTTATCTGCAATTTCTGAAGGTGCTAAGCAGAGATCTGTCATTGTGCGGGGGGAGCAGAGAGGGAGGGAGCAATGGTGTTGAAGTAGACAGGATGTATCGGAGGAAAACAGGAGGATGGAGGGAGGAGATGAGTGAAAGGATGGAAGTTTAGCAAACATTTGAAACTCAGAAAAGTCACATGACTGAAGGTCTACATCTCACTCTGACCAATGAGTAGCAGTGGAGCAGTAAGCATGTCGACAAACCATCATGCATAATAAGGGGCATGAAACTGAAACCTTTTTAACACCAAAATCTGCTGTGGTCCCGGGTCTGATTGCCAACAGAAGATGCAGTGGCCTTATTCAATTAGTGATGTCAAAACTAAAAGGAAAACTGTACTAAACACAACAGCAGAAAGCGACATGGAAGCCACTCCTTTTGAAACATGTAACCCATATTATCAAGGACTTTTCACTCATGTATCTCATTATGCTTTCTATGTTGTGTAAATTCATTATTTTCTGCTTAATGACACTTTTTTTTCTTCTTCTTTTGAACGGTCAAAATACATTTCAATCAATTCATCCAAATAGATATCAGCTTCAGGCATACATTGATTCATGTCATGCACACATCAGGAGAACAGCTTCAGTATCTGGGGTTTCAATATTATCTTGAACATCAACCCCATTGTTTGACATTAGCTGCTGAACAGCTTAACATGGTTATATGGTCTATAAAATAAATAGATATGCCACTGTTTATTGTTCTGTATATTAAGATTTTGACAGACCTTAAAGCCTTAAAGCAGTGGAGATAAAAGGGTCCTGCTATAAGTGCTTGTCTTGGCAGCAAGTGAGGCTGAACTTTTGGCCGCGGGGTGAACAAAAAAAAACCTGAAACTGAGAAAATGTCAAAAGTTTGGAGGACACTTTCGGAGAGAAGAGAAGAAGGGTTGATCTGAGAAGAGAGGGAGCAGGTATGAAAAGAAAACAAGAAATGGACAAAGCAAAGGGGGGGGGGGGCGCTTTGTGGATAGAGGGAGGTCTGTCTAATAGTTTGATTGAATTAATCACATGAGTGAGACCATCAGCGATTTGGCCGTAGGGGGACCGATGCCACGATGTGCTTTTTATGGCCTGTGATCCCGGGCTGAAGGGGGACCATGGCTACAACAGCTCCCAGCTATGAAAGAATAGACAACTTCAATTGAGTTATTGAGCCGAGCGAGAGAGCTTTTAACTTAATTAAACACTAATATGAAGCAGTCAGTTCCTCTCCCACAATTTTTTTTCTCTCCACGGGCGCTTTCATGTGTGTGTGTGTGTGTGTGTGTGTGTGTGTGTGTGTGTGTGTGTGTGTGTGTGTGTGTGTGTGTGTGTGTGTGTGTGTGTGTGTGTGTGTGTGTGTGTGTGTGTGTGTGTGTGTCTGGAGGTGAAGTCTCTTTGACAGAGAAGTTTGTGAGGCTCGGACCCCCACCGGAGTCTCCTGCACTAGGCCGAGTCAGAGGTGTTATTAGATGAGGATAGAAAGGTGTGTGTGTGTGTCTGTGTGTCTGTGCTGTGTGAGAGTGTGTGTTTTGATAGCATTAGATAGGATTGGTCAGAGGCCACAGGGTTGTCTCTCATTCGTGTGTGTGTGTGTGTGTGTGTGTGTGTGTGTGTGTGCGCGCGTCTTTGTGTGTGGCTAAGCCTTCAAGCTAAGATAATTTGTTTTATGTTGATAAAACATTTCTTTTTTTCACCCTGGCGTTAAACTGATTTTACAGTGAACCAATTTCATTCATTAAGACGTTTTAACATGAGAGGGGATGTTGTAAACACCACAACTCTTTCATAAAGGAAGTATGTGGACATGTGGAAATCCTTCCGTTTTGCCAAGTAACAATGCATTACTGAAATTAGCAAGATCTTAAGCTTTTAAAGGTACAGTGTGTAATATATTTAACAGCATCTATAATGGTGAGATTTCTAAATTGCAACGGCCCCTTGCTAACCCCTACCTCTCAGAGAATTTACAGAAGCTACGGTGACCTCCAAGGATAAAAAGCTAGTTACTAAAAATGGCATCATCCACCAGTGCCCCAAGTCTTTCCAAAATATCAAGAATTGGGGTGGAGATGCTTTTAGTTATTCATTCTATAGTTCTTCTTTGTCTTCCAACAGGTGCATTTCCAGTCAGTTTGTCCATTCCGTGTTAGTGTAGAAACACTATCGATAGTATTGTTACAAGGTACATTGGCTTTGTCCGAGCCACTTTGTTTACAAACCCGTTCACATAGCCTAGGCTGTGTATTAACAACCGCTTTCTCCAGAATCGCAGACTCCACCTTTAAAGTGATTTATCTTAGATGTGTTGTATTTAGCAATACAATGGACAAGAGTAGGCGTTTTCACTGCTCTGAAAAGTTATTTTACTATATACTGTATTGGCTCAGTAGAACTTTAAGTAGGTGGATCATATCAGGGTTGGTGCATCTGCTGTCTCTCTGAAGATAACTCCCATCAGGTTGACATTGCAGCATGTCTCACAGCTCTATCATGAGTGGTCCACTGTGTTGTTCTATATGTAATCCTATATCACTTTGTCTGTCATTACATGAAAGGAAAGGAGTTTGAACCAATTTCTCTTAAATCTCCCCAGATTAGAACAGATGCCAGAACGCTGAGTGTGTGTGTGGTGGTCTGGGTATGTTTGGACTGATGTTAAAAGGCCAGGTGTGTGTGTGTGTGTGTGTGTGTGTGTGTGTGTGTGTGTGTGTGTGTGTGTGTGTGTGTGTGTGTGTGTGTGTGTGTGTGTGTGTGTGTGTGTGTGTTACTGGCAGGAGGTTCGGTTATTGACAGAGGGATTACTGGGAGCTCGGAGTTCAAGCCTCACGCGCTGACAGACAACCTGCCCCTGAGAGTCAACACACACTCTGGAGACACACGCCTCACACACCCTCGTCTGACACCGGTGTGTGTGTGTGTTTATATCGCACTTCTGAGCTGTCTTCATCAAGTTTATCAATCTCCCTTTATTCTAGGATTTCCTCCCTGTAATTTGTGGCCATCTCCTGTAAAGCTGCAGCGCTCTCGCAGAGAAGCCATTTAGATGTGTGTGCCACGTTTATGAGTTACCAACCCAGTCTCACAGTGAAATGTTTGTGTGATGGCTACTTTGGTCCACAGTGCAAAACGGCCCTGATACTGTGAGTTATTTCCAGTTGTATATCAAGATTGTGCCTGTAATCCATGACACTTAACATGCACTGAGGGGAGTTTGGGATCGGGCTTCAAATGCATAAAGGTCCTGAAAATGTTTCTGGAGGAATTGCTATCTAAATTTTAAAATGTAATCTTAACACACAAGAAAAAGCCGTATATACAAGAAGCCGGTCGGATTCAAGTTGTCTGGACGAATTTCCTGTATGGTTGAAAAATCCAATTTTACTGTTCCTTGAAAAAAAAGGTCTTTAGAAAAAAAAAAAAAAAAAAAAAAGTTGCCAACCACAAGAACTTAACCCCTGCACTCACAGACATATAAAGAAATCAGTGCACACCACAGCAATATATCACCACCCCGGCTATAACAGTTAAATAGCAATATGGAGCAATACTTCACCAAGAAACAAAATACTGCAATGTTTATCCCCACTAGATTGAATGATTGACAGCCCACTATTCTTTCTGGGTGGTCTCCTGGTGGTGGTGGTAGCAGCAGTAGTAGTAGTCGTGGGGTGAGGGGGTTGACAGGCCTCTATGTAACCCTCTGAGCCTATTTTTCATCCCCTCGTTTTTTACCCACAAAAAAACTTTAAAAGGGAAGTAGCCACATTATACACAGGTCCGGCAACTGTAACTGTTCTTATGCCCCCGGACAATAGAATCTTAAAACACTCCCTTTAAGAGACACTCTGCCCTCTTTAAAGACTTCAGACTCCATGCCCCCACACACTCTGGATGTTATGACGGATTTTAACATGGTTCATCATGCAGTCACAGACGGCCCTGCATGGCCTCTCAAATCCATTAGTGAGGGAATATTTCCAGCAAGCAGCCATTTGAAATACACAGTAGTTAAACATAAAGTTAGCCTGGCTTTGTAACTTGGCTTTTATGGGGGTGATTTCATTATTTGACCTCATAGACGCCTTGTTATTTAGGATTCATGGTTGGTGCTACTGTGTTTGAGAAATTTGGATGAAAAAAAGTCTACAATGATGGCCTGATTTTTTTATTTTATTGTATGGCTCACAACTTGGCAACAGTGTTTTCAGAAGCAAAAGTCAAATTGCACAATAGGTGTGAATGATGTATAGCATTAGCCGCACCTAGGGAAATAGGGAAATTTAAATATTTTCTTTGAAATTCCACCTAGTCAGCTCCATTTTGCAAAAATCAATCAACCAATAATCAAAATACTGGAATTCGTATACCTATGCTGGAAGTTTTCCTGGGTGCAGAAGTCTCGCCATGATCATGTGTGATTTGAATGCTAATGCTGATGTTTCACTAAAGTTGACACTTTTCCTGAACTAGCTGAACTTTTCACACACACACGCGCACACACACACACACACACACACACACACACACACACACACACACACACACACACACACACACACACACACACACACACACACACTTGGCTGCAGTAAGTGAGAGTTGAACCTTCCACGTTTTCTCACCTCATCATGTATTTTTTTTTTTTTTCAGTGGCAACCCATCCCATCTCTGAGCGTATACCTCTTGCTCTCCGGGGCTAATAACCATATCCTTGCTAAAGGCTTAAAACAGTCATTGACCTCCTAGCCCTCTAAGTGTCAGCCCTTCATCCAGATGTATGGCTTTCTACCACCGTGGCCAGACTTCACAGGCATTCTTGGGATGGCTTTCTCGTTTTGTCTGATTATTCCTCGTTTCCTCTCTGCCTCACCCACCACAGTTCCACGGTAGTTTTGACACCTTGATCTAATGCTAGACCAAACACGAAGCCTTGGACGTGTCTGCAGGGATGGTGCACTGATCACGTCTGCTGTCTGTATGCCCTGGGGGGGGGGGGGGGGGGATGTTTGGGTCAACAAAGGGACTGGACCCCCTCCCCACTGGAAGCAGTAATTGGCTTTTACTGGGTGTGTTTGGGTTTGAGCTGATCTACCAAGGAACTACAACAGTTAGTGCGTTAAGCAGAGCAACAATGAGTGAAGCATTGTGGGTAAAGGATTATTGTAGACAGGTGGGTTTTTGAAAACAGGTATTTTGTTACGTACAGAGAGGCAACCATGAAGGTTTGTGGATGTCTTCTTATTACAGATTATTTATAGATTTTATTTCTAACCTATAACATATAACTCATTGTGTACCATATGCTATTCAACACAAGTTTTTAACAATACATTTTTCCCACAAAACTAGATGTTTAAGATAAATAAGATTTGTATTTCCTGATGTGTAACTTAAACCTCCTAGGAAGAACGTACGTGTTTAGGAAATGGTCTAATTTTTCCACTGATGATCATAAATGACCTGTAACAGTAAACGAGACCATCAGTGAAAATAAGTATATTTTATATATATATATTATTAAATGGCAATAACTGAGAGTTCCTCTGAGCCACTTTTACTGATACTCAAACGCTTCGAGCTGAACTGTTTGCGTATAAGTTTGAAAAAAGAGTGAGCGTTTTAAGTTGCCACTGTGTCTAACCAAAGACCACACTGTTATACAATTTTTTTATTTTTTATTTATTTTAAAGCAGCATTGTGATCTTCTAAAACGCTAGCATGCTTCCAACTTGACTCTGACATTTTAAACCACATTCCCCCCCCCCCCAAAAAAAAAGCCATTTCTTAAAAACTAATTTACTGGAAGATTTACGATAATGTCAGTCCCTGGATGAAAACATTTGACTGGCTTTCAGACAGAGTACAGTGAAAGATGCCATGCCTTTTGATGTGTGTGTGTCAGCATATTTACGATGTGTGCCTCCCAGATCTGTGGAATTACATAAAGTAAAGTCAACTCTCGTGCCGTCAGTGTTTATGGATATTCACAAGGAATACCGTGAAAGTAAACAGAGGAAAATATGACTTGAAAACTATATGGCTGCAGCAGTGACAGTCTCTAACCCGTTTGGCCTGGCGCTAGGCCTATAGCTGAAAAGTGGTTTAGACTATTTTTCATGAACAAATAGTTTCTGTCCGTGGTTTTTCTTTGCTGTATGGATTAAGTTAGTGTTTTTTCTCGCACAGGAAATTGCACGCCTGTCAGGAGGATTGTGGGTCAGCGTCCCGCTCGTAAATCACGGCTCCATAATGGTGACCGCGCAAAAAGACTTCAAGCTCCCTTCAATTTGTTGCTATACAAACTGTTATATGTTAGCAAATAGTGCCACATTTGATTTAAAAAGTCCCTTAAAGGTGCACTGTGCAGTTTCAGAGGAGGGGAATATGTATTTTCAAATTTGCACACCCTGCAGTTAGTTTACCAAACATGTTTTTTCTGCATGCAATTCTTAGTATTGAGTAATTCTATCATCATAAATCAATTATTATGAGGCACCTGGAAGCAAACGTCAGACTACAATATGTTTGTAAACCAAACTGTGGGGCCCTGCTGATGTAAACAACAACAACACTGTAACAATAACTTTTCAGGATGCTGTCAAACTTCAAACAGTGTTCCAGAGATCACATTTTCATTATTCAGTTATGAGAATATACCTTAGAAAGTGTTCACTTCTCTGACACACCCAAAGTTAAATAGTGCACCTTTGACTAATTTCCTGCAACATTCATATTACGCAAGGCTGACTGTTGTTTATTTCTGCAAAGTAGATGCCTTTACCTTTTAGGATCTTCTTGATTTTTTTCCAGCGCACACACAGTACGTTAAGGTAGTGGACCATGAGGAGATATTAACTGATTTTGACAAAAACAATTCCCCAGTATCGCTGACTCTACCTTTAATAATTAAATGTACATGTCTTCGAAAGGCTTAGCTGGCCTGCAAATAAATACCCAGTACTTCCTTATTTGGAAAGCAATGATACCTAACAGTGAGCTGCCCTTTTTCAGTCTAGTCAGGTGGCCATCATAACAAAAACACAGCACATTGTCGGTTAATAATCTTTCATCATTCATTTCTTTCACACAGGGCGTGTTTACCACAATCAGATGCAGGCCTTGGGAACAGAGCAGAACACAGTGTAAGATTGGTTTCAGCGCTTTCTGCCAGAAAGCCAAACCCTATATACAGAGACATCAAAATGCATGGCATCCATTTAATTAGCCTGTGTGTCTGTCTGAATCTGTGCATCAAAGTGTTAGAAGAATGATGAAATAGTCCATAAATAATGGCCAAGCCCAAATGAAACCTTCATGTGGTATCAGCCTCAAGGCCTAACCCTGAAATTGACTTGGACTGCTGACAGAAATCCCTGTAGGCAAACGTATCTTTTGTTGTGTGATGAGAATTACGAAATATTCAAAACACGACGTTGAGATGATCCAGAAACGCCTACCTCTTTTTATACACTATATCAAAGACACGCAGGTCTACACTGACACATTTCATCTGACTGAATAACTGAGAGGTGAAGATGGCTACAGTGGAGAAGCTGGTGCAGGAGGCAGATAGGCTGGCAGTGGAAAATCCTCAATGGAGCCTCCACACTCTCCTGAAAGACATTGTCGCCTCATTGGCTAAACAGGACGCGGATCTGAGACGAGTGCAAAGCCAGGATCCAGGTAAAGTGATATGTAGTCATATAAAAAAAACAAGTTATTATATTAGAAGCCCTAAGAACCACTGTTGTTTCACATCGGTATCAATGGCATGGTATGGCAGTTCAGACTATATTTATCCAGTATCAAAAGGATAGAACTGAAACTATAGCATGTTGTACTTTCTTGTGTTACTATAAGACATAAGGATTTGTCATTCTAGAGCAACAACTACATTTCATTGTATAAGTGTGTTATAGTGAGTCCAAGTCATTGTGAGTGACAGATGATTGCACAACAAAGAAGATTAGAATTCTGCAATTCCTCCACAAATATCTTTGAGCGATTTAAAAAAAGAACCCGATGGTGCAGTGAAATCAAACTCTATTTGTGTCTGACCTTTTTCCGAACAAGCTGGAAAACCGGGAAAACAGGAAAAACTGGGGGATCCGCAGACTGACCTTAACGAGCTAAAGAAACTGCTGAAAGGTATGTTCTGGAAATCTGCATGGCTATTATTATTTCTGTAGAGTTTTTCTTATCACTTTAAGATCAAATCCTAACTAGTTCATTGGTTTTCTTGGAGAAATTGTGTGTGTTTGCTGAAAGCTTCTTCTGCTGCTGAGAAATGTACAGCAACATGTCCTGTATATATACACAGCATGTATAGGCCTACTGTATATAGGTAGGGGAGAGTGGGGTTGTGCCAGTGGGGAAGTGGTGCCACGTTTTTTTTATTTTAGGAAACCATTGAAGAAATTGGAAATGTGATGTTTGCCTTTCAAAGTAAAATTTCTATGATCAGGGCAAGTTGTGCCACGAGACCATTTTACGAAAGCTATATTTCTTAAACAATTCATTTCAGATCCAAAGTTATTGTTGCCGGGGATGCACCACATCCTGAAATATATGTACATATTTTAGTTGGAGACATTATTGTCTAGGCCTAACTTTAAAGTCACTTTGAGTAAAAAGTGGCACAACTCACCCCACTCTCCCCTATATATACTGTATATAGGTATATATATATATATATATATATATATATATATATATATATATATATACTTTTTATTCAAATCTTTACTGTTTTCTAAAGAAACTGATGGTGCAGTGAAGTCAAACTTTATTTTTTATTTTATAACTTTTTTCAGAACAAGCAATAAAACTGGAAAAACTGGGGGACCAGCAGACTGAGCTGAACGAGCTAAAGAAACAGCTGAAAGGTATTTTCTGGAAATTTTGGAGAATTTTTCAAAATAAACTAATGGCGCAGTGAAATCAAACTCTATTTAAATCGTGTTTTTTCAGAGCAAGCAACAAAACTGGAAAAACTGGAGGCTCAGCAGAAAGGTATTGTGTGGAAACACACTTATTGATTTTCAGTATTTGAGTATTTTCACTTTTCACTTACTCATCAAACTGTAAATGTGTGAATGTACAGCAGGCTTTGGTTGCAGTTAAATCTACACTCAAGAGAAAACCTGTGTCTGTAGGCCTACTTCAAATTTCAGTTATTCGCCAAAACTAAAGTACACATGGTGGCGCTATTGTTGCCATGCTTCAGTTTGTTGATTACATAACCGGGGGAAATGTAGTCAAAATATGTATCGTTTTAACGTTTTGTCTCTTTGAGTGAAGGTACAACTAAAAATGTAACTTTTAATATATGAAGACAATTCATACAGAACAAATGTATATGCTTTTAAAACTCACGGTAGATAGAACATACATACTCTCTCTCTCTGTGTCTCTCTCTCAGTAATACAGGTGGCCTTCTCAGGAGTGCTGACAGCTGAAATTCCAATAGGCACCGAAGCCGAAGAAGAGATTATTCTAAAAGGCGAGCAAATCATTACCAACACCGGAAATGCCTTTAACCCAGAGACAGGTACTTGACATGTTACCAATACATTTCACTCTTTAGCCTACACCTATGGTCTGTTTTAATGATGCTTTTTTTAATCACTAAAACAAATATCCAACAGGTATTTTCACTGCACCGGTAAAAGGGGTCTACCACTTCCATTGGAGCTTTGCTACGAGTGCAAATGATGCACGTGCAGGTGCTACATTGGTGAAGAACTTCATGGAAATTTTAGATGCATATGAGAAGCAGGAATACGGGTATGTGTCTTCTTCTGAGGGTGTTACACTGATATTGGAGGAAAGAGATAATGTGTTCCTGCGTCTGGATCACCCCTCAAAAGCGCTAGAGGTTCAATGGTGTAACAGCACCTTCAGTGGCCATCTGTTATTCACCATGTAGGACGGGAGCAGTTCCTCTATGAAATCTCCTCTATTCTTTTAACAATACAATCACTGCACAACTGTAAAGTTAACTAAGCCGAGAGAGCAGTGCAACACTTATACAAATGAAAGTGTAACAAAAAAAATCCAATAAACATGATTGCAGCATCATCTCTTAATTCCTTCATTATTTCTGTTTCAGCTTTACATATCAACACATCGAAAGCAGAAAATCAAAAATGCTTTTTTCAACAGTATGTAAATATATCAGGACTGGACCCTTCATGTTATGCAAGGTGTTTTCATAAAGCTACGTTGCCAGTTTAAGACATTGGACTTTTTCTTAATGCGCAAAAATCTGTTGGCCTATATACGGCCCATTCTTCCAAACAAAACAACCCTTAAACAACAATTTAAAGTAGCTACGAGGAACTTTTTAATATTTTTCCCTCTGATGATCATAATGACATGTCACAGCAACCTAGACCATCAGTGCAAAGAATGCTATTTTGATATTGTTGTTCTTGTCCGGATACGCTCAAACAGGAACAACAGCTGGGGTAGCAAAATCACTACCACTTTTGTCCAAAGGGGCCGCTAGAATTTACACAAACGGAAAGTTCCTCATAGCCGCTTCAAAGTGAAATAGGAAACTCCTCCTAGCAATTCCTGCAGGATTCTCCAGGTTAAGCAGACAGTCTTTGTTTTGGTTTGCTAATCCACAGTTATTAAAACCACGGCCCTAATGGTAACCACGCAAAAACTTCTGCTCTCTTCAATTTGTTGTTATACAAACCATTACATTTGAACAAATAGTGCCATTTTTGAGTCACTTAACCAATGTCCAGCAACATTCACATTACACAAGGCTGACTTTAGCAAAGTTACTGCCTTTACTTTTTTGATATGATGTTCTCCTATGAATTGTGACATTAAAGACATTGGATTTTGTTCTTACCAGGTCCCATTGTTCCAAACAAAACAACCCTTACTTTAAAAGTTAAAGAGCAAACTATAATTCATTCAGGATTTTTCCAAGTTTAGCAGACAATCTTTGTTTTGCTTTGATAATCCACATATATACTGTAATATGCCCTGGCGCATTTATAACACTGATTACTGCCTCAGCAAACATTGGGCCCCATGTCATTTCATATAGTTCAAGCCAACACCACCCCGTAAATCCCCCAGCGGAGTGCCCGTTGTTAAAGTGTTTTTGGAAGAAAAAAAGTTTGGTGGGCAGAACAAGTCAGGCGAGATTTTCTATTTATTTTCGGTGTTTAATTGGACAAATGAATAGCATTCCAGCCCGGGAGCATAGTGGCATTATTGTTCTCGGAGAATAAACACAAAAAAGGGGTTCCTGCGAGGACTATAAAAGTGCAGAATAAACAGCTCTCTCAAAGCCCCAGTATTGAATGTCTGTTTATGACTTGTAATATGAAGTGCAGGAGTTTAAAATCACTAATTACATCAGCTATGTGGATTTTTTTTCTGGGGGAGAGCTCTTAAAAGGCGGGTTATTGGTGGTTTTAATTGTATGTCTGTGTGTGTGTGTGTGTGTGTGTGTGTGTGTGTGTGTGTGTGTGTGTGTGTGTGTGTGTGTGTGTGTGTGTGTGTGTGTGTGTGTGTGTGTGTGAGAGAGAGAGAGTGTGTTTTACTATGTCTAATGTGTTTGTGCCATTTTAACCGCCTCGTGCCTAATCGAATACTTAGGTCTATTTCACGCTTTTCTAAATACATAGGCCCATTTGCCTGGTCATTACTTTAAGCCTATGTGTGCTGTAGTATTAGGAGCCTATATATGCTGTATATATGTGCACCCCCGTGTGTGTGTGTGTGTGTGTGTGTATGTGTGTGTCTGGTGTGTGTATGTGTGTGTCTGGTGTGTGTGTGGCTTCATAAAGGCCCACAGAGGGCTGACCTTAGGGCGGCGCAGGAGGAGAAAAAAAAATGGTTTCCTCTGGCCTGATCTGTGCAGACTCTGGTTAATAAAACATGTTCCCGTCTTCCGCTCAGATGAGAGGGAGGTGAGCGGCCGACCCCCTCAACACATGTAGTGACCACTTTGTCAGCCAGCAGCTCCAATAAAAGCCCCGACATGGAAAGGAACTCTAATACAGGAATAGATGGACGCATATTTTTATTGAATAACTTGATAGATTTATTGTCGGATTAGTTGCATGTCTGGGATTATGATAGGTGGGAATGTTTCACTTCAGTCACAGAGACTAAAAGGTTGTAAAAACTCGTTAGAAAAACACCTTTTGTGAAAATTTGGGACTTTTTATTTTTAGCATTCTCAGCAAAATAAGCAATTGAAGGTGATCACTTTGACAAAATTAGTGAATATCTCCTCACGAACCGCTATACCTCTAGGAAGCAAAAAAAGAAAAAAATTACATGCAAACAAAAGGGGCCCATGCTCAGCTAGCACATGCACATTTACAGAGCCTAAACGCTGTGTTTTAACACGTAGCCTACATGATCTTTTCAGCGCACACACAGTTCTCGTAAGTTAGTATGCAATTTCAAGTTCTCGTATTCCAATGCATTTGTTTCTTTGGATGTTGACGTTCTTTTAGTACACACCTCTTGAAACTAGCCTACCTTTTCATGTAAAAATCAGCTGCTGTAGAAAAGCGATCACACAAACAAACATCCAGGGATGGAGTGTGAAAAGTCTGCGGTTGTCAGCTTAGGTGGTGGAGAAAAAAAACACACTGAGAGGGCATAGAAAGGAAACGTTCATAGCCTTATGTATATAGGCTATATGTGTGTGTAGCAGCTATATATGCTGTCCAGTTAGTGGCTACAGTCAGTTCAGTTCAGTTGGCCTGCCCCTGAACGCACCATCACCTCATCACTCAACGGGCCCTGCCTGGACACCCCGGCAGCCGACGCCCAAAAATCCACATTATAGGACTGTGTCTCATCAGAGCGACCCGTCACCTCATATCTCAGCGCAGGAGGCACGGCCCCATTCATGAGTGCTGGACACAGATTTAAACACGCGCCACGTCTGTACTATGACTAGTGGCCTGCTGTAGGCTACTGATGGACGGCCTGCCTATAGTCGGTTAAAGTTGAAGTCAGCAATTTTGGTGAATACTTTTTGTAAAAAAATAAAATGCTGTTGTCAATATCTGTGAATATCTCCTCACGATTCACTAACTGTACGCTCTGTGTGCGTGTGGTAAAAACATCCTGTGTTAATATACAGCCTAGACTCTGTAAACTGGCGTGTTGATAGCTATGGTGGGCCCCCTTTGTTTACATACCAGTGTAAAGAGCCTGGGGTTCTGTATTAACACCAAAAAACAAAAAAAAATCAGTTCACACACAGTACAGTACAGACAGGTAGCGGATTGTGAGGAGAAATGAACTAATTTTGAGAACGTGATTTTGTCAACAAGCAGAATTGCTGACTCCACCTTTAAAGCTGTTCTGCTGTCTGATTGGACACAGATTTGAGGGTGCTGAGGTCATGCAGAAAGACAAATCAGAATGTGAAGTATTCCTGGACACTATAGGAGCTATTTTGAGGAGCTATTTGGCTGCTTTGTTCAAATATATATTGGAGTGTTAGAAGAAATGTTGTGCTGCTTCTGCCACATTGGAAGATGGATTACTTGAAATAACGTGAAAATATGACAATTAAATCACATTTGGAGCTCACACACACACACACACACGCATGGCTACCGTGAAATGCCAACTGGTATATCAAGGCACAGCTGGAAATGTTACTAGTCACATTATGTATCAAGTACATCATGGAAAACTATAATAGAGAAGACCGGCTCAAACTTTGGATTTCAAAAAGTGTTCTGAGTCATTTTCAAAAATACTACTTTCTAACTGTCCGAGGCTCCCATTTCTACCAAAGCTGGACATTTTGAAAATAAAAAACTATTTCATATAGTTTAATTTAAGCTCAGTATTCTCATAAATCCCATATTTTGGGGGACTATTTTCTACTAGGCGATTAATCTGCATATATTAGCATATTCCAAACTGTGCTATTTGTTTTTATTCTTTGTATTTTATTTAAGCCTGCGGGGGGAGACCCTGCAGTGTCTTCCTGTATTTGTTCTTTTATTATTTCTTAATAATAACATTTCTAATTTTGATGTATGTTGTGCCAGTGTAAAACTATTTGAATTGCCTTGTGTCTGAATTGTGCTATATAAATAAACCTGCCTTGCAAAGATTTGGTAATAACAGTTACAACATTATTAAACAATGCTTTTATTATTAATACAGAATGGACACCCTTGTAGAATGGTGTATCACTCAGTCGGACAGTTTAAGAGTTGCTGTGCAAAGTGTTCAACAGAGGAGTATAGTGCTGCTGTTGTAACAGGACCGCCTGTCACTGCCAGCGACATCTATCTCAAGTGGGCTACGGGTCACACACATTTATAGCTCGTATCACATTCGGCGGCCATAGACACCACCAAATCAAATCAGCAGCTCGGAGGGAACCTGATTGTATCATGCCGTATATAATGTCCTGCTGGCCCATATGATGACAGACTATAGCGGTGCGGACCACATATACAGTAACACTATCGCCTGTCCGTCAAAATGGGATGCAAATGCTGGCCTGGGACACACACAAGCAAAGTTTTACTTTGTCAAATGTGTCATGAATAGGTATAAAGTTTTAAGAAGTATGCAATTATCAAGAGCAGTACTTCAGTGTCAGTGTAGAAAAATCCAAGAGCTAGATAGATAGATAGATAGATAGATAGATAGATAGATAGATAGATAGATAGATAGATAGATAGATAGATAGATAGATAGATAGATAGATAGATAGATAGATAGATAGATAGATAGATAGATAGATAGATAGATAGATAGATAGATAGATAGATAGATAGATAGATAGATAGATAGATACTTTTGCATATAAAAAATAACATTGCACTATTACAGACATTGTATTATAGGAGTGCTCCTTTGACTGTAGGACTATGTGGCCTAAAGCTGATCAGCAGTAAAGTGCCAGTATTGCCATGTGTTGATACCAGTGCAGAAATGACTAACCCTGCACTCTGTCTGCCTCTCCTCCATTATGGGCTGAGGGCTGCAGCAGGTGGCAGGAGGAGGAGTGTGAGCTCTGGACATGGAGCCAGATATGAGCCCAGATACCAAAGGGGGACTCGCTGGAAACAGTTTAAGAAAAGGGCAAGACTGCCATCTAGTGGGTTAAGGCGAGGTAAGACACTGCAGGTGAAAGGGGTTGCATTTTTAACTTATAGATATAATCATGAAACTTTTCCAGTTGATTATTTACATTAGAACAATCATTATTTCATATAACAGATTTGTTTAAAGAAATGTTTGAATATATGTGCACATTTGGAAAGTTCTAACTAATTATGCATGCATTTGCGTATTTAAAAAAAATCCCAAAAATAATCTATAGATGTTGGATAAAGCCAGAGTAAACATCTTTATTTCATTTTCAACACATTAGTGTCCAACGTTTTGACAGAACAGGTTTCGTTTGGAGCAATTTTTTTTATAAATCAAAAAACGCTATGTACAGATCTTAAAAAAGCTTCTGCACCTATTCTACAGGTTATTACAGAAGGATGTATTCTTATATGTTGTTAATTGTCTGATGTTTGACACATTGTGTTTTTAAAAACATTCTTAAAATGCATTTTAAGACATGCACATAGTAGTCTTTGATTTAAAATGAAAAAAGGCAGTATCCAAAATATGTCCTATAAAACGCTGGACTCTTACAAAAAAAAAAGAATAAAGATTCTAACTTTGGCTTTATCCAACATCTAGATTTTTGATGCAAATGTATGCATAGATATTTTACTGTGAAAAAAGTAATCAAGTGGCAGAGTAAATTGACCCTCTTCACGTGCAGTGTCTCTCGCCTGAAGTTAAAGTGAAAAAAAATCATTTACGTTTGGAACAATGTTGCATTTTTCTCCTTTTGTGATGATTATTCCAAACTTGCTGTTGGGTGATGACACAGTGCGAGTGCCGTGTGAGTGTGAGAGTGCAGTCGGTGCACTCTTGCATTTTCTTCCTGAAGAATTTTTAATTTTGGTAGGTGTGACATTTACAGCCCGGGGACCTAAAATCCAGCCCCATAAATAGCTGCTGCCCCCCTCCCTCCCACACCCTGCTTTTTAACAACCCTTTCAATACAGAGTTAATTTGTTTTTTGTCTGACGCTAGATTAAAACGTGAACAGTGAGCCAGAGGTGTTTTTAACGGGTTCCATTTCATTATTCCACACAGCGCCCCACGGTCAGGATATAAACACACTGGTGGAAAATGAAGTGTCTGATGTGGCTGTGAACACTTTTCTAAAAGGTTGCAGGATTTGAAAAGGTGGAGTCAGCGCTTCTGGAGAAGGCTTTTGGTCGAAATCACTCAGTATTTCCTCATGATTTCGCTACCTGTCCGTACTGTGTGTGTATGTGTACACTGACAAAAATGCAAGTGTTAATACACAGCCTAGACACTGTAAACAAAGGGGGTCCATCGTAGCTAGCAACATAACTTTTAAAAGAGCCAGGCTGGGTATTAACACTGGATATTTTTTTTCAGCATTCACACAGTAGGCTACAGACAAGGGAGAAATATTCACGCATTTTGACAAAAAGTGATTTTTGTCAACCAGCGTTCTCCAGAATCACTAATTCCATTCCGACACTCCAAGTACGTACCCTGAGTAAACTGAGAAACTCAAGATTCCCCCCCCCCCCCAGCTATGAAACATGTTTACCACATCTACCGAAGGCTGAGGGACTATAAATTCAGGCAAAGTTACAAGCGCTATAAAGTCAAGATACATCTCCCACAGTTCAGTGGTGGATGGCTGCAACGAGGCCAACAGGAATATGTTCTCAGCGACAGTGTGGTCACACCCAGGTGGTCTAGAACTCAGGTATCCTGACAGCTTTCAAAAGCCTTTTCCATGTCCAAAACCATCTCTGGCTCAAGGCCTGAATCACTCCCTTTAGGCTTGTAGGACAGAAACCTAGCTTAAATCAAACCTGTCGCCTGTGTGTGTGTGTGTGTGTGTGTGTGTGTGTGTGTGTGTGTGTGTGGATCTCACAGGGAGTACCCTTAAACATGAAATATATCTATTTAAGACTTCAGCGTGTGTGAATGTATTTTATAGAGAGGGGAACTGCTGTGTATACACTCTATATTTCTCTATGTGCCGCAGTGGAGGATTTATTCCCATTTCTATAAAAAGGTGAAGTATGTGTGAGAAACAAGTCAAACTGGGTTTTATTTGTGAAATGAAGCGTGTCACTGAATAACAATGGCGGTGTTACATAATATCAAGATTTCATGACATACAAAAAACAAGTGTAAACCCCCCTCTGGTCCACCCATGGAAAAACATATGTGTTTGTACAACTAACAGTTCATATTGTCCATTGTGATTTTTAGGCGATGGTCAGAATGGCTCTCTCTCTCTTCCTCCTCCTCTTCTTCTTGTCCTTTAGCTGTCCGGTGGCGTCGGCAAAGAACATCACGTCCTCTTTGCTCTCGATCTCACGCTTCAGGAACTGTAGCGCCGCGCTGTTGAAGCCCATCACGTCCTGAGATATGACAAGGTAAAGGAGTGTAATGTATTGGTTAAGACGGCAAAAGTTTTTTTTTCTTTCAATCAATTAAACTTTATACGTACAGCAGTACTCTTCATGCACAGCAAAGGAAACAAAAAGGGCTTCATAGAATAAAAATAGATTTATGTAAAATAGATGAAATGATCAATGGATAAAAGTTATTAAAAAAATAGAAGTTAAATTCAAATAAAAGTATTTAGCAGGAAATTAAAATTAAGATACACTAATCAATAGGTTTAAAATAGGTTAAAAAATGAAAAAAATAATGTAAGAAAAAATAAAATAAAATAAAGATTAAATAAAGACCAGTAATTAATATTAAAAAAAAAAGCGAGATATTATAGAAATATGAAGAATGCAAACTCTAGTTTTTCATTATTCACTTACTCTGATCTGACGGACTTTAGACAGAGTGTTGTTGCGTAGGTCGTCCATGACTGACAGCAGCATCTGGTTACTGGAGATCTGACCAAAATGGATCCTGAAAGAAACAGAAAATAATGTCATCTCAGCCATGACACAAATACTCACACATACACTGTCGGCTTATGTTATTACAGCTTATGTTTGCACCTGGAACCAAACGCAAGACTAGAATGTGTTTGTAAACCAAACTGTGGGCCCTGCTGCTGTAACAGTAACTTTTAAGGTAGTTTTCTAACTCTAAATGTTCCAGGGATCTTATTTTCCTGTGAGGAAATGTTTGTTCATTCAGTTATGAGTATATACCCTAGAAAATGTTCACTTTTCTGAAACACACTAATTTAAATTGTGACACTTTAAAAAAATAAATGGGTCTGAATACATTTTTAACATGTAAAAAATAATATAAAAAGTTAATAATTTAAACTAAACCAAACATAAAATCCCTTTTCCACACAGACAGGAGCAGAGAACTCACTTGAGCAGGAAGAAGAGGCAGCGACAGACCAGCTCCACCTCCAGACCCTGCTGGATGTAACTGTTGAACAGCGTCAGCAGCTCGGGGACGTAGGGAAACGGTAACACCAGCAGAGAGACCTCCAGCTCACTGCACAGCACAGCACAACACAAAGGTTATGCAGCAGATGGTTATATTAACTAAATGAGTTCAGAGTGAAATATTATGCGGGTTTGGTTCTTGTTGTCACCCTGTTCTCACATCTTACCTGGATCTGACTTTCTTTATCACGTCTAAAACGTAGCGGGCCGGCTGGGAGAGGGACATATACAGACTTAGTTACACACAGCTAATAATAATAATAATAATAATAATAATAATAATAATAATAATAATAATAATAATAATAATAATAATAATAATTTAAAAATACAAATTTGCTGGACATTTCTTCTTCTTTACTCACTAGGGATGGCCATTTAGAATTGTTTCTTTAACCGGTTAACCACCAGAATTAACGGTTATTAACCGGTTAACCGTTAAGATTTAATGTAGCGTATTTATAGTGAAATACATGAAGCATTATAGCAGGGCTCCCGACCTTTTTTTGTTCCAAGGACCGGCATATTAATTTAAAAACGATTCAAGGACCAGTAGCCAATTTAAATGCCTACATTTTGACATTCACACGGCACCTTGTCTGTTGTGAGAAGAGGTCTAGTATGCGAATGTAGGAGCAGAAAGTGAAATAAGTGACTGAAAAGGGACATGTACACACACACACAGGCTTAGTGGATGGGTAGTCTACCGAAACCCGGTGCTAAGTAGTGCTGAGCACGGGGCAACATTTTGAAAGACCGTAATATTGATAAGCTCCGACGTTATCAGTACTGCATAATGATACTTAACGCTTTTGTTTAAGACGGATTTTCGCACACAAGCATGGCAGACCTCTCCGTGTCTGTGCAGGGGCACTCACTGCCTGTCTGTCACTCTCTCACACTCACTGAGACGGTGATAGATGCAGGACAGCATCCACCTCAAGAAGGCTAATGCTAGCGCTATGTTAAGCTAGCGGGAGCCCACGCTGTTAATAAAATTATACAAACACATGACATGGGAGCGTTGTGACCATAAGTTGTGACTGGCTATCTTTCTGGGAGCGTACCATGGACCTATTATAAAGTTGAGCGTAGCCTACACTACTCGTTTCATTCTACCGACAGTTGGCATTCTTATATCCGGTTTAGCGATATCAAAATAAGAGTCCGGATTTCAGAGAAATTATTATTATTTTTTTTTTTTAACCGTTTAACCTTTGGTATTAACCGGTTAAAGATCTTCTTAACGGTTAAGGGTTAACCAGTTAACCATGGACATCC
This sequence comes from Ammodytes marinus, assembly GCF_949987685.1. NCBI lineage: Eukaryota > Metazoa > Chordata > Actinopteri > Uranoscopiformes > Ammodytidae > Ammodytes > Ammodytes marinus. The sequence goes on from NC_137216.1 coordinate 26,476,275, forward strand.
CTATTACTCACCGTGACATTTCCAAACGCCACGAGGATTGGACTAGGTTTTGGTAGAGGAACCTACAAAACAACATCAGCTTATTATTCAAATACATTCGAAACACTGATATGTTTTCATGGGTGCAGGTTATAACATAACATCCAGCCAGATCATTTCTACAACTTAATCAATCTGTGATGTTTTATCCGTGCAGCACAGCAAGTCAATTCTGCTCAGCTTTTTACCCAGCATTGTGTTTTTTTTTAAATACTTTAATTTTTGATACATTTTTGAAGGAACAAAAAACTGAAAAGTAAACAAACAAAAGACAAAATAAAATAAACAACTAACATGGCGTTCTCTACTTAACAGGTTTCTAAGGACATTGATTAAACTAAAAAAGAAGCATAAATGGATCAAGTGTTTACCTCTTTGCCTGCTCTCTCACAGGCGTATTTATGCTCCTCCATCTTCCTGCCTTCCTCTCTGTACAGCTCCAGAGCCTCCATGATGCGCTCGGCCTGCAAAGAAATCACACCATAGAATTAATAAATACATATATAATGAATAGCTACTTCATAGCTTTTCACAGTCCATAAAGCTGAAGCTCATACTGAATTTTCAAATAATTCCATCAATCATTATTATTTATTCAACTAGCTTCAGCCAATCATAAATGTATTTTAAATATACAATAACAGAATCCATCTATCTGTCTGTCTGTCTGTTTGTCTGTCTGTCTGTCTATCTATCCCCATCCATCCTTCCTTCTCAATAGTTGCATCCAATTGGTGCTGCAAGCAAGACTGAACTAAGTGCTAATATGAAGGGGAAGGATGTTCATGCTACAAAGGGTGAAGTGGACTCACAGCTTTGACTGTCTCTACGGTCTTCTTAGCGGCTGGTGCGGCCTCGCCCTGAGTTTCTCCAGGAACCTGCAGACAGAAACAAGTTAAGTCATCACTTTTATCATTCAAACACAACAGCAGAACAGATCCTTCTTTGATTTAAACAACTTTACTTAAAGATACTCAATTTCATTTATAAATTCATTAAAAAAATATATTTTTTAGACAAAAACATGGTCGAAATGGGGGGGGGGGTGTTTTGAAATTCCCAAACACAAATATAGGTTAAGAGTCCAAGGTATAGGTGCTCACCACAGGCGCATCTCCTTTGGCCATGCTCTCCTCAAACTCTGCCTCACGCTCCTGTTGATAGAAAAAAATACAGGCGTCATTTTATAGACAAGAAGAAACGAATAACTGTCTAATTCTTTTCCTCCATTTTGTTTTGCCGTCCCCCTCACCATCTCCCGCTCCTCCTCCAGTATGATTGGCTCCCTGGTTCTCTCCCACAGACGCAGAGACTTGTCGTGTGAAGCCGACACGATGTGGTCACCGCTTGGACTGATGGTCAGACACCACACCTCCCGATGGTGGCCCTGGAAATACAAGATTTCTTTATTATTTATTTTCTTTATATATTTATTATAAAAGGCAGAGCAAAGAACTAAGAATCAACCTGGGATATGTTAGGCCTTGTTACAATGCAGCAGACCAACACACAAGTTATATGTTAAGTCACTACAGAGAAGGAAGAAGAATCACCTCTAAACAAACACTATTATATAGTCACATTCACACGATATTTCCAAGTCTTGGGTCTCATTCCTAGCCACAATAAAGTCCTGGCTCTAGGTCTGTTATTTTGACCGATCGCTACCAAATTTATTTACGATCGATTTTTAGAACGCGTCTATCTGCAGGATTAAATATTCAGCAACATGACCTAGTACCCAATGCTCAATGCTTAGTCTCAATCAAAACAGTCACACTTATGACATATGACATTCTTTTTTTTTTCACTAGATCAAAAACACTTTTTCCTATCAAAAAAGTAATTAAATAGGCAGGTCACACTTTAGCCTACTTGACTTACTGTTGACCAAACAGTGTAGGTCTTAAATGGTAAAAATACAGCTGACAAATGAGATGTGGTTTAGTAAAGCATTTCGAGAAACACTGCCAGGGCTAATCCACCGTGGCCCAAGTATATTAGGGTATGAAGAGAGAGAGAGTGTCACCTCTAGTGTCTGGATGTGCTCAAACTTGTCTGCGTCCCACTGTTTGATCTTCTTGTCTTTGCCCGCTGTGAAGAACAGATGAGTCTTTGGGACAAACTGCAGGAACATCACGCTGTAGAGAGAAGAGACAGAGTGAGAGAGAGAAGAGAGGAGAAGTCAGCCAAACCATTAGTTACATTACTAAACCAATTTAAAGTTGGAGGGAAAGGAAAGGGGGACGAAAAAAGACATCCAGAAATAATAAATAGGGCAGAAAAAGGACATCAATACAGTATGAGATACAAACAAAGGAAGAAAGCTAACATTAAAAGGATTAAAGAATAACATAGATGTGTTGAGTAATGGGCATCCCCTTCTTCCTTTTTAACAGCCGTCAAGAAGCGAATAATCACACAACAACAACAACCTAGTGATCATCCAGAAATAATTTGCTGATTTGCACCACTTCTAGTTTTGAACTCTCAGTTTGACAAAAGCTAAGCTAGGCTGAAATAAAGATTTTTATAATAGAATGATTAAAAGAAAAATGGCCAAGGACATAAAAAGTAGATGATTCATAAGGGAACAGATGAGAGCGGAGAGATGAAAGAGCAGCTGGTGTGATGTCACCGGGCAGTCCAGGTTTACCGAGTCCCTGAACACAACACATGAGGTCAGAGCTGGAAACCCAACCGTCCAGAGAATGACCTCATCGCCATGGATTTGATTAATTATTTTTTTATTATTATTTATCTATGGAAGATTCTTTATTTTTCACTGGCATTTTGTCCACAATAACCATTCCACTTAAAACTTGACTGGAACTAGCTTAGACTTCTTCTTTAAATACTGTTTTTAATCTCTCTTGTCTGCCCCCCCTACGTTCACGCTGGAATCAGGAAGTAACGTGAAATCGGATATATATTACTAGCGACTAAAAATTAAAACCAAAAAACAGAGCTTTGGATAACTCTTCGGCTAATGGTTTAGACATGGCAAAGCAGATTGTTTAAGAAATATTTAAAAGTTCTTCGTAGCAACTTAAAGCTACAACGAGTAAGTCGGCACGTTGGCGACACCTTTGAACAAAAGCGGTAGTATTTTTACGACGCCAGCTGTCGTGAAGCTCGTGCAGGGGGTGCAAGATTCAAATAATCAGGAAGCAATATAGTGCGTGCCGTGTCCGTGGTTGCGTTCCGAATCGCATACTTTCTACTATATAGTATGTAGAAAGAAGATTTAGGATGTCCCGATTCTTGTGGCCAGATTTAGGATGGTTAGAAGTACCCGGATGTCCTACTTCATGCGGGCAAGATTGTTAGTGTTGAAAAGTGCATCCTATTTGGGCAATTCTGACCCACAATCCAGTGCGCACGTGAAGTGACGTCACATCGACGAAGCCTCCATATGAAAACAAACGGGGATGCGACGGATATAAAAGCAAGAGGCAAGATCAAGGCGCAATGTTATGATGAAATAAGAGAGTAAAGTATGTCCCAATAGTATGCCTACTGCATCCTAACTAGATTCTTTTTATCGTCGGATGTAGTATGTAGAATAGAAAAAAGAAAGAGTATGCGATTCGGAACGCAACCCGTGTGTTGAAAGTGTGAGGGCACCGGACTCTTTTCGGCTCGGTGAGAGTGGTTAGTGACACAGCATCAACTACACCTGATTGCAATGAGTTGATCCATTGTCACCTCTCACGGAGCTGAACGAGTATGTGTCCCCACACAAAGCGAATGAACGAGAGACGGCAGTTAGTTAGAATGGATCACGATGAGGTAATGTGTTTATGTTGTTGTAAATAATGACTATTTCAGATGAATAATGGTCATCTGATGATGCTGGTGAGGCAAAGTAAACTTTGTTTTAGTAGGCTACCGCTCATTCATTTAGGAGTAAACACTGCAGTCTAGGTTCACTCCGTGAAATTGTGTATAGGTTGCTTGGCAACGCCCTCCCGCCCGCCTATCACTCTCCCTTTTAGCTTTTCTACATTGCATTTTCTTTTTTTTCTTTGATGGTTCAGCCCCGTTAGTCATTATGACGACAAATAACTGTCTCAAACAAGGCTCCCGCGGGACAACGTCTCAATTTGCGGGACGTGTGAAAAGTAATGGAAATGCGATCTGGTCACCCTAGAAGTTAGAAGCATTGTTATTGAAAGTGAGCCCCCCTTTTTAAATGCGTGTTTTATAATCTGGCATTTATCCGATAGCTGTGAGGAGACAGCAGTCTCCGTTTGTCTGTGTGTGTATTGGTCTGTGTGTGTGTGTGTGTGTATCGGGCTGCTGGGCTCAGTGGCTCTGTGAAGGTGCTGCCTGCAGTGCTTCAACGTTTGTCTTCCTGTTACTTCAAAATAAAAGCCAACTCACGTTTGTCAAGTGAAATGCTAATGTGAAGCCAGTGAAATGTTTTTAATGTGAAGCCGAAGCCTTAATGCTCTATTTGTTTAACAGTAGCTAACTTAACTGCTGCGCGCTGATCTAAAGATAGTGTTTTTTTAATATAGAAAGCCGTGTCTCTGGCATTACCAGTGGTGACACGAGTTTTTTTGCTAAAAAAACGGCACTTTGTCCCGCATTGTCCCGCACAAACGTAGTCTTTGTCCCACATCTGGTGAATTGGGATCTGGTCTCCCTATCCCCTTCCCTCACCTGGAGTGATAGGCTTCTCAAATCACGTTCCTGCGCCACACTGAAATCTGCGACCAATACGGATATGTGACCATAGAGCATGCACGCGTGAACCGAAAATCGGACTGGGTGTACGACCAGATCAAATGCAGTAATAAAAACTATATAAAAACGTCTTTCTTTGCACTGATGGTCTCGTTTGCTGTTAAAGGTAATTTATGATTATGAGAGGAAACATGAGGCTGTTTAAAAGATATTTAAATGTTACTCGTTGCCGCTTTAAGTATCACAGCTTTAATAACTGGGCCTGTTGTTGCCATGGTGTTACCTGTCGTCATGAGCGAACATAGAGCGGTGACAGTCGCCGAAATCCAAACCCCAGATCTTCACGTTTCTGTCGGCTGAGCCCGTAGCGATGAGTGTGTTATCCTGGTGAACACAGTCCAAGTCAATCCCACATACATTATGCATTCAATCATATAATCACCTCGTTATTATAGAAGCCTAAAAAGCATCTGATAGTGCATACATTACAGTCACATTTTAGCAGTTACTCACATGTGAGATGTCCAGACAGAGCACAGGCAGCTTGTGTCCATACAGAGACAAGAAGAACTGAAGAGAAGAGAGGGAAAAAGGTCAGTAATGTACAAAGTTGCATTGTGTGATTATGTATGTATGTAGGGTTTGTACCATGTATGTGTGTGTGTGTGTGTGTGTTGAGTGTTCGTACCTTGAGAGTGTCTGTGTAGAAGACCTTGACCGTGCAGTCCAACAGAGACACAGCCAGCAGTCTGTGGTCGGGAGAAAACTTCACACACAAAATGTCTTCCTCCAACTGCAGAGTCCGTGTGTGATTCAAAGTCAGCCTCCTATAAACACACACACACACACACAAAATGTCATTTTTGAACACAAGTCTTGCTACTGAGCATGATTGTGCTTTACTAATAACAATTAAAGATGGTCACACTCAAATTTCAACCTAAGATTTAATATCAACAATAATACAGACTTATTTATATACAAACTGGACAAAATACAGGAATGATTTAGTAACAGTATTCTGACATGACTTAAGTTAGACCAAGCAACTACTTTTTTGTTAAAGTAAAACCATCGTAAAAAAAAGGATTTCCTTGAGTTTCATTGAGTTCTTCATTCCAATAGTGAAGCTTGTAGAGATATACAATATTCAAAAGTATCATATTGGTGAATATATTGGTGACTTACTTCTGACCGGACCCTTCGTCCTTTACCAGCTCAAACTCCCAGAACTTCACTGTCTTATCGGCACTGCCTGTTACGATCCCCCTCTACAAGAATGACACAAATGAGAAAATGCATAAACGCCTTTTATGAAATCTGATAAATGTAAAGGTTTTGACATGGTGATAGAAATATTTGGAAAGAGGACAGACAGACAGACAGACAGACAGACAGACAGACAGTCATGGTTACCTGGTCGGGGGCCAGACACAGCGACCACAGAGCTCCACTGTGAGCGTCCACGGTCTCCAGGAGGCTTCCAGAGGACAACTCAAAGATCTGCAGCTTCCCGCTCTAGACAGGGAATTTAACACAAAATATATTTAAAAATAAAAATCTATATACATAGAAGTTATTCATTTAAAAAGGTGCAGTGTGTAATATCGGTGTATTCTGGCATCATCTAGTGGTGAGACTCTAGATTGCGACACTCACTTGCTAACCCTTCCTTTACAGAAGATACGGTGGCCTTCAAGGACTAGAAGCTGGTTACTAAAAATGGCATCCTCCACCACTGCCGCGAGTTTAATTTGTACAAAAAATATCTCAGTTTAGCTTTAAAAACCTGACAGATTTCTACCATTAACCTTGTTGCTATGTGTCTGAGTGACTTGGTGTGTGTGTGTGTGTGTGTGTGTGTGTGTGTGTGTGTGTGTGTGTGTGTCTGTCTGTGCGTGTGTCCCTAAATACCTTAGTCCCCAGAATGATCTGTCTGTCTCCAGGCACGAAGAGGGAGCAGAGGGCGTAGTCACAGGCCATGGTACGTATCACCTGCAGAGTGGCTCTGTAACAAAGAAGGGCGGGACTTCCTGTTAGACCAACCACTCAGCTGTGACAAAACTGATGTGTACAAACTACTGTTACTGTAAATAAGTAAGTACGGTACGTAATGTGTATTTATACAGCACCTTTCACAGCTATGAAATCACATAGTTCTTTACATCAAAAATAACTACAAACAATACACAATTAAAAGTTAATGTAATTATTAATTATAAAATGCAATTAAAGCTAGTAGTGGAGGTGCTGGGAAAGTATTTCTCTTAATATGAAGATTAATCTGGTAAAAAAGTATGAGGATATCTATAAAGGAAAAAAAAGTCCCATTCACCACGTAGTGTGATACTAGTGTCACCTGTTGTGGTAATTTTCAGGACTTTCGCCCCGGATAGAGATTTTGTCACACATCCCACGTTGTTCACTGGGGTCATATTAGTCTATAACAGTAGAGATATTCTCCGCTAAATGAAGCGCATACAAAACTTTCCCAGGACCTAGACTATAGCAGCCGGGGAGAAAAAGACGACAAAGTACGAGACGGAATTGATTGACCTGTTCCAGACTTTGACGGTGTCCCCAGAGGCAGAGAGGATAGCCAGGTTGTCTGAGCTGAAGGCCAGCGTGCGGACGTCTGTGCGGTGTCCTCCCAGCGTCAGGCGAGACGTCTTATTGGCTGAGGGCGTCTTGTCCGCAGGCTTCAGGCTGTACGTCTCCACTGTGTTGTTCTGAAGCAGCAGCGCCACCTTCAGCTCACCTCCGGCACACGACAGGCACTCCACCCATCTGAGAGAGAGGACACACAGGGGGCAGATGCAACAGATTCAAGATCAGTGTTTGAGGGGCAGATAATCCTGCTTCTGAGTATCAATTGTAAAAAAAATAGCAATTTAATTGTAGACTCTTTTTTTTGTTATTATTGCATTTCGAGTTTTAAAATTGATTTGATTTAAGTTGTTCATTTATTCGGTTTTAGCTATGGTCCCATTGTTAAACTGTTTAATGTATTGTTGGTATATGCTTGGTTGTTGATTAAATTGTTGATTATTGTTAACTAGTGTGGCAGGTCCTCTCCCATGAATCTCAAAGCTCTCTGGCTATTTATTTGGTAAGTCAACATTATCACTTTGTGGACAATACAGTTTTACCTTGACGTTTTGTGATCTTCCTTGACTATCTTTGAGAGCAGCGGCAGACTGTTTGTCATTAGCTCCCCTCTCTAGCCTCTAAACCACTGTAATGTACGGCTGCTTACTGACCTGATCTTGGCTGAAGCCTTGATGTTGGTCAGTTTGATGATCTGGTCCTTCAGCTCTCTCTCCACCAGCACATCCTCCGCCTCCTCTCCTGCATCTTCAGCACTCCTACAGCAGGGGGCAGCAGCAACACACAGACACAGAGGCTTAACATGGTGACCACTGGACTACACAACAGAGTAAAACTGCATACACACTACAGAGACTCATCGGTGAGGACAATGGTTTGTACAGTTACTTTTAATACTATTAAGGAGTTGTTATGTAAAAAATGTAAACCCTTCCAAATGAACTGAACACAAACATTAGTCTTGGCTTACTTTGCCGCCTTCTTTTTGACTCTCTTTATCTTCTTTGTCATTTTCTTCTGCACCTCGTCCTCCGACAGCACGGTGAACAGCTCCAGGACTGAGTCGTTGCCCTGAATGGAAGATAGATGTATAGCATTCATGTCACGTAAATAATAAAGCAATATTATTAAAGCATTTTAGAGTCAAAAATGTGATTAAAAAACTCAAATTGTGCTTTGATTGCATATAACACTACTGAACAAGATTGTAATCTCTTTTTTTTTTAAATTTCCAGCTTTAGGGTCCGGACAAATCAGGCCAGGATAAACAGTATATATCCAGAACTTAGCTTAACATAAAGCTAACTACGGCTAACTACATAATGCTAACAAACTAGGGCTACATCTGAAAAGCCAACAAGCATGTTTATTTTGGCAAACGCTGAAATAACTCATCAGAAACACAGTGTCCCCAATCCATAAAATACGAAGGAAAAAACTAAAGAAAACAAACAATCTTCTGGCCATTGTGAACCCAATTAATCAGCCTCGAATAGATAATAGAAAATATCCAGCTGGTTCTGCAAAAGCTGTTCTTTGATCTGCACTAGCATTTGGCAGGCGGTGTGTCCCAGATTTTTTTACCCCTGACATTTTATGATATGTTAGGAGAGTGAAGCAGTGAAGGCTGTGACACTCACGTGGCAGGCGATGACTCGGGCCTTGGCGTCTGCCGTCAGCGACACCACTCTGTCTCTGGCCTCTCTCAGGATGGAGCCCGCCTTCTTACAGCTCAAGATCCGCTGGAAGAAAGGAATACAGAGAGAGAGATGACAAAGTTGAAAGGGCCAGTACACATAGAGAGAGAGAGAGAGAGAAGTACATTAATATATGTAAAGTATTCATCATTTAGGTTTTCCTCAAATGATCCAGAGATATATTCTTTATCTACAGTTGAGTACAGAATCATAATCCCCCCTAAGAACATTTCATTTAAAAAAAAAGTATTTAAGTGCTGTCAAACAGAGCAATACATTTCTTAACACAGCTTTTCCAAACATCCTACTTTCATTTTGGATGATTACATTATTTTACTTTGCACACAGAAACTAAATAATTTCACAAAAACCAAAAACTACCAGGGTCAATAAAACTGTGACATAATATATATATCTATAGTTTAAAAGTATAAGACTTTCTCTCCCACCTCCTCCAGACTTTCATCCTCCTCTTCCTCGTTGCCTTTGTCATCTTCATCATCATCATCCAGGAGAGTTTTCCCTTTCTTCACATTGGGCTCTCCCTCAGCTTTCTCCTGACAGACAGACAGACAGACAGACAGACAGACAGACAGACAGACAGACAGACAGACAGACAGACATAAAAAGTTCAGAGAAAATTGTCGGTGTGCATCTCTTTGTTTATTGTGTTGCGTTTTTCCTCTTGATTGAGTTTATCAGCGGGCTACACTGTGTCTCCAGTGGAAATGCAAGCCAGACCAGACCTAGGGTTACTGTGCCTAGCAGAACCGAACTGAACTGTGCTGCTCAGTGGAAACGGGACTTAAAGTGTCCGCTGTGCTGGTTCCTCACCTCTTGCAGATAGTCGATGTCCCAGGCGCGAAGTTCACTGTCTGCTGAGCCTGTTAACAGACGGTTCTCCTCGTTTAGCAGAGCCATGCCCCACACCTAACACACACACAAAATTATTTAACATGATATGAACTTTTTTTTTTTAAATATACCCAAAAGACCATCTTTCAAATCTACCCAACAGTCCAAGGGATGGTTAACATTATTCCAGTGGAAATGTTAAAGTTATATTGCCACTGTCCAACAAACACAAACCCTTTACAAGCTTATTTTTTTCTAAAGCATTGAGAAAGTTTACATGGTCTTGGCTAGACAACAGTGAGAGTATTGTTTCTCAAAAAGCTGTTACAGTGATCTAATCATCAGTTTATTTGAGTAAATCCATCCTGTCTCCTTTGGCTAATGTCAACAACAGTTCAAATACAATCAAATGACCTTTTCTGACTTAACTCAGGAGACTGAAGCTACATTAGCTTTTCTTTAAATAAATTAGATAGCAGAGGATCTTAAAATCCAGTTAGCGTTCCTCAGAAAGGGCTTCCCTTTGGTTATGTCAGATAAGAGAGTAAAATCCTTTATTAGTGGGTGGGAATAGTATAGTGAAAATAATAGGGCTGTGAATCATCCTGAGTCCCACGATTAGATTCGATTCAGATTCCTGGGGTCACGATTCAATTCAAAATTGTCCATGTCTTATTCATCTCCTTTTAAGTCTATTTTAATGTGAAGCTGGTAATGCATGTGATTTTAAGGCAAGTCAATTACCAGCGGCAGCAAAATACATATTTGAAAATAAAATATATAAATATGTGTGAATATAGAGAAGGCCCTCACCTCACTGCGATGGCCCACCATGGTCTTGAAGCAGTGCTGTGTGTCCAGGTCCCACCACTTCACAAAGCTGTCCTTGGAGCTGTGCAGACAGACACACTGTGTTAGTGACAATGCTTTGGTTTTGGTTTCAATAGGGTGAAGGTTTAGGACATAGTTTATAATGTTACTATTGCAGTACCCATTTGGGACATGTGCACCTGCTGCGGTTTGGATTTCAATGCACGTCTATTTGTGCCATTACGGTAGCACTATCATCCTTTTTGCGACTCACTGGTACCATAACAGCACGGATAAACGTGCACCAAAGATCAGCTGACTTTAAAAGGTATTTCCGTTTTCTACAGAACCGCTGATTCAAACAACTTCACACTTGGCCCTGCATTTAACTGGAAGGACAGACAGACACACAGACAGACAGACACAGAGACAGACAGACAAAGAGTCTTCTTTGGAAGACTCAAATGTCTTCCTTTATAGTTGGATTAAAATGATATCGCCTCAAAACAAACTATTTTAATATCCCATTAAACATTATAATACACTTGGGATTTCTTGTTCCAAAGATTAAAGCACTAATGTAAGCCACATGCAGGTTCATCAGTGGGTCTGGAGCCATTAAAAGGCAGCATGTAGTGCAAACTCCACATTAACTGCTGCCGCACACACAAAGCAACAGAGTGTGGCTTGTATAAGGTCAGTGAGATCATTGGGGACATTTTATTATCCCAAATTAATATAAAATGGGTATGAAAGTCTGAGTAAATGAATGAGGTCCAATAAAAGGAAAGTAAAGCCTCATTTTACATTTTTAATTTTAATGGATCAATATTTCCTCAGGGTTTTCATGATAGTGTTTCCACAGTTCCTGTTTTGTTGATTTTTTGTCATGTTTTTATTGATATTCAAGTAATTTACAGATGTGGTTGTGAAGGGGTTGTTTTATTCTTCCATTGTGTGAAGTGCTACAGTGTTTCCCCTTCCATTGTACAGGCCTGGCGGGGCCAATATATGACAAATACCATACATTTTCATTTATTCGGAAATAATTTGCGAGCCTCTGAGCTGCACTGACACTCCAATGGATAAACTGGATAACACAGAAAAGCGTCACAGATCGATCCGTGAATTTTACTATGTCGGAGGTAGAAGGATTCTCGAAAAATATTCCTGGAAATGTTTTCCATCAGCCAAGGCATTCTGGGTAAATAGGTGTGTGTTACCTGGTGACCAGGAGGTTCTTGTCTTTGAGGAACAGAGCCTGTGTGATCAGGTCTTTATGGCCCTTCAGCCTGTACAGCCCACACTCATTGATGATGTCCCACACGATCACATCTGTGTCCTACAGAGGGAGGGGAAAGGGAAATATTAGGACTGGGAACTGGCAAGGCAAGGGCTTCATGATACAATCAGCATTACGATACAGTTGTCACGATATCAACAGACAAATTGAGTCAAAATAACCTAATTCAAAAGTTGAATTCCAATTCAAAACCTGGCAATTGGAGGCAACTAGCCGTACTGCGACATCTACAAGAGCTCAGGTTGTAGTTCACAACCCATTTTTTTAAAAATATAGATTTGAAAAAAAATAGATATCACAATATATTGCTGACCGTACTTTTTTTTTTTAGCACAGCCCTAGTAAATAGCATGCATAATTCATCCCCATGTAAACCAACTATAACAAAACCCCAGAGATAGCAGCCCTGACTGACCTTGGAGCCAGTGACCAGCCTGGCCCCCAGCCTGTCGTAGTGGATGACGCTGACGGCTGACTTGTGTCCGTTGAAGGAGACGTTGGTCTCTCCGTTCAGCAGACTGAAGATCCGCACAGAGCCGTCCTCGTATCCCACGGCGATGTGCACGCCATCGGGCGACGCGCACAGGAAGGTGACCTCATGTTTCAGGCCCTGCAGGATCAGGACCTGGACAGGGAAAGAAAACATGGTGGATGAGATGCCAAGTCAAGTCAGCTTTCTTGTCAATGTCTGCAATATCTACCATCCAAAATAAGTTACCTGAGCCAGGGTGAAATTAGTAAAAAGGATAAAATATATAAACAATAAGTAAAGTTCTAAATAGTACAAAAGTAAGGCAAGACGAAACGATAAAGAAAACTATAGACATTTAAAATATGCAATAGGGCAGCCTAAGTGTAAATAAAGACATTTAAAAAGTGTCCCAGAGAGTCTTTTATAAAGTATGTGTAGCAGTGTAGAACACCTGAGCCAGAATTAGTTTATTTGACAATGACAGAATCTCACCTTCTCTCCTTTGCGGACGTCCCAGATGAAGACGTGTTCACAGGCAGCTACGGCGACATAGCGCCCCTTCTCTGACCCTCGCAGAGTCACATACGCAATGTTTGCTTTCTGACTCCCGATGACTCCGAACACGGCACTGGCAGCGTAGCGCAGGTACTGCTTGGTCAACCCCATGACCGGCAGAGTCCTGTTTGTTTCACACAATTAAAAGAGACTTGGATTGAGCATACTATTATATCAATCAGTGTTATTTTTTAGCTAAAACTAATAAATATACGGGATTATCAGTGCAGTTAGACTGTGTTTTTAGTTTGTATCAGTAACGTAATCAGTCACATTAGCTGTAAACAAAACACAAGTATTATGCAATCAATAGCATATTTAATAGTGTTGTATGGCATTAATGTGCTAAATGATCGTCATGATGCATGTATGCTGTGTCTATGTCCAGGGTGAGCTGAAATGTCACTTTAACATTATAACAGGTATATTACAAGTTCATGTTGTTAATACTTATATGTCTTGCTGTTAAATAATTGACAATTAACCTACAGGCTTAGTTGTTAGACATTTCTAGCTGGCAATAGCACGCTAGTCTACATAGTCAAGAGGAGCGTTTGTTTTAGTGCTATGTGTTGCCCGCGTGATCGGAGACTAGAGCTTCATACACATGAATTGATTCACTATGCGGTAAGCCCCGCCTGTCAACGAAACGCTGTACAACGAATCGAGTACACCTAACCACGATACACTGGTTGTTCATGTTCCCACGTGGGGAAAGTTCCTGTCTAAATGTAGCACCTACAATCTGAAACAAAGTAGATTTGTGTCTGTATGTATGTCACAGGACGTTCATAGTTGTTCCTTAAACATAAAGCATTTTAATATATGGTTAGTTTCTCCTCTTACCTCTGAAAAGCGGCTGTTAGCTAAAGTTGTGTTGTGTTCACTGCGCCGCTGCTTGTCAGACTCAACAAGAAGATCACACATCGTCACGAACCGCAAAAAGAAAATATATTGTCGTTGTCGCTATGTACTACAAGTATGTATTAAAAGTGTATTAAACTGTAACAAAGACGTCTCAACAGCAATAGTGGGACAAACATTGTGGTGAGAGAAAAGTATGTGTTTTCTTTTGTATTTTTTTTTCCTGCTCAGTGGTTCTTGTCTCTGCTGCTTTCGTCTGGGACCACCAACCCACCAAAGCTTTTACTTTGAAAAAAATAATAATGCTAATATTTCTTTTGAGATTGCTATTTTTTTTATTGTATCAGTGGTCAGACATGTTCACATGCTCACGGGCAGTGATTTTACAGTTTAAATAAAACACATGTAGAGACTTCTAAAAGGTTCCTAAACAACCATAGCGGAAGTGTTTCTCTGTTATTAGTCAGCTGATTTGGGACTGAAGTTCAGATGCGTCAAGTCAAATACATACAATAGCAAAGGTAACGGAAGTTTGCCCATATTTACTATTTCCCATCAAATTAAAGCCTGTTGTGTTTAGATTATCAAGACATGACTGCAGAGGCATCACACATTGGAAAGAGTTGAAAAAATGTGCACATTAAATATACTTGCAATACCAACCCAGATGAGAAGGCTCTAATGTAAATAATGCAATAATGTGGACCATCATTTTTGGGATGACACATTATATTATATATGTATATATACTGTATTAGGGAAAGGGGGTTCATGACTCAATCTTTTCCTAACTAAAAAATAAAGTTCAAATGAAAAATAAAATTACAAAATACATGTCAAATAGTATAAAATACAATTTGATTAGTCATTTTTATATTATAATAATTTGTGTCTGAACTCCAAACTACATTTTGAGCGTTGAAGCGTCAATTACAGTTTCTTATTTTGAAATTCATAACAGGATGTTGTAGTGTTTACTGTGGCTACCTTGATGGTACCGTAATTAGCACCTAGCATAGAGGCTACATGTGTAAACCTCGTTAATTGGCACGTTTATTTTCACCGCTTTTGCGACTACTTTTATCGCTAGTATGAAGATTCAGAGGGGCGATAATACGTCTTGAGTTTATACACTGTCGTGTCAAAATTAAAGGAGTATTTGTCCTTTTCTTGCGTGGACATCACTTCTAAGGAAACACAGCTGGATAGGTATGTAACTGGCTGCTGGGTGTATTGGACTAATGGATTTACATGAACAAAATACAGGGTTTATCAAATCATTCAGAAAATATTTCTCCTGGGTAACGACATAACCATATTTAGGAAGATAATACAGCTCAGTTGTCGGGGGGAAATTAATTATTTGACAGTGACACCCTGCTGTGTGTTAGGAGGACCAATGCTGCCTTTTACTTTATCTACAACATCCTGTGTTAAGTCAATTTAATGATTTGCATCTGATTTCTAATAATGTAGATGTGAGTTACAGTGTGTCGGATCATGTGACACAGTCATAAAGGAAAGTAGACTATGAGCGAAAATCAAATATAGCCTTTATTTTAACAGGGTTGCCGCGGATCTTGAAAAGCATTAAAAGTCATTAAATTTAAGTTTCAATATTCAAGGCCTTAAATGTCTTAAAAAGTCTGGAATTATTGGGTGGGCGGCATTAAATTTACTCGGGGGCAGAATTAATGAGCTTGCCTTATTTGTTTCATTCTAGTTTTATAGTTTAATTGTTAGATTTCTATGTTTTTATTTTATCGGTGTTTTATATACAAAGATATCCGGCAAGTCCGACGCCTACGCTAGAGGCAGTACGGCCGTGTGAGGCTGAGTACCGCATTTAAAACGTAGAAGAAGAATGTGTGTTCCCTGCTTTCGAATTTGAAGTCGGCCGCGGTAGAGCAAAAAAGGAGAGAACGACCCAGCGAAATGCATGCGCAGCTATTATAAATTCAGTGATAGGTGGAGGGAGGACGACTGGCTGGCTTTTTTCACCCCGCGACCGCGACCACACACTGCCGCTGCTTGTAGGTGCGCAACCACCCGTCCGCTGATGATATAGGTAGGCTACTGTCGCAAATCACACAACACGTTGATTGTGTTTAGTGAACAATGTTTATGTATCTATATTTATAAATAGCTGCTCATCAGACGTTCATTCAGCTCATTCAGGTCGCGTTGACTTGGCGTGAGCTCATGGAGTGAGACGCGGGTCTCTTTCTGTCACTTTCTTTCTCTCCACTCTGCACTCCCTTTCTGACAGCTATAAAAACTATTGCCGATCCTCCCATCAATCGCAGATAGTAGCCTACGTTTCCTTTGCCAATCGGTACAACTCGGTTTATTAACCTGAACGCCTGCAACAATACTGTATGAAGAAAAAATTACTTTGCGCAAATTACCGCAGGTCTCGTGAGCATGGATGTAAATCTACAGTGGGCCAACATACGATTTTGAAATTGCAAAAACCTCCCTTGACCTGTGGAACCAATTTTTAAATAGTTTCTGCCATAAGTTCTGAAAAATAAAGTTAATGGACTAAGTTTGTTATTTATTGAATAAGGAATTAAAATATGAAGAACATTCGGATTATTCTTCTCCCAAAAATATCCCATTTTTAATTTAGCCTAATTAAAATATTGTATGCTGCACCTAACACATATTTTCTAAATTTATTAAACTGTTCTTGTTACTCGATTAATCAGTAAATGTAAACCAATTGATACAGTTCTGTAATTGGTTAAAAAGGTGGTAATGATGGGTTTTCAGGTTGCCTTTACAGTGATCTCTTACACTGTGTGTGCAAATTTTTTAGGCAAGTTGTATTTTTGAGGATTAATTTTATTATTGAACAACTACAGTGCTCTCGGTCAATCCAAAATGTTAATGAACCTAAACCTGAATGTTTACGAAAGTAAAGGTGAGGTTTTGTCTTTCTTACGAGAATATATATATGTTTTGCTATTATTAGGTAACTATTAGTGTGCAGAATTATTCTGCAACTAAATAAAAAAACTAAAATTTTCCCATCTCACTTGTTTATTTTCATCTGTTACAGTGAGAATAATAAAACAACTCAACATTTACAAATAAAAATGTCCGACATGTCAAAAACAAAATCAGTGACCAATATAATATAGCCTCCCTTCTTTTCAATAACTGTCACAAGCCTTCCATTCATGGAGTCTGTCAGTTTCTTGATCTGTTGACGATCAACTTTTTGTGCAGCAGCAACCACAGCCTCCCAGACACTGTTCCGAGAGGTGTACTGATTTCCTTCTCTGTAAATATCCCGTTTAAGCAGGGCCCACAGGTTCTCAATAGGGTTTAGGTCAGGAGAGGAAGGGGGTCATGTCATTATTTTTTCATCCTTAAGGCCTTTACTGGCTAGCCATGCAGTTGAGTACTTCGATGCATGTGATGGAGCATTGTCCTGCATAAAAATCATGGTCTTCTTGAAAGATGCAGACCTTTTACTGTACCACTGAAGAAAGTATCTTCTAGAAACTGGCAGTAGGTTTGGGAGTTGATTTTGAGGCCATCTTCAACCCGAAAAGGTCCAACTAGCTCATCTTTAAAGATACTAATAGTTCCCTCAAAAGATCAGCTAGTTGGACCTTTTTGTTTTTTATTTTCTGTAATTAGACAGCAGTTGTTAGCTAAAGTGCATTGAATATTTGGTAGTCAGATTTAATGTAACCCTTTACGGAGTATAGTGTAGTTTGTCGATTTCTGTTACCGCGGTATTGGTATTATTTTTCCATTTTAGAGGTCTTAAAAAGGTCTTAAATGTCTTTAAATTTGAACTTTAAAAATTGGCAGATACCATGTTTAAGGGAAGTATCGTGTTTTGTATTTTAAAGATAAACCTAAGGTCTATACCATAGATAGTATGGTCTATACTAATGATTATATCCACTGTTGATTCATTTGTCTTTCCTAAGATTGTGTCATGGCCTTTTGAGTGTCTTAAAATGGCATGTTTTGTCATATTCACCAATACAATATACTGTACAACATATACAAATAGTATAATAATATTCCAACAGCAACTGTTTTAAACTATTCCTATACATGAGTTTAAAGTAGTATACATTTTTTTTACAAGAACTGTGTAGGCAAATTATTATCTACACACTATCAAAAAACCCAATCAAATAAGTTAAAAACAACAATGGCTGCTTCTTCAATGTGAATGGGACTAAACCAGTTTGGGCTGTAGTGTGTACGCTATGTAACAAACTGTAGGCTACAGAACAACAGCATCATTGATTCAAGAGAATGTAGTAAAAATAGACCTGGAATAACCTGATCTCATTATGGAATATAGATCTGTGAAGTCAGTCTGACATCCAATGACAGAATTACAGCAGTGTCGGCACCTGATGAGATATTAGATCGGCCAGCCATCATGAGTGTGGGCTCCAGCCATCACTTCATAACTGAACAGAAATACTCCCTGTCCTGCTGGTTTTCAGTAATCTGTTAAACTTTAAAGCAATATATAAGTTTGATTTATTTCGGTCAGTTCTGAGGTGTTCATAGTTTAACAAACTAGATGGAATGAGTTTGTATTTTGTGCCGATCTGCTTCTGTACTGTCTCCCTCCAGATTTGACTGATTTAAGACTGACGATGACAAATCTTCAGTGTAAAACCGTTTTAGAAAAACATCAGGTGTCCTGCAGAATGACATGTCAAGGGCTTTTTTTCAGAGCTGCTATTTAACACCAACCAGCCACAATCCATCCATAGAGGAGCAAGCAGCAAATAGCAAACAATGCACCGATGCAACAAGACAGGTCGTTATCTGAGTGAGAGACAAAATGCATTCTGGGATATGTAAAATTTCGAACATTTTAATAAATAATAATAATAATTACTTGATTCATTGAGAAAACAGCCAGCAGATGTATACCAGCAGATATATGTGTTAAATCTCACTCTATTTTCATACATCAATCACTCAAACAGTATGCAGATCATAACACAAATCTCCCAGTCATTCAGCTTTGCAGTATTTGTCAGATAAGATTTCGAGTATCCTGCTCGTTTTTATCCAATCAGGAGACAGAGCGCTACAAAGAGGCGGGTCTCTGTGTCGTGAACAATGACTCGCTGCTCTCCATCGCGGTACTATCTGACCAAGACATCTTTCGCATTCATGTTGTGGTGACATAGGGACGAGGGAGGGGACTGTGCTAACTGCAGTCACTGACTGGAAGTTAGCTGAAAGGACCATATCACTTACTTCTCCTGTATTTGACAGTACAAAACACATTCAACTTAATATTAAACATTGTAACCCAGGTTCCCCTCTCCCTCTCCCCTGTCTTGCAGCTCCCAGCCCGGTATAGCTCCATAGGGGATGGATCCTCTGGGTGCTCGCTCCCAGGTGGTGGATGTGTCGTCTCTGCCCACGTGGCAGCAGCAGCAGCTGGGGGAGAATGGAGAGGAGGCGCCCCCCCTGGACCACAGCGACAGTCTGCCCAACCAGCAGGCTTTCCCCTCACCGTTCCCCTGCAGACCAGACCTCAACCGCAAGATCATTCTGTTGTGAGTCACACACACGTTGCTTCACATCGGTGCTGTTTGTGAACATCTGAATTGTCAGCTCTTTTTCAGGAGAGAAACGCTTGGTTTTTAGTTTCAGTGACTCACATTTTGTATGCCTCCACACGGGCAATAGTTAAAGATCAGAGGCCCTATGTTATTGGGTTTTCCATCCGTCCATCTGTCCATCTGGGCCATTCTTCTGAGCGCCATATCTCCAAACCGCTTTGAAAGATTTTCTTCAAACTTTGCACATATGTCCACTCTGACTCATGGATGAACTGCTCAGATTTTGTTGAAGGATTTGAAGCAAGTTAAATGAGTTAAATGCACTTTCATTATTGACCCAATACTTAATCAACATGATTTTTGAACTTTGTTATTATGTTGCATTTGTGCCAACACGCCAATGTTTGAGCGTATTTATTGAAACCTTCCCTCCCATCTTTCAGAGTAAGTTCTATGATCCCTACACAAGGAGTGACAACTGACTTTAGTTCTTGTGTCACTTCACTGATGTCGTTAGACTGAACCACATGCATTTCACACTCTCAACAAATTCCTTTCTCTGGAGCGTTTGATTGTGTGTGAAGTTGCCAATCATTGAGAACAGTGAGCATTGTGCTTTTTTCTGACTGAGCGTTAAGATCTTTGTAAACAGAATCTCTACTCATGTTTAGCCAAGATTTTATTTGTTTTGAAGCACTTCTCAGACATCACCATCCAGCTGTCTCTTTGAGTTGGAAAATATTTACAGATGCTGCAAAATGTGTCATGAATAGTTTTTTTTAAATATCTTGTTAATCTTGGAATTTTCTGTGGATCGAAGAAAGCTTGTACAGACTTTGTGGTGACTGTGTGTGCATGATGCTTCAATGAAGTTATTCCTTGAGGCCTTTGATGAAGCCATAACTTCTCCTTTCTTATGTTTTAAAGGGTTCTGTCTGTGTGTGTGTGCGTGTGTGTGTGTGCGTGCGTGTGTGTGTGTGTGTGCGTGCGTGCGTGCGTGTGTGTGTGTGTATAATATTAGTAAACCAGGTTTAATGAGTTGTTACGTTGTAGTTGTGAGTCAAAGACAGATGGACCTCAGGTTTTCAAAAGCTCTTTTTGTTCAGTCTGATATTTTCAAAATGTATTTAACGCTGGGGTCATGCTTTTATAAATTGTATTCGAACTTTCATTAAGTTAAGTATTTTCAACCCATTTTAAAATCCTGATTTATGGCCATGAAAATGTTGGTGCTTGTCATCAGCGCACTGAGAATGGGTTGCTTTGTATTTTTCTTATTGAATCATGTGGTTCCACACTGTGAATTCAGCCTAAGAAGATTTATTTATAAGATTCTATTATTTCAAAGTGGCTTATTAGAATACATATAAAGTCGGAGTGGCCGCAATGCTGTTACCAGTCAAATATAACATCTGTTCTTCTTAACGCTATAATACAAAGTTGTTCTCTTTTGAGCAACGTTCGCACTGCAGCACCAAATTATTCCAAATCCTGACCCTGGCAATTTCATCCTACTTGCAATTTCTAGAATGTATCAGCTTTAAATAGAAATATTATGAATGTTACTTAATCAACCAGAAAAACATCAACATTTTGATCATGTTTCCTGTGTAGTGAAGACAAAGAAACAGAGTGTTTGTGACGGTGTTTAAGAGGGGACAATATAACTTTATTGTCAGAATGAGTCTGAAATGTGTCTTGCATCAAAACAGCTTCATTCGAAACATAACAGAAAAGACAAGCATTAAGAATTCAAGACAGGAACCAAACATATGTTGATCCTGTGTGTGACAGAAAGTGTTGGCAACATTCACTCACAACAAGCGTTTTCCAGAATCATTGACTCCATCTTCAAAGCCCAACAGCACACATTTCATATAGGACTAGGCGCTGTATTAATTCACTTTGAGTAATGATGACTGATTGTTTGTTACACTACGCACATTCAGATGTGAGTTACGTTCTTGGGAAACACATTGAGCAGTAATACAAACTCATCAAGTGTTTGTGTGCGTAGCAGTTTTGTGTCTGCAGTGTGAACTTGTGTCTCCATACATTTCCTTTGTTTATCCTCGAAAGGTCAATTGAGGGGACGCCCTCGTTTACAATGATGTCGAGTCAAAATACAATACACAAACAAACACAATGCAAATATACAACAAGCTGACAAAGAGACAAGAACAATTAAAACATTCAGATCAAATGAGTGAAGCAGAACATAAGCCTAATTAAAACAGTTAGTAAGTGGAGTGGGGCTGATTCAAAGTAATATGTTTAAATTGGTTAATGGATATGATGGTATTTAGTTTAATTTGATGTTGTATGTTGTCACCCAAACCGGTTTAGAATCCAGATCAGCTCTTAAACCCCAAATCAACACATGACCATGTAGTGCCCTAGTGGCAGCGGTTACTCTGTGAGAGCCTTGTTGTTACAGCGACCCTCCACTGCTCAGCCATCAGCACATTCCTGCTGCACTATAACGTGACCATAGTCGACCCTCAAGCACTGCTAGCGCTTTAGCTCGTGACCCACTCCAACACAGGTTATATGAATCCATTAACCTTTCTGCCTTATAACCTTGTTAGATTCATGCATTTGGATATTTTATTTCAGAAGATAAAACTAATATTATTGAGAAAAAAATAAACGTATAATAATTGTGTTAAACAAAATTGTCTAAGGACCAGCTTTCTAATGGCCTGGTTGGCTTTTGATTTTTGACCCATTTTTCTTAATCTAAAAAAAAAAATATTGGTCTTGTGACCAAATGCCCTCAACACATGCTTGAGTGGTTCCTCTTTGTTCTTTCTAACCCTGGCGGGCTTCAGAGTGCAGACATGACTTTACTGAAGCAATTACGTTTTTTTTGGCTGAATTTATTTTCTGGCAAAAAATCTGTTAATAAAAAGATTGTTTGTATAAATGTTTTTCATAATTATCTGCGTTCCAATCAGCTGTTTTTTTTTTAGGAAAGATAAAACTTGGATGACCCTTGTTCAGATATTTGGGGATTCACCAAAATAGATTTACCAAAATCGATAGTATGTATAAAAGAATTATGAGAATTAAGTAATGTGAGAGTGCACAACCACATATGGACACTTGGACAGAAACATATCAAACACGAAAGATTTTGAGTAAAAAAATTCCAAAAATAATCCTCTATCTTTTTTGTTTTAATTTGACAGGGACAGTGCATATAAAGTAAGTTAATTTCTTCCTAACACGTGCATAGAGTAACTCTTTTCTTTCCCTTTCCACCACAGCACCGGTGACGTGGCCCTGTTGAACTGCACCTCCATCGTGAACACCAGCAACGAGTCTCTAAACGACAAGAACCCCGTGTCTGACACCATCCACCAGCTGGCCGGGCCCGAGCTCAGAGATGAACTGCTCAAACTCAAAGGTAGAACTGAGAGGGAAAGTACTGGAAAGATGAGCTCCAATCTCCCGTGAAAAGTTTGACGTGAGCCTGGCTGCTCAGTGATGCTGCACTGGTCTAGTTGTTAATGTCAGTGAACACACAAGTATTCACTGGAGGTTTGACATAGACATTTAGGAGCAACAACACGATCGGCTGAGGTTTATACAAAGTGTCACCACTACTCTGATACCATATTTTATTAGTTGTAAAAGTCATAATACATAAATACAGATGGGTCAATGTTTGTTTGGTCAAGTCAAGGCAAGTTTATTTGTAAAGCGCAAAAAATCGCATTACATGCCTCAATGTGCTTGACAAACCCACATTGGTTGTTGAAGTAGGCAACCGTTTCAAGACAGCAAACTGTACAGTGCACACAGAATGCATAAAAACATAAAAAATGTATTCATAAAAACAAATGGAGACAATTTAGGGTTGGTCATAAGCAAGAGAGAAGACATGAGTTTTAAGCCCGGATTTAAAAATCTCAACAGATCTGGCCTCCATAACCATGGCTTGGAGTTTGCTGCACAAATGCGTAAGCGAAAGCTCTGTTGCCTCCAGACTGCTTCCTCCCCAAAGAGTTTCCATGCGACATTTTGTATGTGAGAAGTAGCACTTCAAAATCAAACCAATGTAGGAAGGACGGAAAAAATTGACCACAGCTTTCACCGCCATTATGTTTTTTTCCTCAATCATCTTCATCCCAAATACTAAATCAGTTGAACTTGTCTGTGTGCGTGTGTGCGTGTGTGCGTGTGTGTGTGTGTGTGTGTGTGTGTTTTTTCTGTCTGTCTGTCTGTCTGTCGGTCTGTCTGTCTGTCTGTGTGTGCAGGATGCCGAACAGGGGAGGCGAAGCTGACCAAAGGCTTTAACCTCTCGGCTCGGCACATCATCCACACAGTGGGACCAAAATACAAGTCAAAGTACAGGACGGCCGCGGAGAGCTCGCTGTTCAGCTGCTATAGGAACATCATGCAGCTAGTCATGTAAGAACTCATCCAATCAAATCATTCTTAAAGGTGCAGTGTGTAGTTTCAGAGGAAGGGGGTTTGTTTACATTGGCAAAGCCTGCAGTTAGTTGACAAAACATATTTACTCTTCATGTCATTCTTAATTAATTCTGAATATTGACTTCTATCATCATAAGTCAAAAACTAATTTATTTTGAGGCACCTTGAACCAAACATAAGACTAGAATATGTTTGTAAACCAAACTGAGGGCCCTCCTGCTATAACAACAACAATGAAGCTTTCTAACTTCAAACAGTGTTCCAGGGATCACATTTTCCCCTAAGGAAAGTTTGTTTATTGAGGTATAAGAATATACATTAGAAAAGTTTCACTTCTCTGACACACCCACAGTTACAGTACATAGTGCACCTTTAAACTAGGACAGCACTAAGGCGATATGCACAAACACAGCACTTCTTAGAACTCCTTATTTGGCGCAGCAGCATGTTATATAAGTGATGTGAAGAGATAAGCTGTCATGAAATTTTTTTTTTTTCTTTTCGTTCTACCCCGTCAAATATGATTATGTGATAAACAGTACTTGAGCCTGACGGGTGCAAATAAACAGTGATGTGATGGAAGCCGCTCTGTGCTCTGTGCCGGAATAAACCTCTCAAAAACACAGTTTCGGGGAAAAACTGCATCTGAACCGTTTAGCTCATTCTTTTAACACATTGAAGTTGGAACGATATTAAAGGCAGTAAATGAGAAAATACATCTGAAAAAAGCAGGATTTGTACATCATTCAAGACATCACATCCTCTGCCTCAGACCATGTGCTAAAGTGTGTTGTTTTCATCGCATATTTTCTTGATGAGGTAGATGTTTTTGTCATTATTGTTGCTTATACCACTGTTAAGTAATGCAGCTTGAAATCAGGTTTACAAATTGGCCACAGCAGATTTTAACATTCACGGGAAGCAAAACTATGAATACATTGTTCATGTGAAATGTTATTATTATACAGAATAATGTTAAATACATTGATACGTCAATATATAAAGTTCTGTTAATGGTCTACTACCAAATAACTTGGTATGCAATGGCAAGTGAAGTGGTATTAGTTTGAAAGAGGTGTGTGTGTGTGTGTGTGTGTGTGTGTGTGTGTGTGTGTGTGTGTGTGTGTGTGTGTGTGTGTGTGTGTGTGTGTGTGTGTGTGTGTGTGTGTGTGTGTGTGTGTGTGTGTGTGTGTGTGTGTGTGTGTGTGTGTGTGTGTGTGTGTGTGTGTGTGTGTGTGTGTGTGTGTGTGTGTGTGTGTGTGTGTGTGTGTGTGTGTGTGTGTGTGTGTGTGTGCGTGCGTGCGTGCGTGCGATAAATCAGTAAATGGTGGAGTACAGTATGTGACATTGTTTATCTTCTCACCTCAGAGAGCAGTCAATGACGTCTGTCGGCCTATGTGTGGTGAGCACCACCAAAAGAGGCTACCCGCTGGAGGACGCTACACATATTGCTTTCAGTAAGACACACACACACTCACTCACTCACACACACACACACACACACACACACACACTCACACACACTCACAGTCTCTCACACGCACACATAAACTTGTAAAGTTCTTGTAAAATACATGGTGATGGACTTTTATCACTTTTCTCTGGTACACACACATAGATAGTTGTCTTGGAAACTTAGCAATAACACAGCACTTGACTTCACACAAACATGCAACTCGGGTTTATATATACTCAACGACAGGTCAAGACATTATACAGGCAGACGCACTCATTTAATTATAAAGCACAGACACACTGCAATTTATGTCAGACTGGCATTCAACTTAAAGGTTAGTTCAGTTAAGGACAGCACGCACACATGATGGCTGGATATGATCCTAATCTGATCAGGAAAAAACCTAAAATGTCTGTTTCAGACCTACACATATTTAAGATCCAATCACCTAAACTACTTTTAACAGGCGATGCAGCAGACCACATTAACAGGATGTGCAGTACACATATGGGAGCTGCTTCCTCAAAGCTATTGATGTTACATAACAGAGGTCGAAAGCAGCACAAACTACAGCCTCCGAAAGTGGCCTTTAAATGAAATCAAATCCTCTCTACACAGGTTTCAACAAGAACGTAACATTATAATTGTCATTGGGGAAGGTTTTTTACAGGACTGTTGACTGTTATATGTAGTTTAGTAAATACATAAGTCTGTAATATTTCTCCACTCCAGGCAATGCTGACAAGATTAGTCAAAAGCTTGATCCAAAATAAAGCAACATTTTGATCATTACCTAATTGTTTAAGCTTCATATCTGTGAAGAATTTTGGTTTTGGAATGTTGGTTAGGGAAAACAAGAATTTGGAGAAATTAGCTGGTGTTTTTCACTATTTTCAACACTTTAATAATTATTTTACTGTCTGTGGCATGTCTTAATATGTACAATACACTAACGTGTGTGTGTGTGTGTGTGTGTGTGTGTGTGTGTGTGTGTGTGTGTGTGTGTGTGTGTGTGTGTGTGTGTGTGTGTTCATAGGAACAGTGCGCAGGTTCCTGGAGAGTCATGGAAACAGCATAGAGGCCGTGGTGTTTGCAGTGTCAGACTCTGAGGAGGTTTGTAAGAATTAAGTCTGCGCCACTTCCCCTTAACTACTGTTCACTTCACGACTCTCACAATGTGTCCGTCAAAAAAAGTAAATTCAGAAACCATGAAACTTATTTATTGTGTGAGTCCAGTTTAACATGCAGAAGGGTTGTTGTATTTAACCACATTTTTACTCGATCTTGTCACAGATAAAGGACTTTATTTCAAGAATGGTCACGA
The DNA here is from genome assembly GCF_949987685.1 of Ammodytes marinus. Lineage (NCBI taxonomy): Eukaryota > Metazoa > Chordata > Actinopteri > Uranoscopiformes > Ammodytidae > Ammodytes > Ammodytes marinus. Next base: position 26,502,956 of record NC_137216.1, read on the forward strand.
ACACAACTGCAGGGCTATCACTTAAAACACACACAAGCATACAGTATATTATATAAGGGTAGATGTTCTTCCCCACTGGCCACTGCAAATGTATTAATGTCAATGTCAGATGACTTCTGGGTATGGATGTTACTCGGAATGTAGGTTGAAGCACACTGACACCTTCATTGTTTTGGCCAAGGCCAATACAGAAAGTTAGATGTTGGTGTCATGACTGTACATATGTGTGTGTCTGTGTCTGTATCTGTGTCTGCGTGTGTGTGTGTGTGTCTGTGTGTGTGTGTCTGTGTGTTCTTTCAGTCGTTGTATAAGAAGTTGCTGCCCCTGTATTACCCTCGCTCCGAGGCAGAGGAGATGGCCTGTCTGCCTCTCATCCCGGCTGACATAGGAAACTCAGAGGGAGAACCGGTCGTACCAGAGAGACAGATCCGCATCGCAGAGAAACCCGGCACCCTGGAAGGTACACGAACGCAACACTGATCTGTTTTTTGTGTGTTTTGATGTGCTTCACTTTCATGTCCGCAATCTATTTATAAGAGTCTGTGTCAAGCGGTTGATATTTAATTTCGGAGTCCCATTTTTCTTATTGTGTCAATAGAATTTTTTTCTAACATCACTCAATGGCTGTATGAGTCAGCAAAATACTCACACACACACAGGCACAATTCAATATTGTATTTCTCTTCATTTCTGGTCTCACTCAACCATTTGGCTAACCACTCATACAACCACCATACAGTTCAACCACCAGCTATTCAGCCTTTTTGTTTTATTTTTCATATTTATTTGTTTAAAAAAAGTCTGTCAGCTTTACCGGCCATTTTGGCAACCAGTCCGTCACCCGTCCAGTGCTACAGTTGATTTGTGAACCACTCAACAAAGTCAAAGTCAAAAAACTTCCAATGAAGGATTAAAATTCTGGGCAATTTGTTTGAACTCAGTCAGCCAGTCATGGAGCCAACTCAAGGGACACGGGAGAACAGTGTAGCAAAATAATTAGTGTTCTGGTCAGTGAAACAACATCTGGCTGCCTCAGACCCTTTAGCCTACAGTTGTACTCTCACGCACAGCTACTCATGCACACTCTCACTCACTCACTCACTCACTCACTCACTCACTCACTCACTCACTCACTCACTCACTCACTCACTCACTCACTCACTCACTCACACTTTCACTCACACTTTCACTCACTCACTCACTCACTCACTCAGTCACTCACACTCGCACTCTCACTCACACTCTCACTCTCACTCACTCACTCACTCACTCACTCACTCACTCACTCACTCACTCACTCACTCACTCACCCAGCGGGCCAGGCCTTCATGTTTTCTCTGCGTGTTACAAATAATTTTGTGGTTGTTCTTATGAACTCAAAGGTTGTTTGAGGACATGGTGTTTTATTTGTAATTTTTTTTTTGTATGTCTCAAGATTAAGTTGCAGTTTTTTTACTCCCTTCTTAAGCAACAGGATATTTGTGTAATTCATGTTCTTCATCATTTCAAGGTGCTTCTGTAGGTTTAAAACATGGTTGGAGCAGGAATCACTTTCAGTTTGGGAGTTCAGCAAATATCTAAAGCTCTTTCAGGAAACAAGAGGGAGAGAGAGAGATAGGGAACAACAAACAAACAAAATGTTTCTGAGAAGGACTCAAACTGAGAATGTTACAATGTCACAGCCAGAGTTGAAACCAGCACCTGGCCGTGGTTAAATCTGTTTGCTCCTAAATGAGTTTAAATTATATCACCAATGTCATCACCAAATGAGGGACGAATTATCCAGTGGAGCTTAAGAAACTTGTTGAATCTGTTTCCAGACACACTAAAGCTGTTGCTGGAGCAACTGAACTTACGAAGACAGTTTGTGGTATTTAAAAATATATATTTGTCCTCCATCTATACGTAAATTGGATAGTTTATAATGTAGACATAAAGGAACTAAGAAAAAAACACTTTGATGACGGTATTTTTTCAGCGCACAGAGATTCACTAATGCATTCATTTTGACAACAAGCGTTCTCTAGAATGGCTAACTCCACCTTTAAACCCCCGTAAAAAGTATGTGTTGCATATTTGATGCACCAGCTTGAGTCTTGTACTGGAACTTGCAAAGGTCTAAATGCTAGTTTTTTTTTTGGGTGAAGAGTTTTATGAAAGTAACACAAAGTAATCTATCATTGTGCTTTATGCGTTGAACCCATTTCCTACATTGACGTCCAATCCGACATCTGTTGGCGTGGCGGCGCTTCAAAGGCGTGATACTATTGGCTCTTGATCCAAACCAAGCAGGATGTCCAAACATGGCCCAATAACAACAGTCTGATGTACAGTCAAGTGCGAAAGTTTGTGAACCCCTTGAGCCTTTTGGAATTTTATTTATTTTAACCATTATTAATTCATTTTTATCAATACCAGTATTTTTTATATGAAATAACAGATGTTTGTTTATCAATTCAACATTTTTATTTTCCAGAAATCAATTGTTAAAACAGATAAAACAAATTATTTGACGAATGTTGTATGTGCAAAAGTTTGTGAACCCTGAGCTGCATTGCTTAAATGGAGCAGGTAAACACAATCAGATGGGCCAAATTGAGTCATGAAATGGACCAATGTAGTGAGAGATCTTTAGGGAAGAAATTGGGCGGCACTAGATACAACAGAGATAAAACCAGGTCAGTTTAGGCTCACCAAAGTGAACCCATACAGGTCAGACATGCTAAAAGGGGAAACAATCTCAGAGGATCTCAGGAATAGAGTTGTGATGCTGCACATTTGTCTGGGGACAGCTATAAATTATTTTAAAAAAAGTTTGAGCTCCATCGGTCCACCGTGAGGCAAATCATCTACAAATGAAGAGCTTTAAGAGTGACTGAACATCTGCCTAGAAGTGGACTTCCTTCAAAAATATCCACAAGCGCCACAAGATAAGTGATTTTTCAGTTAAAAGCCAACCCAAACATTACATCTGGTGATTTGCAGACCTCTCTTGCAGCATCTGGGACAGATGTGCATGGTTCCACAATAAGAAGAAAACTCAGTCAACATGGCTTTCATGGGATGGTTGCTGAAGAAGCCTCTGCTCTCAAAAAAGAACAAAACTGCTTGTCACAACTTTGCCAGAGAGCACCTGGAGATACCTGAAGTCTTATTCTGTGGACAGATTAGTCAAAAATTGAACTGTTTGGTCATAACCAAAACCGCCATGTTTGGGCAAAAACGCAATTCTGCCTACCACCTAGAGAACCTTCTCCCAAGTGAATAATGGTGGTTTCAAATTGTCTGCAAATCTCCAGGTGTAATGTTTGGGTTGGCTTTTACCTGAAAAATCACTTTTCTTGTGGCGCTTGAGGATATTTTTGAAGGAAGTCCACTTCTAGGCAGATGTTAAGTCACTCTTAAAGCTCTCCATTTGTAGATGATTTGCCTCACGGTGGACCGATTGAGCTCAAATTTTTTTTTATGAATTTATAACTGTCCCCAGACAAATGTGTAACATCAAAACTCTATTCCTGAGATCCTCTGAGATTTGTTTCCCTTTTAGCATGTCTGACCTGTATGGGTTCACTTTGGTGAGCCTAAACTGACCTGGTTTTATCTCTGTTTTATCTAGTGCCGCCCAATTTCTTTCCTAAAGATCTCTCATTACATTGGTCTATTTCATCAACCAATTTGGCCAACCTGATTGTGTTTACCTTGCTCGATTTAAGCAATGCAGCTCAGGGTTCACAAACTTTTGCACATACAACATTCGTCAAATAATTTGTTTTATCTGTTTTAACAATTGATTTCTGGAAAATAAAAATGTTGAATTGATAAACAAACATCTGTTATTTCATATAAAAAATACTGGTATTGATAAAAATGAATTAATAATGGTTAAAATAAATAAAATTCCAAAAGGCTCAAGGGGTTCACAAACTTTCGCACTTGACTGTATACACACACTGACACACACACACACATGGCTGTTTGAATATAATAACACGCGTGGACACAGGCAAGTGACCGTAAATGCTGTCGAAGAAATCCCATCGGATTTTAATTTGAGCACTGGGCTGTAGACCCTCCAAATGAACTGTGTGTGTGTGTGTGTGTGTGTGTGTGTGTGTGTGTGTGTGTGTGTGTGTGTGTGTGTGTGTGTGTGTGTGTGTGTGTGTGTGTGTGTGTGTGTGTGTGTGTGTGTGTGTGTGTGTGTGTGTGTGTGTGTGTGTGTGTGTGTGTGTGTGTGTGTGTGTGTGTGTGTGTGTGTGTGTGTGTGTGTGTGTGTCTGTGTGTGTCTGTCTGTGTGTCTGTGTGTCTGTGTGTCTGTGTCTAGATGATTCTGAAGAGGAGAGTCTGGAGTCAGATCTGGGTCAGGTTGGGAACCACGCGTTTGCCCGGATGGAAGGAGATGTGGACAAACAGCGCAAACAGATTCTTCAGGGCCAGATGTCTGAGGCCGCCATGCAGAAACAACATGAGAGAAAGTAAGAGTCCAAAATCATAATAAAATGCATGGAAAGTACTGTAAAAAGCAATGTTTTGTTAACAGTTTTACATGATAAAGAAATGGAAGACATGCAGCAAAGGAACCCAGCCAGACTGAACTTGGGTCATTGACAGTACTATATAGTATAAGAAAAAAAACAAAACACAAACAAATTTCTGTAAAAAAATAAGAGTATAAAACAAGAAAGGCTACCAAAAGAAAATTTGGTTTACAGAGAATAATTCCCTTAAAATGAATAAAAACTGAAGCTTTAATTTCTGTTCCAAATAGTTTTTATTTATTTCATGATGCAGTGATCGTTTGTGTGTTTTGGTTCTCTCTCCTGCAGTTACAGTCGCTGGCTGTGTCGGGCGAGAGCGGAGGATCTGTCAGACGTTGCCGCGCTGAAAGCCTTATATCAAACTGGTATGTAGCAATGTTTGTGAGAGAGTGAAATAGAGAGAGAGAGAGAGAGAGATAAGTCATATGTTGGGATCTTGCATTTCCCAGTCATATGTATTGTAAATGTAAAACGAAAAAGAAAAAATAAGTTCAGTGTACAGAACTGTGTGTTGTGTGCTATGCTGCCTAACAGTTTGGTGATCCTTCATCTGGTAGCATTTAGCATAACATGGGTAAAGTACAGGATTAGAAAAAAGTCCAGTAACTAATATATACCATTTACTTTAAGGTGCAATTGTATCTCATTACCAGTAGGAGGCGTTGTTGTTATAAAGTTAAACCTCATTTTTTCACAGTGGGTAACAGGCCAATTTGCCCATCATGACCTCAAGATTTAAAATGATATTTGAAAGCTTCCATGGCCTAGGATAAACGGCTTTCTGCCATTTTAACTGTAATTCAAATAGTATAAAACTAATGGAAGGAGCTTTCTTCAACCAATATGCATATTTATTTATTTAATAAATGCCACAGGGCTTACTTGTGTGTGTTTCAAATGATGCTCTGTATTGGAAACAGTTTCTGTTCAAGTCTATCTTTGCTTTCCAGATGTAGGAAATGGAAATGAAATCATGTGTCATGAGTTTAAAACTGACAAATGACAATAGACAAACATCTTTTGTGTAAGCGTCCAGGAAGACTTGAGTCCATTAAGGACCTGTGTATGCTTTAGTGTTATGTGCATATTAGCTTAGGAAAAAGTGAATATAAAAAAAAATCATGTGGAAAAAAAGTCAAAAAGACGCTGAATACAATGATAAACTGCTGGTTTTTATATAAAGAAAATTGTTTGTTTCCATAGTTGTGCTGAAAGTTGAAAGCTTGTGTGTATTAGCTTCACTCTGGAATGACAAATACAGGATCTAGAAAAACAGTAACTTGAATACATTAGACCCAGAGATCAAACCTGAAACATGTTTAAATTTTTAAACATAACATCCCTCAGAAGTATTTTACCATGCACCGCAGAATACAAACACAAAAATCCAGAACATTATGGGATACACATGCAATGGAGCTAAGCCGCTGCCATGCCGATCCACTGCTCAGACTGTTTCCACGGTGATGTTGACTCTGGTTCTGTGGGGAGCGGTTTAGATTTCCAGCAGGAAGCAGTTCATCAAGTGCTAGAGCGTTACACATGCATGATGCTGCTGGCCTCTGCAACACAAGGGCTTTTCCCACAACTTAGACTAATATATTGAATACCCCCAAAGACATAACTAAGATAAGGAGTGTCTGTATTATTACATTATTACAAATGTATTAGGTCTACAAAGAAAAGTTTCCATTACTAACTACTCTAGCCACTGTGTCTGTCTGTCTGTCTGTCTGTCTGTCTGTCTGTCTGTCTGTCTGTCTGTCTGTGTTTGCCCAGGTGTGGATATGTGCGGCAGGACAGTGATGGTTTTGGTCGGGCGAAACATTCCAGTGTCTATAATCGACATCGAAAAGGTATTTATAAATAAGAATCATTTCAAAATATAATTTAATTGATATAATAGTCAGTCAGATTTATGATAAATTGTGGATAATTCAAAACTATAAAAGTCAATGGATGCACTCTGATGTATTGTGTGTGTGCATGTGCAGGCGCTGCTGTACTTCATCCATGTGATGGACCACATCACAGTGAAGGAATACGTCATGGTTTACTTCCACACTCTGACCGGAGAACACAACCACTTTGAGGCCGACTTCCTCAAGAGCGTCTACGAGATCGTGGATTCCAAGTCAGTGTGACATTTTAACATTTTACACACTTTGTTCAACTGAGCCAATAATTTCTATGGATGGATGGATGGATAGATAGATAGATAGATAGATAGATAGATAGATAGATAGATAGATAGATAGATAGATAGATAGATAGATAGATAGATAGATAGATAGATAGATAGATAGATAGATAGATAGATAGATAGATAGATAGATAAGAGAAAGTCAAACTAACATAATCTAAACATTACACAACATGCATGCTGAAATATGTTGCATAATATCATAGTGCAAAATTTTTTTCTAAATAATATCTTACATTTTCCAGTTTTTGTACTCCTTATTTTAAATCATCATGTTTTTTAAATGTGATTACTTTCAAGTCAAATCTAAGGCTAATGTGATTACACAGTACCATTTTTTTCATTGTAGTTTTTCATTCCTTTCATCCCTCTGCCACACACACTGATTGAGTAAAAACCTCTGGAGCTGTTACTGCTTAACCACCCATCCGAGGGCACATCTTAAATGTCCTTGAACTGTGTCTTCTGGGTTTGCAGTCATTTGGCTAACTCCACTGCCCCAGCAACATTTTCGATTCTTTAATAGCCAGACGTGCATATCAAACATAGAGCATGTGGGTTTTTTTCTAATAATAAATGTTACAATAGGCCCTTATAAACTCCCACCAGATGGAAACGAATGTCTGACGGGGCTTTGACATCACCCTGGCATCCATGTTGTTTCTCTGTTTATGGTAATAAGACATGAAGTCTAGCCAGTTGCAATATCTTAATAAAATTTTAATGTGCACTATGGGAATTTATTTTTCTTCTCTTGCATCCCCGGTGTCAAAACAATTGCTGGATATCGTAAAATATAGCTCCAGAAATGCAAAAACATCCTCTGTGAAGATTTTTGCAGTAATTTTGACCTTGGTTTGGCCTCATGTTTCTCACTCTCACTAGTCGGACTGCTGCGGCTGCATTCAAGTGCAGATCCATGCTACATTATAACACGGCTATAGTTACAGTGTTTAGTTTTTTTCAATAGCAAAATGAGCTGTGAAGCAATTTTCTTTTGCCATGGGGTTTTAGGAAAAATCTGGCGGCCATATTTGGAAGAGGAAAGCTAAAGTTGGAGTGTGTTCCTCGGGTGATGTATTATTGGGCTGTTTTAACTCGGCCTTAATCAAAAGGGTTCAAACGTTTTCAAAGTTGATCCTTGGTATGAGCTAGTTCTGGATTGTCATCTCATAGGAATCACTCACAAAACTCGTCATTATATTGTTTTTAAAGTTGAAGAATGGTCCTTTCAACCATATCCCATCAAATACTTATGTTGTCAGATGTTGCCTCACAAAACGTTTCTTGATGTTGGGCTCTGTGCTGCCTTGAGATTCAACATTGACTACAATTTTTTTTTATTGAGAGCCAAATCCTCCAAATGAATGTTTACAGTTCCCACCAGCCATCCTGTATCATCAACTGAAATGAGATACTTTCAACCCCCCCACACGCAGTCTCTCTGATGGATCCATTGTTTTTAACACTGTGTGCAGCCAAGCACTGTTGCAACCTACTTAAACGCTTTAGTTGAGGAGCTAAAATATTCAAAGATGTTAGGCTTGAATTGCAGATAAATGTGTTTAAAATCACACTTGAGAAATCTTGCCATCATGGAAGCGGTTTAGTGCAGTCACAGGCGAAATGTGTTTGATTTAAGAGGACATGTGAAAAATCAAGAGTCAAACAATCAGATGTTCACACCACTTTAAACCAAACTCCATGTTAGGGTAATTTGATTAAAGGTGAGTTATTACCCATAAAACAGGCCTGTCTCTTAAGTACAACTTTCAACTTTGTAATGTGCAAACATTCATCTTCTGCCATGAGGATAATTAAGGCCGCAATTTGTTGTTGATTACTTGAATTATTGTCAGAAATACATCTGTGAACTATTTGGATGATCAGTTCATCAGTTAAACGTTAAAGTCAATTTATTTTAATAAAAGTTACCAAACATAATCTGATTCAGGCTGCTAATACTGTATATGTTGCTGATGACTGTACATTGAGTACCTTTTAGTTTTTGGAAAACTTTTTGGGTAAAAAAAATAACTATTAAATAATGTAATGTTCTATATTATAACAGACAGATTTTTAGAATTATACTTTCAGGTTTGGAAAATCTGTCTGAAAGTCGGCCATAGCTACAAAGATTTGATCGTGGTGGTAATGAACGTTAATTATTATTTAGTTCTTAATTCATAATAAGCATACTATACTGTATCTAATAAAGCATTTGAACAAAGTTAAGTTTATAAAGCGCCTTTTTTTTTTTTTTAAGATTATTTTTGGGCATTTCCAAGCTTCATCAGACAGTACAGGGGTCGGATTTGAACCCACGACCACTGCAACGAAGGCCAGAGCCAATATGGCATGCGCTCTATCCACTACACCACCGGAGCGCCCCGTATAAAGCGCCTTTTAAACATCAGTAGGTATTAAGGCACACAACAGAAGATTTAAAATGGTATAAACTCTCATTGAATTATTATTTTTCTAATTTCTAATCAAGAAAAAACAAAGAGAGACTCTGGGGCTCAATGGGTGGATTACACTTTTTAGTCATATTCTCTTTCTAGTTTCTTGTAACCACAAACCAAACAGGCTTCCTGTGTTACTGGGAAACTCCATTCAGTCATTTTGCACCGATTAACCCTCTTGTTCCTCTATTCAATACTTCATGACACCGGCGGTCATTCATTTGGTTTCACCACACCTCTCAACCTTTTCGCCTGTCTGGAAACTTCATCAAGCCCGGGACACTTTAGAAATGTCGTCGGAAAATATTCCTAATGTTTGCCCTTTATTTTACACGGTACAATTGCCACCAAAAGTTGTCAAAGTCTTGTGTTGGAGGCGCTTACCAAAATTCCTCATTCTTTTTTTTTTATCTATTTCTATATAAAGTATATATAACGGCATCGCCATTCAACAGGCAACTTGATCGCTTGAGGTAGTTCAGATACCGTAAACGTCAAAAACAACCAAACAAAATAAATTCAATAAATAGAGTCAAATGCATTACAAAAGGCATTGGTGTTCACAGCTTTACAATTAGTGCAATAGTTTATAGTGTCCAGGAAGGATTTTAAATAGGACATGAAGACAGTCAAATTGGTTTCTGATTTTGCAAATTTGCTGTTGTGTTTAATGAGGTATTTTACTAATGAATAGATGAGATTGATGACCTACTTTATTTGGATAGGAATTACATGATCAAAAATGCTAAATTGAATAAAATAGATTTTCATTCATGCAATCAATGTTCATTTAACTTCCCCTTCCATTGGAACAGAGACACCCCATCTAAACAAGCCATAACTGTCACTGTTTAAGTCTTTAAGTTCACTTTGCTGACTCATCAGTGAGAGTTGAAGCTCGGGGCAAAATGCTAATCACCTTTAAAATGTCAACATTATTTAAAATTCCACCAACTCTCTACAAAACTTTGAGCCTTGCTTCTTAAAACTATCTTATGTGCCAAGATGATGAACTTGTTGGACTGCAATTAGGAATTATTTGACAGACAATGATTTGAAGGCTATAGTGCCTAACATTTTCACATAAATAAATGACGTTTACATTCAAGCCATCGCCAAATGAGTTGACACAAATTGGATTAAGCCTATCAGCTCCACAAGACTCTCTCTGTATTTCTCAGTATGACAGTGTTTACAAACTGGTGTCACCCACCCCCCCCTGACACTGGCGCAGGAGCTCAGGAAAATCCCAAGAAGCGCCCAAGAAATGTTTCAGTTGTTGACTCTACTTCTAAGAAAAACTCTGGACATAAAGCAGAAGGTATAGAATCCATGCGCGATCACCGAATGATAACCTCATGTAGATGCGCCTACGGTGTTGTTGTAATTACTCAGAAATTCTTCATGGGGGCGACATAACTTACGCACTATAGCTTTTAAAACTGAAGTTGATTTAGTTCATTTGTACAATGTTTGACCTATATCACTTTGGTTTATTATAGGGAACAATCTGATCAACCTGTCTTCCAAAAACGTTGTCAATTAGCAGTGATCAAGGCACTGTAGCTGTCTATGATTTGATGAGTCACCTTTCTTTCCCTTTTTCTTCCATGTTGCATTTTAAATAGGATTTTTATTGGTCCAGGCAGTCAGACCCCATCATCATACCCTTTCGTCTGGTACTTGTTGTGGTTATTGTTGTCCGCAGGGCTAAGCAGCAAACAATATTTTGTGTTTAAAGATCGCATTACACTCACACACTACTTTCATCTGTCAATTCTATTAAGGCTCAAAGTTTCGACTTCTCCCTGAACTGTTATGTGAGGATGTGTGACGAATCATTTCCCCTTCACCAGCCCTTATTGGCCCTCCGGCTAAGGCGAGACGGTGTTGATCTACCCGGGCAATGGAACCACTAACCCGTTGCCTGGCACGTCCGCCATGTTCAAACCATCATTTGCTATACAGATGCAATTTGGGCTCCAGACAAAAACCAAACCAGCAGACCAAAGTCAAAAACATGACTCGAAAAGTTTTCCAAAACTGTCTGGTGAAGTGGGGGGACATATTCAGAATATGATATTCTTCATGGCTTTTTTTCAGCTGACGGATAAGCTGGCGTTTTTGTCTCCTTCGGGGTGGACCGTTGGACCCGGTCAGAACCCTTTATCATGGGTTAGTTCTCCTGATTTTCACGTTAGTTTGTTTACTAAAGGACTGAGTTTCTCAATGTCTTGGTCAACTGTTTTGTGTTGATTCGAACACATGCAGCTTACGCAAGCCAGATCCCCAAATGTTGTGTGTCACTATAGTGTGGCAGGTTATTGTCAGTTAACTTCATGCACGGCACCAGGATTTTGTCTCTCTATGGAGGGGCTTAATCAATAAGGTGGGCAGCTGTCTATTGCACTACAGTGTGACATCTGAGGGGGCTGAACCAGAGTCACCCTGGTTTGTGATGTGTTGGCTCTATCCCCGGCGTAGCACTGTCATTGGTAAAGTGAACCTCCCAAGTAACCACTAGTGCTGAGTGCATTATATTTAACCCTTCTATACATCTAACCAAATTAGTTTTTTAGATCAGTTTGTAGTTATTAGTAACTTCAAGCTTTTTGGTGTCAGAGATTCACCCTTAGCTCTGGATATTTAAGAGGCGTCATGGTTTTACGTGACAGTAAGTTGCGTCTGGTAGAAAAGGCTGGTGGTGGTGGTGGCGGCTCCCATCTTTAGAAAAGGGGAAGCTGAAAATGTGCTCCCCATTATTAGGGAATCACAAGCCTAACTGGCGTGTACTGGTTTGGTGACCTCAGGATTGTATCTTTTCGTTTTGCCAATGATGTGGTTTTCTTGCTTTATTGGACTGTGACTTCCAGCACACACACACACGCGCACCCACTCACACACACAAACACACACACCCACACACACACACACACACTGCGGCGGTTTGCAGCCAAGGGTGAAGTGATCGGGATGAAGGTTGGCACACACAGTTCTTCTGAGTTCATGGGACTTTGCCAGACAATGGCTTGATTTGCTGACACAAGTGAAGGAGTGCAACTGTCTTGGGAGTCCTTTTCACGTGTGTGTGTGTGTGTGTGTTTGTGTGTGTGAGAGAGAGAGAGAGTTTGAGTGTGAGTGTGTTATACAGGTGATAGCGTTTTCTTAGGGTGAAAGCATTTTCTTAAGGTGAGCGCTCTCAATTTACAAGTCTATTTCGATCCTCACCTCTTGTCATGAGCTCAGGGGATGAGGTCATGGAGGCAAGTGACTAAAATAAGTTTCCTTCGCGGGTAATTTGGCTCACCCTTAGGGGACAAGTTTAGGTCGGTTCTGACATCTTAACGTGTCTACTATTAACACACATTAATCTGTCCGAACAAAGCAAATGTAACATTTTGAATATTGCAGAAAAATTGTACAGAAGTCGAATGCAAACAATAAAACATAAAAAAAAAATGGAAATCCACATTTAAAGCTTTAGTGCGCAGATTAACTTGCCCCCCTTGAGGAAATCAAATCGACTTTGGGTGAACTTGTTTGGCGATAGCTTGAACGTAACCGGTATTGTATGTGAAAAGTTACGCATTATCGCTTTAAATCATATTAGTTGACATTTTGAGATATATTATGTACAGTTTAAGTTGACATTCTGATTTGTGGTTGGTGCTAGCGGTAATGCTAAGTCCAGCTGTGATTGCTTGTAAATCCTAATATTACTGCTACTTGGAATATCTTGTAAAAAAAAAAAAAAAAAAATGTTGGACTTAATGTTGCCAATCATGACTTCACGGTGGCACTGGAGGAAAACGGTCTGGGTCACCCGTCCAAACCTCAAACAACATTTAGAATTAGAATGAATCATCTCGGGGAACACTTATGTCGTTACCAATTTTAATGACGATCCATCAAATGGTTTGTTGATATATTAAACCTTGGATGAACGGTGCAGACGGACCAACCCCGAAAGCACACCGCTATGTGTGTGGTTTAAGATACCTTATACAGCTGACAAAATCATTAATGGTGAATGAGTAGTTTGACTAATGGCACTGTGAACTGATGCTTGGAAATACGGGAAAGCACAGTTTTTTTGCCCATTTATATAACTGAACATGTAGAAATTGGATACTTTCATTAATGGCAGTAATGGATAATTTTTTTTTAATGGAAATGACTGTTCCCTCCTGTGTGTCACATTGTGTTAACACTGGAGAGGTCGAGCAACATTCAGTTAGTTGGTGAGGGAAACTCAAATGACAAAGTGAATGCTAACTGGCATCAGTGTTTGAACTGTTTCTCCTATTAAAGGTGCAGTCAGTGATTCTGGAGAACGCTTGTTGTCGAAATATTTAATATCTCCTCTTGATCCGCTACCTGTGTGTGTGTGTGCACTGAAAAAAAAAACCTAGGCTCTGTAAACGGGTGTGTAAACAAAGAGGGTCAATCGTAGCTAGCATCATGTCCTTTCACAGAGCCAGGGCTGGGTATTAACACTAGATTTTATTTTTACGGACAGGTAACGGATCATGAGGAGATATTTGCTGGTTTACAGCGAATTAAAAAAAACATTGAGATCAGACATAAGACAATACAATTGCAAGTTAAAAGGGAAAAAGAAAAGGGTTCAGATGTAATTAAAAAGAGCTGAGAGTTGCAGCGGACCTCAAGCTTTCTGGGATTTTTTCCAAATATGTGATGCATAAAAACTGAAAGCTGCTTCTCCATGTTTAGTCTTGACTGTCAAATGTATTTTGGCCCTTAACCGTTCAGTGCTCTATAAGCCAACAGCATTATTTTGAGATAAATTAGTCGTTAATTGTCAGGTAAATTGGTCTTAAACAGACTTCCACACACTGCTCATGTATAAAGGTTGGTTTGCTGCATGAGAATCTGAAGGGGAGTAGGATTGGATCGTGTGTGTGTGTGTGTGTGTGTGTGTGTGTGTGTGTGTGTGTGTGTGTGTGTGTGTGTGTGTGTGTGTGTGTGTGTGTGTGTGTGTGTGTGTGTGTGTGTGTGTGTGTGTGTGTGTGTGTGTGTGTGTGTGTGTGTGTGTGTGTGTGTGTGTGTGTGTGTGTGTGTGTGTCGGCTGGAGCTGATTGTCTGTGAAGTTTTATTTATTTTTTTGGTACGGCAGCTTCATTGACTTCATGCACATCTTGTCTTCTCCCGCAGGAGGAGAAATTCCTTTTCATTTCATCTGTGTCATGGTCCAGTTGTTTCTCTTCTCAGCTGTATTCAGGGGAACAGTGAGTCATAACTTGCCGTAAAGTTATTCTTGCTGAAGGTTTTTTTGTGTTTTTATGTTTTCCAGGTTTAAAAAGAACTTAAAGGCCTTCTACTTTGTACATCCCACATTTCGCTCCAAGGTAAGATTATGATATTTGATGTGTGTTGAAATGACAAATATTTGCTACGTCTTCAGAGCTTACTGTTTATCTTTCCTATATTAACCCATCCGTGTACACATTGCTGTTGACAACCATACATCGACATTGTAGTATTAGTGGTTTTGTCATTCTGTAGGTTTTGACTCATAAGGGCAAAAAACATCAAAAGTGTTTGCAATACATTTCAGCTCTTTCATCACGTTTCAAACAATGTTCACCAGTTGAGGAACTTAAAGGTCCCATATTATACACTTTTCGGTTCTATTATTTATACACCATATTATATGGTCTTAGTGGTCCCTAACACACATAAACACATTTAAAAAGTGCATTTAGCATAATATGTGACCTTTAAGAACAAAATTGTTCATAAAAAAATAAATAAAATTGTGTGTGTTTGATGTGATGCATTACTTTGCATTAGAAATTTGTATCAAGTGTGTCCGAATTCACTTACCCAGCCATGACCCCTACAGTAAAAGGCTTTGCTATTGCACCACAAATTATCATTTTAAATAGCTCAGTGGTTTTTGGTCCGCCTTTGTCCATTCCCGTGACGAGGGTTTATCCAAAAACTGCATTGTGTGTCCAGATGCTAATCTTAAAGTTCCAAATTTATAATTCATAAATATTGTTTTATTATTAAAATAACATTTCTAAAGAATGCCGCGGCCTTGGCAGAGATACGCGCTCACTCACAGAGGAGTGCTTTCTGGTTTATGTCTATTTCATTGTTGTTTACTGGGAATGTAGTATGTTTAGCTCCAAAGGCCAAACTTCCCTTTAGGGATCATTATAGGTTCATTATACTTAATCTTGTTCTGTTGTACGTATTAGAAAAGTTGTGTTTTTTCTTTGTTGGCAAAGAGGGAAAATCTTGGCAACAAAGAATCGAGATTGAACTCCTGATTAAAGCTTGCTCATTTCCTTTCTCCCTATTTTTTTCAATTTTTTCCCTTTTTTTCTAACCAAATTTGTCTCTTAATTCAAACATTTCTGAATAAGAAGTTATACAAAATATGATTGTTTTGGTGGTGATATGTGGTGATGAGATCTATACGTTTTATTGTATTATTATTATTAGTGTTTACATTACAATAGAATATATATAGTATATAGAAAAATATTTTAGGGGGAGAGGGGGCTCGTGGTGTAGTGTTTAGAGCGCCCGCCCATAGAGGCTCAGTCCTCAGAAGCAGCAGACCACTGGTTTGAATCCGGCCCGTGGTCGTTCTCTGCATGTCATTCCCCTCTCTACCCCATTTCATCTGTCTCTCCACAACTGTCTATAAAGCATAAAAATGACAACAACAAATATCTTTAAAAAGAATTATGTTTAGAGAAAGCACAAAGCAAAAGGCAGCATAACAAAACATTAAAAAGAGAAAAAAAAGCAAAACAACAGATGAAATGTGTCAGCTGGTGGTAATATTTCTTTTGGTTTTAAGGTGCGTTAATGTAACTGAATAGGTCCGGCTAATCAGGTATTTAATCCTGATAAAGGGTTTTTTACTGGGAGTTTTTTCTCAGCCTAAGGGTCTAAGGGCAGGGTGTCGTACTGTATGGAATGTAAAGCACACTGAGGCAAATGTCTATTTGTGATATTGGGCTATACAAATAAAACTGATTTTGATTTGATTTATTATGTATTTATGTGTGATTGTGAGGTTTTGACGGTCCCTCTATTCTTCCATCTTTCCCCGGCTGGTTCCAGGTCTCCACGTGGTTCTTCACCACCTTCTCAGTGTCTGGGTTGAAGGATAAGGTCCGTTACCTGGACAACCTGCCTCAGCTCTTCACCTGCATCAGACCGGAGCAGATAGATATCCCTCCGTTTGTCCTGGAGTATGACGCACGGGTAAGTAGCAACGCGGCTACAAATGCTCTGGGGAGATTGATCAAGCCATGACGCACACAGATGCACTGCAGTGATGGCACATAATCTATGTCCAGCTCAGCTTGTTATATGATTGTGTCGTCCATGACTTTATGAAATCCCTTAAAGACACCATCAAGTTATTCCTTAAATTCTAAAATTTTAAATTTTAAATGTCATGCAAGGGCCTTACCTGATGGCAGCAATACATTGGTATCACATTACCAGGCCCTCACTTTCAGATACGTCTCGCTCAAGTCGAAGATGATTCTGGTTAATTGTCAGGACTTCTTGGAATTTCTAATAATGTATGGTGTTTGTGATCTTACAAATAAAACAAATAGTACAGTAAAATAGTACGGTGATCATTCAGTTTAGGCAGTGTATCCTTATAAACAAAATCAAAGTCGGTCAAAGTAGGCAGAAAAGTATAAGTCCCGATTATTTTCAGCCTTTTAACAAGTGGTGTAGCCTCTTGAATTTGTAACAATGTATTCCAAATACCCCGTGTTTTAACTTGAAAAAGACCTATGGGGCCAGATGCATAACACTTCTCAGAATGATGCATTTCTTTTATCTGATTGATGAAGCTGTTTGTACACCTGACTCCGTTTTAATAGATTTGAATCAATGTGGACTTGGGGCCAAAGTGAGTACACACACACACAGGCCTCATTTCCAGTCCCTCAGCTTAGCACTGACCCTAATCAACCTTTTGGCACATAAAACCCCGCTCCAACACTCATTACACATGTCAGTGAGAAGAACGGCAACAAATAAATCATTTCTCGTGTATAAATAAAGGTTAAATGTAATGAAATGAATTCCTACAATTGTGATGCATTGTGAGGTTCTCCAGCAGCACCAAAGCGGTTAACATTACACGCTACCACTGGGCCCAGATGTGGCTATTCATAGCAGGGATATCTCAATCATCTTTGTTACATATCAGAAGGATGATCGATGATTGATGTATGGCCTCACACATTGAAACACACTTTACAAACAACTCCACAATTCTGGATAATATTAAAACATCCTTAACAGGTTGTGTGCGTGTGTGTGTGTGTGTGTGTGCGCGTGTGTGTGTGTGTGTGTGTGTGTGTGTGTGTGTGTGTGTGTGTGCGCGTGTGCGTGTGTGCGTGCGTGTGTGCGCGTGTGTGTAACCAATTCTACGAAAAGGAGTACTAAGAAGTTCAGTATATACTATTTATTTTATTTGACAGAATTCTGTGTTGACTGTGAACAACAATCGGTGAAATGTGCAAACAACCAACCATAAGGTTTTGTCTCTCACCTTGTTTTATCTTTGCACGTTGGTGCACACATTCCTCATCTATAAATTCCAGTTTGGTATGTTGTGCACATCTGGACCCCCACGTCCAAATCTTGGATTCAGTGTTTGTGTCTAAAGCTTATTTTTTGTATTGTTTCAATCACTCTTGCATTGGCAGCTGGGAAAAGGACTGTGTTTCAAGTCACATACTGTTTAGCCCTACGTCCAATCTCCAGCGTGTTGTGTTGTAATTAGGGCTGTCAAATTAACGCGTTAATTTCGATTAATTAATCGCAGAAAAATTAACGCGATTAAAAAAAATTAACGCAGATTAATCGCACTTCTATATTGCCCTTTGATCCGGTGCTAAAGAGGTGAGATGATAGCGGAGCTGCACCTATATCTTGCGGACACGGCCCGCACGGGATTAAAGAGTAAAGAAAGAAGCAGGGGAAAAGGGCCGAGGGCTCTATGTTATGGGCTGCTCCGTGCAAATAAACATGAAGGTAGGAATACGTCTTATGTTATTCTCGCAGTGTCTGTGCATTATTGATTTAGTGGGTGCCTAATTAACAATGTAGGTTCACAACAGTAGGCCTATCTCTCAATCTTCCTCGTGTCTCACTTTTGTTTGCTAGTTGCGATCGTCTCAACGGACACCCGCCCCCTCTCACTCTTCCTAGCATATGCCTGTCTTTTTTCCTCCTTTGTGTGTGTGTGTGTGTGTGTGTGTGTGTGTGTGTGTGTGTGTGTGTGTGTGTGTGTGTGTGTGTGTGTGTGTGTGTGTGTGTGTGTGTGTGTGTGTGTGTGTGTGTGTGTGTGTGTGTGTGTGTGTGTGTGTGTGTGTGTGTGTGTGTGTGTGTGTGTGTGTGTGTGTGTGTGTGTGTGTGTGTGTGTGTGTGTGTCATTTAGCCTGCTTGTTTTTTTGTGTTTTTTTTTCTTTCGGCGCTAGTAGTTCCTAAATATATTTTATGTAGAAGCCTGGCTGAGGGGAGGAGACAGAAGTTGAGAGAGAGAGAGAGAGAGACAGAGAGAGAGCCTATATAGGCCTACAGTTGTTTATAAACAGGCATAAAAGTGTCATATAAGTGTGCGATTAATTTAGATTAATTAATCACAGCCTGTAATTAATTAGATAATTTTTTTGAATCACCTGACAGCCCTAGTTGTAATGGAAACCCATCTTATTGCTGATTTCCCTTTATCCTTAAAAGCCAAATCTAAACAATGAAATGTGTTTACAATTTGATTTTATTTTATTTCGAGCTCAAGTCGTTAGCGAAACAATCGGAGCAGAGAGGGAGTGAGAGAGACAGTATCCAGAGAGGAAACCAGCTAATGACTTGCTCTGTGTGTGTGTGTGTGTGTGTGTGTGTGTGTGTGTGTGTGTGTGTGTGTGTGTGTGTGTGTGTGTGTGTGTGTGTGTCTGTGTGTGTGTCTGTGTCTGTGTCTGTGTGTCTGTGCGTGTGCACTTTCCAAGAAATTACACCTATCAATCAGTTATCCTACAAACTCAATTACAATGAGATTGTACGGGATACTCTTCGATGATTTCCCCTTTGAAATTTGGGATCTGGCGTATAAAGTAAATTGAATGAAGTCATTGCTAAATCAAAGGCTTTGATTTGACAAAGAAAGGGATGCAGTAAATATTGGTAACTATGTACTTTCAGCAGTTTCACTTTGCTTTGTTCTCGTGCGCTTGACCTGTGAGAAAGTTTTGCAAGTCCTTGTAAAAAAAAAATATATATATGTTTAGAACAGCAAGGCGTAGCACTGTGACTGCTCTGAACGCCAGCCAGCTGTTTAAAAAGGATGTGTAACATTACGTACGTCAGAATGGTTTTTAAATGTGCAATTCCTTAGAAGCATTTAGGATATCCAGTGATCTATTTAAGGTTCCTGATGATCCGTGATTTGGCCCACGTCTGTATTTTTGACTTGAGGTTGAATCTTGGCCTTAGACTGAGCCGTAACGGTAACAGTTGGACCATTTTGAATTCTCCTCTCCTGTGATTCTCGTGAAGTTCTGTGGAAAGACTTTGACGGTGGATTTTTATTTTTATTTTTTTAAGTATTCAAGGCACGATTTAACATCCGAAGGGACTACATTTGAATATTGATGATTGTTCTAAAGCAGTGAAAAGTTCAACTATTGGACCCACCTACACCATAAGGGAATGTAATAGCTTTGTCTAGACTCTAGACTGTTCAAATGTATTCATATTGGGAGCATAAAAGTTCTGTGCCTCAGTCTTGTAACACCGCCTTTGAAATAGTTTTAGCTACATGGATTGCACATAGGCAATTCCTCATTGGACCCCTTAGATTTCAGAGCAAAGTAGACCTGGATTCTATGTAATGGGAGTATTTTTTTTGCAAGGCCACCTCAAAAAAATAAATGTTTTTGAATGAATTTTCACATGCAGCAGGGTACACTTAAGATTGAATGTTGATATATAATTGTTTTTACATATATATAATATACAGACAAAGCATGAGAATGTGTGTGTGTAGGTCATTCTCTGTCCCTCCGGTTGTGACATATTGATAGACATGTATATTGCTCTGTAAAGATAGGATTTCGAGAGTATTATTTGCTCTTTTGAAATCTAAAATAACATAGTCAAAACTTTTTCTATTAAATGTCCCTCACTGGGGGCACCTTTAGCTCAGTTGGCTCCATGGGCCTCGGCCAGCAGCGGACCCGGGTTCGATTCCGGCCCGTGGTCGTTCTCTGCATGTCACTCCCCTCTCTGCCCCATTTCAACTCTGTCTCTACACTATCAATAAAGCATAAAAATGCCAAAAGAATATCTTAAAAAAAAATGTCCCTCACTTCATTTAATGTTTAGTGCAACAGCAGTGACCACGTCTTCAGTTTTTCTTTTGGTTGCCATGATTTTTTTGCGTCTTTGCTTTTTTCGTTTGCCAGTTTGTGGTCACTGAGCCTGTACTTGGTTAGGATGTGTGTCTCTGCTTTCTGTCTGTCAGTAGTAAAATAGTTATTCTTCCAATTCATCATGTCTTTCTAAGGGCCAGATAATGTTCTAGTGGACTTTGACGTTCAGTGTATTTCTTTCCAATGTTCCACACAGGTTTCATGACATTACGTTATAGTTTGGTTCACTCTGATTGGTGTTTGGAAAGCAGCAGTCTTTGGTCGAAGTGACAAATACATGGGAGACAGTTTTCAGGGCTCAGCTCTTCAGTTCTTCATACTGGACAGTGTCTACGAGGGCTGGATTTATGTTGATTAGAAAATATATGAGTTCTCTTTTTCAAATGTTAATCATCAATGGTTACGCATGCAAGAGATTCTGTTGGATGTTTTGGTGTAGCTGTGATGATTGAGCGGACACCATCCATAACTAAAAGCACAATGGGCTGTATACGTTGTCTGTTTTGTCTAAATTTGACTCAAAGGGAGATTTTTTATTTTATTTATTTTTTTCATTGAGTCACTGGTTTTGTTTATCAGTGCACAAATTAAGGTTGACCAAATAAAATAATTAGTTTCCTGAGGGGAGGAGCATAAATGACCTTTTGCCGAAGAAAAAAACACGGAAATGGACATGCCAGTTCTATGCAGGGAATCACAGACTTTGAAATATTGTAGGAAAAAGTTATTTTATTTCTTACTTACTCCAGCCATTATTATTGTATTGGTGGTTATATTATAGTGTGCTATTACAGCAATGGTAAAAGCAAAGCTAGCAGGGACCTGGTCTGACCCCTGGCTGGGTGCTATGGAAAAATATAAATTCCATCTCTATAAAATGAATAGTAAAACTAGAGCAGAAGGTATAATAAACAATACAGTCAGACAATATCAGGAAAGTAATATTTTTCATATTTTCTCAAGGCTTTGGAGGCTTAGAATTTCTAGGTTATTTAACGGTTGTAAAATGCATAATTGGGTGAGCACTGTATAGACATTGTTCGTTCTCTTGAGCGTTTGTATAAAATATGCAACAGTTCCGACAATATTCACCTGAAATCTGGATCCAAACACCATTAAACTAAATCCGTTAGTCACTAGACTTGAAACGTCCAAGTCGCCGCTTCAGTCCAAATCCAAGCTGCTGGAATACACAGAGGCAAAGACCAAACTATCATAATATTCCCAGACTGTACTCAATAGGGGTGGGACAGAAATGTGTCAAGTTGTAATATGTTATGATCGCATTTTTAAGCTAGTAAGGTTTTGGGTAATCAGCGTTGTATAGTCAGGATTCATTGCCTTTCTTTATGGCTTCCCCCTTGACTCATCAGGAACTCATTTTAGCTGAACCCTCAGTCTCCTGTCAGGAATTAAACTGTCAAGACAGTAGAACATAATACGGCTTGTGCTACGATGTATTTCCCCTTTCTGAGCACCGCTGCAGCTATAACCAATGAACTGGGCAATAACATTCACATCAACACCTGTGTATTGATGTTGGGCAGAACAGGTTTTCGCTGTGCTGGGCTCAATCCCACTGTTAGACGAGGGCCAGGAAATAATGACTCCTTTTTCTGCTGCCGTTAACACACCACATCAGCCACAAGCTTTCAGCGCACAGCATTGGTTAAATCAAGAAAAAACATACATTATATATGAGTGTAATATGATGATTTTTACCAACTTAAAGGTGGTATGAGGGACTTTGAAATGTTTCCGAAATGGTGTTATTTTTCATCAGTGCAACGGATGTTTATATTGTTTTCTTAATGCCTTAGTCATGGTATACGCTCACCCAGGAACAACAGCCGGCGTAGTAAAAACATTACCACTTTTGTCTAAAAGGGGTGCAAGGATTGACACAAACTGAAAGTTCCTCGGAGCACCTTTTTAAATCAGCTATAATCGAATCCTCCCATTACATAAAAGCCTGCAGGTCTACCGTGCACCAAAAGCTAGGGAACAAATTCATTTAAAAGGTCAATGCCTTTGAGGGCGCCCTTAGTTCAGTTGGTAGGGCGTCTCCCCCCAGGCCGGGCCCAGCAGCGGACCCGGGTTCGATTCCCGCCCGCGGTCGTTCTCTGCATGTCACTCCCCTCTCTGCCCCATTTCACCTCTGTCTCTCTGCACTATCAATAAAGCATAAAAATTCCCCCCCCAAAAAAAGAAAAAGGTCAATGCCTCCGCGTGTTCTATTATTTTAAAAAAAATGCTTCCAGCAACTTATAAAGCATCCTACATTCTTTCACTGGAAGGATTTCTTTATTTGAGACATTTTGCAAGAAATACTGGATTGGCAGTAATTTAAATATAGCAAAGATTTTAAGGACAGCATGCTATGTTGTCGTTAAAAAAAACTGCATTGGTCCAAAGGGGCCGCTGGCTGGAATCAACATAAACTGAAAGTTCGTAGCTTCTTTAGTTTTTTAACCTGCTTTTTATATGTAACTGGCCGGATACATTTGAGATATTTGTTAACCTTGAATGTTTTTGTTCCTCCATTGCAGGTGAATAGACCCCACCATGCCTCCCAGTCTTCTGGTCTGTGACAAGCGGGCGTTCAGACCAATCAGACCTTCTGACCTCCGTACCGCTTGACGAGGTGATTTTACCCCGTCAAATGGAAACCGTTTGTGGACGTCATTTTGCCTAGTGTGGTGTGAACTCTTAACCTCCTCTCGTAGGCTCTGAACCATACAGTGGGTTGGTTCTGTCACTGCCAAAAGGACTAAAATTAACATTGCCAGCCCCACGTTTAGCAGCACGTGGTCCTGGATTCGCGGTCGTTTCTCGCTCACCACAGACTATTTATGGACCTGGTATGGTTTCTGGATTATGCCTTAAACCGAGATTTATTTTTAATTCATATTCAGCAGTTTCCTCAAATAACCCCTAAATA
This sequence comes from Ammodytes marinus, assembly GCF_949987685.1. Taxonomy (NCBI): domain Eukaryota; kingdom Metazoa; phylum Chordata; class Actinopteri; order Uranoscopiformes; family Ammodytidae; genus Ammodytes; species Ammodytes marinus. Next base: position 26,526,544 of record NC_137216.1, read on the forward strand.
TGTATTTTCATGTCAAACCCTCAATGTTTGCTCAAAGCTTTTTTCTGCTTTGTGTGGTCATATCGGACGTCGTCACCAATGTCTCAGAATATTGTCAAATGCTGGAGTAACGTGGGGAAGATGACGTACGTATGGATTCACCGGATTATACTGGACAGTACCACACAGGAGGACAGCAGGAACTATAAGTAAAGTCAAGACTTAATGCTGCATTTTCATATCCTATTGCTAACATTATTCCCCTGTAGTCACAATGGGAACACCTCCAGTGAAGGAAGATTGATGCCTGGGAGATTTTCTTGGGCAAACAGAATCACTGCATTGTCAAAAAAAATGGAAAGGTTAGGAGAATTCTAATGTTCAAGGTATTAGTTTTAAGGAATCTACATTTCCCCTTCAAACTGAAGAATTCATTTGGCCTCAGAACTTGTAAAAACTAGTGAAGACAGTTGTCTCGAAAATTTGAGTTTTTTCTTAACTTTTACATTTTCTACAGTGCGGATCCTTGAACTGCTGCCCACCAGCCTTTGTCACTAGTATCACGGAAACAATTAATTTATTCGTGAAATCTACAAAAAAAAAATGTATCCTTTTGTTTGGAGGTATTCATGAGGAAAAAGGAGCAAGAAATATTCACTAGTTTCAGTTTCTCAAATGTGAGATTTTGCTGCTTTTTCTGTTTCATAACCATATCAATTAAATACTTGACCGTTTTTTTTTTACTTTTTCTGGCACAAAAACAAGCAACTTTAAGATGTTACCTGCAGGCCTCTGGGAACTAGTGATGGGCATTGTATGCTTTTCTTAAAACTTCATAGATTAAAGGTGCTACAAGGAACATTTAAATATTTCTGAAACAGTCATATTTTTCCTCTGATGATCATAAATGATATGTTACAGCAAAAGAGACCATCAGTGCAAAGAAGGCTATTTTTATATAATTGTTCTTAATGCCTTTGTCATGGTACACTCACCCAGGAAGTACAGCTGGGGTAGTAAAAACACTACCGCTTTAGTCCAAAGGGGATGCAATAATTAACACAAACTGAAAATCTCCTCAGAGCACCTTTAAACAATACATTGGTTGATTAATAGTAAATCTCAAAACATAAATCAGTAATGAAAATAGTCATTTGTTGAGGCCGTGATCATTAAGCTGTAAATCTTCCTTAGTGCCTATGTGCGGGTGGCGAGCCTTTGTCAAGTCGGCAACATGTCTGCATATATGCATTCAACTTTATGTTTGTTCTTTCTCAACCTGGAGGTCAATAGGTGGATGTATAGGATCATAAACCATATCCTCCCACTGCACTAGTTTATTGATAACAATGTTTCATTTTGTCTCTTGAAATATTGGCTGGCTTTCAATTACTCTGATATTCACTCTGTGGTTGAAACATTGTCATCTGTCACTCATTTTAATTAGCATTTTGTTTTTTTTAGTCACACATTTTGTTGTTTGTTTTTACATGGTTAATTTCGCTTTACCTGGTATTTTTCACAACGCACAGAAAGATTGATTAAACTTGGACGACCAGATTGTAGGTGATATATGGAAGAGTATCAAGGCCACGCATACTATCGAGGAAAAAAAGTCAAAACGTCCAGAATGAAGTTGAAATATAATTTTTTGATGAAATTTGACATGAAAAATCAAGGGCGTCTCATTTCAGTCAAAAGAGGTTGTGTAGCCCATTGCCTTCCTCACGACGATAGCAAAGATGCCTCGTTTGTGAACGTTTTGATTATGAACTTTACCGCAGTCTTGGAACGGTAGAGTCTATTCTTGACATTTTCACTTCCTTCATGGAATTTTTACTTTTTTTTTCTCGAAATTTCAACATTTCAACGTTATTCTTGAAGTGCAAAATGGAAGAAAAAACGTTGTCCTCTCTAATTTTTCTCCCGTGACCCTTATATACTCTACCATAGGTTTACTTTACTTGTACTGAAATGTACTGAATTGAACCTTGAAACATTCCTGTGTCAGTCTTAACTTTTCACGCTATCATGACGTTGCAAACCCAATCTTCCCGGTAAAACTATCACAATGGAGGTTCAGTTTCACTAAACACTTTGTCACACATTGTCTATTGTCTTAACATTAGGAATCTACTGGTCTTAAGTCTTTTCTGTTGGCGAGAAAAAAACAAACACAGATCTTCATGGTGAAGCTGGCCCTTATCTCTGTTATTCAAATGTGCTGACACCAAAGCATGTCCACTCAGTCAGATAAGTCTTCGGACATTATCACCACAGAATTGAACCTTACAAGTTGTCGGCTTTTGTGTGGACTCAATTCACAATGCTATTCAGAGATGCGTAAGTGTCAGCTGCCCAAGGACTATTCAGTGATCGCTGTACGTTTTAAATCAATAAACAATCAGTCGCCCTTTATAGAGAGTGAGACAAATTGAAATTGATTTTACAACAACTTGAATCAACCGTTTTTTTTTTTTGTATCTTATTTTTCTAAAAAAAAAATGACACAAATAAAGATTCAAAATGACAATGAATTCTATGCCGAATGCTGCAGAGTTTTCTTTATCAATTTATTTTGAGTAAATCTGGCGTTTTTTACTTTTTCCCTTTTCAGTTGTCTCACAGGAAATTGGCTTCAGATCAGTGAAGTCCCAAGCATCAACTTTATTGTCACAACTGTGTCAAGAATGTATATAATAATAATGAGCCAAATTTGACTTTCTGGAAATGTATATTATCTTTTTTTTTATGATTTCAATGTGATGAATGAGGGTTGGTTGTCAACAACTCACAGTTCCTGTACTGATTTTTTTAAATATATATATATATAAATACTGATTAAAGTGATTTCTCTCTGTTGATGTGTTTTTAGACTTGCTTGTCCTTTCAGACCGAAGTTGGTTTTGTTGTAGAAAGATTATTTAGTGCTCTATTAAAGCTTTAGTGCGTAACTTTTGTTGCCCCCATGAGATCTTCTGAGTAATGACAACAACACTGTCGAGTTGACGCATCTTCATGAGGTAAGCCTTCGGTGAACATGCATGGATTTTATACCTTCTGCTGTACATCCAGGTTTTTCTGCATTCCTTGTGGGCTTCTTGTAGATGCTGCCATACTGAGTAATACACCGAGTTTTGTGGAGCTGATTTAGGCTTAATCAACTTTATGTCAACTCATTTGGCAATGGCTTAAATATAACCAACATTCATTTACATGAAAAAGTTACGCACTATAGCTTTAAATGGTTAAAAATCCAGTGGTATTGCACCCTGCAAGTTCAACTCGGAACGGGATGTTAGAGTGACATTTGCGACTGCGATATCAACCCAGGAGAAATGAAAAGTCATGTGTTAAGCATTCGTGTCTGTGAACTTGGAAAACTGAGATCAGTAACTGCGCTGAATTCAGGCCAACCACGAAGTGGAAATAAAAATCCATCACTTGCAGCTGAGAGGTGATGAAAGGAACAAATAGGTGAAATATTGTAGATAAAAATCTCTCGGAAGGCTCCAAGACCAAGACAGTCAGTTAATACGAGTTGGAGAGCGTATGGGTGTGCTGCAGCCAAACGTCTGTGAAGTGAAAGGCTTTCTTCTAACTGGGTCGAATGAGTTCAGGCATTTTTACTGTTCTGGGTCTGTGTTTTTCAAGATGTAAAACTACACACACTGTCAGCGGCTGTGTTCTGATCTCAGTAAGCATGCTTTTACCTGACCTTATGAAATGGACATATCCAAATATTTCTTACATAAAGTTTCGAGTAAGATTTTTATTTTTTTTCTTACCATTCAAATGTATTGAATAGAAGTGCTTCTAAACATAAGAAATCCATGTCCAGTCAATCACTTACCAGCATAAGGACTCCTACTTTTTTTTATAAATGAACAGTTCAAGACTGTGGTTAAGTTGGACAGATAGCATCTCTGCTATACCGTTGTGAGGCAGATTATGGGCTTCAACCTCAGTTTTACCTTAACAAATCCCTTCAGCTTACTGTCTCCCTCCCCGTCTAAAGACTGTATTAATGCAGTGCAGCATCTCACCTTAAAAACCCCAGAACAGAGGGAGACACATAAGTGGCTGAACCAGAAGGATAAACAGCAGGTGTTTCACTGAGTGGTCCGTCCGTCCCCACACACACACACACTTTCTCACACAACGACACACGTCACACACTCACATACACACACACGCATCCACACATCCACACACACACACACACACACACACTAGTCTCCCTTCACCTTTTCAGTGAAACCACACTATGTTCCAGGAAGCATAGAAGTGTCCTCTGTGCTGATTAAAAACCTGCGCTGTCCTCTTCACCTGCTCACATCCTGCCGACCGCGGTGACCCTGTTTCAACACACACACACACACACTCTCACACACACACACCCCATCTTCACCTGTATTAATCTCTCAATTCGTTCTGGATGGATTATAGCACGGAGAGGGGGATGAGGTATAAAAGGTGCTGCTTTTCTGTTGGGTAAAATGAAGAGCTGGCTGTGAAGTGGATGAGCAAATCCATCTTCTATGGACCTCCCTCCGTCTGTGACAGGCAGAGGATTATATTAGCTGGTACAAGAACACAGGAGGTTATCAGTCGCCTCAGTTCAAATTACACTCTGTAATTTTAACATTTTTAAAAATATACTTTTTGAGAGAAATATATTATGGACAACAAAACATTAAATCACTAACATTAAGCTGCAAGATAGATGGACGGACGGACGGACAGACAGACAGACAGACAGACAGACAGACAGACAGATAGTTTATGTTGTAGAAGAGTAGGTGATTTTTGGAATAAAGGATTTGCAGAAAAAAGGTAATGTTTTGTAAAGTTTTTGCAGAACGAAACCCTGTACAATGGCTAAAGTAGACTGACAATTGAAAGGGCAGAGGGAGACCTGTGAGCAACAATTAAATAAGAATATAAGAAATCACCTGTCCCTGCTTTTAAGAAACTGGAAGCTTAGCACCAAAATCTGATCAAATTTTTTACGTTTATTCAGGGCGGGCCATTGAGAGAGCAAGATCTTTTTTTTCAATGAAGCCCTGATTACAGAAACCATCCCAGATGTACAGACCATATAAACAATAAGACTTGAAAGACTATTAATTAGCCTGTGTGGACATTGGACGTGACTTGAACTTTTCCTTCGAGGAATCATTGGAGATTTTGAAAAAAAAAAATGATTTGCTTGTATGGTGGAGTGTTATGACAAGATTGATATGGCCTTCACATCTGTGTGTTGAATATGAAGGCTACAGCAAACAGCCGGTCAGTTGGATTGGCAAAAAGACTGTAAACGTGGAGAAACAGGCCGCTTGGAACGGTCCCACAAAACACAATCGGCCTACACTTTGACTCGTGGCGACCCGTTGACTCAATGGTAGAGCGCGTACCATTGAGGCATTAGTCCTTGCCGAAGCGGACCCGGGTTCACCTCCGGCCCAGGACGTTTACTGCATGTCTTCCACCTCTCTCTGCCCCTCTCAACACTGTGATTAACTATCAATAAAAAGGTTTTGAAAAAAGATATGCCGACATAAGTCAAAACATTATATCTTATTAATTTCATCTTTATAGAAACCAAAGTGTAATGCAACTACCTGTGGTCGTTTTGCTTATGTGCAGGATTATTAATTATCAAACACGGTCACTTCCTTACTGAAGATCCTATATAAATAAAATTTGCACTTAGATGTTGCACCTACTTGTAGTGTACTTGAGCTTACAGGTGGCACTTTGCCGTTCGGCTTATTTGAACCTTATGTACTTTCAAGGGGACATTTCAGAGTTTTATACCTTCATGGTTCTATGCACTTATTGGAAGTCGTTTTGGTTAAAAAGTGTCAGCTAAATGAAATGTAATGTCATGACTCATCTGTAACATGGACTGTGGAGCAGATGTTTCTACATGATAATGTTTCATATTATCCGCTGTGACTCCACAGCGCCGTGTCCACCTCCAGGGAGAAGCACAGGAGGTGATTCACTATGATTCATCTGAAGGGTTTCTTGTACAACAGAAGGTTAACACACATTTGAACATATCCTAATGACAAGATACAGACTTTAATTCGGCAACAGGGGTAAAATATTTCAACTTTTAGCCGCATGCTAAGACCTAATGTGGATAGAGATGAGATCATGGTCGTTAGGAATCAGCATTTTCTCCTTTGAAGTTCAGATTGAGGAGCTGATCAATAATGAAAGCAAGTCTCCAGGGCCCAGTTTGTCAAAAAGTTTAATCTGGATCATTAGATTGATCCTATCTGAAAAGCCTTTGGAAAAACTGGGAAAAAAACTATAAGTTCACTTTTATCTGGTATAGCAAAAAAAAGGGGTTAACAAAATCCAGATCATTCTGATCCCGAGTCAACTTTTTGGAAAACTGGGCCCTGATGATTAAAATTACAAACTGTCCATAAGTTATTGGTAGCAGGGCTAAAGGGTTGTGTTAGATAGATAGATAGATAGATAGATAGATAGATAGATAGATAGATAGATAGATAGATAGATAGATAGATAGATAGATAGATAGATAGATAGATAGATAGATAGATAGATAGATAGATAGATAGATAGATAGATAGATAGATAGATAATAAGTGTATGGAAATAGAAAGCCCTCATACTGCTGAGTAGTTGAGTAGATTCCAATTGCTAATACAGTATGTTCTCCTGCTACATAATAAGATTAAAAGATGATTCTACTGCTGACAATGAGTCAGTTTCTATCATTTTCTATGGTGGCTTGTCCCTTTTAACCACTGGTGGTGGTAACCGCACACTCCAAACGTCTGTGTTCCCACGTTAAGTCTGGTTTGGTTTAGGATGTTTAGTCTCTGATGTATTAAATAGATAAATTAATACACTGAGTCAGCAGAAGAAATAAGGGAAAAGCATAAAACCAAAAGAAAATCTGATGCACACTAGTGACACACCAGTGTGAGAACAAACAAGAGACTGCAGCAAGTGGCTTTGTGAGACTGTAATGCATCCATCTTTATTTAATCTCAAAGGATCATTGGGAACAAGTAGAAAATGCATCACAACATTTTGTAAATTGTGTGTTAACCTTCTGTTATTCCAATCCAGACCAAATTGATGAACTGGCTGCGTTGCCAAGACATGGAACAGGTACTCACCTACAAACCACCTGTACTATACACCTCAACTCAGCATTGAAAACTACAATAAACCTCACAACATCATAAAACACAGATTACACATGGAAAATAATCAGTAACCAGTGCAGTTTAGAGCTGCATCTGAAGCAAAATATTATCTGAAATAACAGCATCGAGGAACATGTGAGTTGGTAGTTCAAGTCTCTGCAGGCTGTTATCTCTGTATGTCAATGTGCAGTGTGTCATCCCAGTGGTCTGGTCTGTCTCCTATCACGAGTCTGATACAGTACGTGGCAGGGGTTCAAACGTAGCATGTGTTCGCTTGATTAAAACTGAAGGGAATTTTGTATCTTTTGTGTAATTTTGAGGGGGCAGGACGGGGTCAGAACCAAAGAAAAGATGTGTGGAAGAAGCTGCTACAACCTGGTACAGAGTAAACGGGCATATTCTATCGGCGGGGGTCAAAATAATTTTCTTTTATATAGAGTACAGGTATATATTTATATATATACATATTTTTATATTGTATATATACAAATATATACCCGGGAGAGAAAAAATAAGGAAAAAGTTGAAATGTCAAGAATACAATTGAAATACAACTTTGTTGATAAAGTCCCAATGTCGAGGATAATCTCGACAGTTCAAGATTGCGGTAGCGTTAAAAAGCTATTGACAGTTTCGAGCGTCCAGGATCAATCACTCAAAAACAAAAAGTTATTCAAACAAAAACGATACATCTTTGCTGTCGTCATAAGGCAGACAATTGGCTACAACCTCATTTTGAACGGAAACAAGACGTCCTCATACATTACTCTCTACGTGCAGCGGGCTGTGGTAGAAAGTGCAGGGACCGTCTACAAAGGTCAACACTGAAAAGCAAAAATAACATTGAAATTAAAAGTATTCACTCATACCTTCACTCTGATGCAGTTGCGTGAAGAACATTTTGATTGTGAATTACCGATCCTTGCTGGTAGTTAAAAATCTTTCCAAAGTTACCTCAGTCTTTAACTGTCCAGCTTGTTCTCCACATTTCAACTTTTTTCACCCTAATACTTTTCTGTGGAAGTGCTATTACCACATGAAGAGATGCTTTGTGTTAGTGTACTGACATGTTGTCCCTGTCTATATGCAAACATGCTTGACTCAGGACACGCAGGCATTTTGTAAACGTAAATGCAAAACACACACACACACACAAACACACACACACACACACACACACACACACACACACACACACACACACACACACACACACACACACACACACACACAGATAAGGTGCAGGGCTGATTATAACAGCCTACAGTACATCTTTTGTTTGTCGATACTGGCTGAGACACCGAGGCATGTAAAGAAAGTATCTGTCTTTATGTTGGTTTTTAAGAAATGTTGAAGCTTCCACTTAACATTTGTTTACAGTGCATAAATACGATAGGCAACAGCTTTATAGGCCCTGGTGAACAACATTTAAAACCAGGGTTTAAATCAGGGTTGAGACTGTATGCAAACTAAATGATGAATGAGATGATGAGAACATACATAACTCCTATCCATATGTAAGCTCCATATGTCTGCCAATATTCCAGATGTGTGTTCTAAAGGTATAGATGAGAAAGGAACTCTATTCCATTGCTTATGGGAATGTTCCAGGATTTCTGGAAGGAAGTTATAACATTTTTGTCAGAGATGTTTAAAATCAGGGTGCCTTTAGAGTATACTATATTTGCATGACTGATGTTAATAAGTGGAGCTTAGAAAATGAATGGAATTCAATGCAAATGGCCCAAAACAACAATGGCCTGATGTTAATAAGTGGAGTAAGTTTCCTGAGGCTCATGAAACTTACTCCACTTATTAACATCAGGCATGCTTTTCACAGCAAGCCAGTCCATTTTGGGGGGATTTCCATTGAATTCCATTAATTTTCTTTAGGGTTAGGGTTGGGCTAGGGTTGCTATCTCCCACAAGGAAAGTCTGATGCTCATGAAACTTACTCCACTTATTAACATCAGTCATGCAAATATACCCACCAAAGGATTTGATTCTCAGATGAAGGGATTTAAATTTTGAGAGGGTCTGCTTTTCACAGCAAGCCAGTCCATTTTTGGGCTATTTGCATTGAATTCCATTCATTTTCTGTAGGGTTGAGCTAGGGTCGCTATCTCCCACAAGGAGAGGCTGATGCTCATGAAACTTACTCCACTTATTAACATCATGCATGCAAATATACCCACCAAAGAATTTGATTTTCGGATGAAGAGAAATCCATTTTGAGAAGGGGTGCTTTTCACAGCAAGCCAGTCGATTTTGGGGTGATTTACATTGAATTCCATTGATTTCCTGTAGGGTTAGGGTTGGGATAGGGTTGCTATCTCCCACAAGGAAAGTCTGACTCTCATAAATCATAAAATTAATTATATCTAAAGGATGGTAGGCATTACCTAATATTTTCATTTGTATCAGACACTCCCCTGAAGAGACTTAAATAACTCAACAATTGTATCTCCATAGCTACAGTCTGATTACGTTTCCAGAGCTCCAGTGTAATCCAGAGCAGACATACTTTCTCACTACCAATAAAACACGGCCAGAATAGCTTGTTACCTAACTCGGAAATTATTCATTGGGGGCACACTGTGTCTAAGGTTGTTCGGGTTTTGTTTTCCTTCATGTAAATTTATGAGGCTTTGTTGAGGCTCGGGGGAATCACTCTGGGTTCTATTTTGACGGTGTTTCACTGCAACAGCTGAGACTGGGAGCAGGAACACTGTTGCTGATGTGTTACTGTTGTTACTACACACAAATTACTTATTCAGCAGACGGTTAACTTTACCAGCTGTGGAACAGGGAATCATGCAGTGTATGGATCAGATGTTTGGATGGAGAGAGAGCAAGAACATATGTGTGTTAAGATTTTTCTAAATAAATGAAGCGCTTTTTTCCATCATTAGGGACCAATGATATAAGGGAAACACACACACACACACACACACACACACACACACACACACACACACACACACACACACACATACATACACACACACACACACACACACACACACACACACACACACACACACATACACATGTACACATACACATACACACACAGACAATGCACTCAAAAAACTGTATTTTTTACATATGCAGGAAATGTGAGATTATTCAAGCTTGACATTTATTGGGCATCAAAAGTCAGGAAATCTCCACTTCTGCTGCATCGATTTTGATGATTTGTTTCTTACAAAACATTGAAATGTTCTCATTGGATCCAAGTCCAATGTGTGGCTTTGTTTTGGTTGCAAACCTGCCAAATTGCCTCTTATAAGTTTGATATGTGTAGTTTGAATGCACAGAAAAGTAATTGAATCTCCACCTGCCATCATGTTTGCTGAATCAGTTGTGCCAGCTATAAACAATAACCAAGTTAACATGAAGGTGCCCCAAAGAACTTTCAGTTTGTGTGAAAACATTTGAATGTTTCAGGAATATTTAAAAGGTCCTCGTAGCACCTTCAAGAATTATGAACTGTGTTGTAGAATAGAATAGAATAGAATAGAATAGAATAGAATAGAATAGAATATAGTAAGTTTACACTTCACAACACTTTGTCCTGTTTAGTTTGGGCTTTTCAAAATGTCAAAATGCAAAATAACCCAAGTCTCACTTTCAAGTCAAGTCAAGTCATGTCAGCTTTATGGAAATTTCTGCAACATATACAGAGGAATTGAAAAAAAAAAACATTTCTCTCCGACCCATAATTTGAAAAAATAAAAAATATACGTAATATATACAATAAGTACATTCTAAATACTGCAAAAAGTAAGGCATGCATTTGGTGTATTTTGTTGCTGAAAACTGAAAACAAGCAAAGGATAAATAAAAGAGTGAGTCTGAGGTGAAAGTAAACTGACAGAAACTGGTAGTTCAGTGTTAAAGAGCAGCTGTGCACAGAGACAGAATGTGCAGCCCATTGGCTTCCTGTCTGTTCTTTATGTTGAACATTAACTCAGCAGATGTGACTGTAATGAGAAAATAAATTAACTTATAAGGAGCATACAAATCATTTGGATGTTTCGGTTGCCAGGATGCTATGTCATCACCGCTGGTGGAATGTGCATTTCCTCAAGCATGGCTAAGTTTTAATGTTTCAGATGTCTACAGTATGAGTGGTTGCTGTTCCACTAAAAAGAGATTTCTCATCTAAACTTCTCACATGGGTTCTTATCAATCACTTTTTAAGTCTCAGCAAAAACTTCAGAGACTAGATTTGAATACCAGGACTTTCCTATCCGATTAATCTTCTCTGGGCCGGCTTCGATTATTCTTGTGACCATTTGTCGGGGCCCGATCCCTAGGTTGAGAACCAATGCACTAAACTATATGTCTGTATACAAAGCAGCTAAATACTAGCTCCACCTCAACCAGCTACAACAGTAAAATGCAATCTAGTGTAGAGAAATAACTTTGACTTTTTATACTTTTCGTACACTTTGCTACATTTCTGTGCTCTTACTTATGTAACAGAATTTTGAATTCAGGGCTTGTTGTAAGACTTTTCTTTATGAGTAGGACCGCCGATGCAAGTGACTTAATGGAGAAAGATATTTTCGTATGCAATAATATTACACAAAAACTACATTTTGAAATGAACTTGGTAAAATTATGTTAAACCTTTGTAAAAAAAATAAATAAAAAATAAAATAAGAATCTCTTTGTTCTGGTACTGTAGTGGTAGCCTGATAGTTTAAACGTTATCTTATCTATTCTTCACTCTGAAGTCCAAACACAGACAAGGTGTGTGTGAGATGTGCTGTTTGAGCCCATTTTCTTATCGCGGTTGGACGTGGATCAGACACCCCGAGTGAGGCAGAGGGATCTATATGAAAGGGATATAATATGAACAATATGCCAGTAGAAGTACAGAGGCAAAAACTCTCAGCCAACAACTGTTCACACATAGTTTAGAGACGGACACAAACACATTCCGGCCGCTGCGCTCTGTTGGAAACCTGCAGGATGCAAAGCACGCATATGTTATATAACAGGAATCTGATGCTAAAATAAACATAAATCCTCAGGAAACATGCAAGAGTGGCAATCCAGATTAACTTTCTGTGTGTGTGTGTGTGTGTGTGTGTGTGTGTGTGTGTGTGTGTGTGTGTGTGTGTGTGTGTGTGTGTGTGTGCTGAAGTGTTTTATTGCAAGTGCTTCTTCTGGGAAACAAACCAACAGTGCGTGGAAAGGTACACGAGAACATGCCGAATCCTCTCTCTCTCTCTCCTTTTCTTTCTCTGTTTCAACCACAGGTCAGTCCCCCCACCACACACACACACACACACACACACACACACACACACACACACACACACACACACACACACGCCCATCACCTGTTTCTCGGGACCTTGACATGCTCCTATATATGGCTGTCCTGTGGGGCTCTGCATGGTCAGGGAAGTGGCCGTTGTGTGTGTTTGCACAGCTTGCTTGGTTCCTGAGAAGTGTGCACACTTTATACACACTGCTCGACTTCTCACACTTTTCCCTTTTTCTTTTTTTAATTGTTTCCTCCACAGGTCAAAGTACAGGCGGTCAGCACGTGGAGAGGATGTTTAATCGGGCCTAATGAATGGAGTTAGTTCAATAGTTATTGGGTGGCGTTGCTCATAAAGGTGCAGAGCGAAAAGGGAATTGGCGTTTTTCAGAACAGACTTGGTAGAAATGGAATATTAGTATTCACAAGTTTGTTTTTGTTAATGTATAATTGCTTCTTAGTAAAAAAATAAAATACAATATATACAAAACAAAAAATAGCATTAGAATGAAGTTAAAAAAAAAAGCCAGTAGGTGGTCTGGCTGGTCCGTGATTCAAAGCAGATTTAAAGCAGGATAAACACAATTTATAGTTCCCAGAAGGCGGTAGAGATTTGGTCCAGGTTTTTATCATGTTGCGTGTAAACTACTGCAGCACTGTGTTGGCTGGTGTATGTCTGTATGTCCCTTCTGACCTCTACACATCACCCAGAAAGCAACCAACTAGACTAACACTCATCTCCATGCTATTCTGAAGACACTGGTACCAACCTATCATGGTGTGACTTGCTCAACCCCCAACCTACATTACAGAGATGTAATCATACAATCCAGTACTTCCACTATGCTATGCTGTTAAAATTGCACCTTCTGCAAAAAAAGAAAGAACTCAGAGGATATGAAAAGCGTTTTTTCAACATTAATTACAACACAAATGAGTGATTGGTGTAGCAACTTGGTGAATATTTTGTGTCAAATCAAATCAGTTTTATGTGAAAAGCCCAATACCACAAAGAGACAATTGCCTCATTGGGATTCACTTTAGGTACACACTAACACAACCGGCCTCTGCCCTTAGACCCTTAGCTGTATCAGCAATATGTACAGAGGAGGGGTTTTCTGTTTTACTCATCAAAGTTTGATGATGATTCCTGGAACACAAGCACTTCTGGTAATGACTTATCAGACTAACTTTATTCTGCCCCACTCAGTCAAACAAAGAGTGGGAGTAGACAAACAGAAAATAACCAAATCATCTCCACTGTAAATATTGCTGGTACACAGATAGCTTAACTTCAGTCATGGCCTTTGACATAGACGATCAGATGATTTGGCTTCACTTTGCCTACTGAACTAGCTAGTAGGGTGCATGTGTCCCTTTAGCGTAGTGTACCTATATTCATTATTTAACTTCCGAAGAAATAAATGAAACTGTGCTGAAAAAAGTATCAATCTACCTAAGAAAAATAATATTTTTTCTCTTACTTTTAGCCGGCTCCTATAAACTTCTTTCACATTCTGCCATGTTGTTTTGAAGGAAGCAGAATTGTTGCCTACATTTTGTTCCCTGGAAACTTTTTTTCCCCTTACAAAATAGCCACTCAGTTCTTGGCATAAGTAGTCGGGTGGTGAAAAGAGCACGACTTTATCACTAGAGACCAAAGCCGACACCGCATGTGGTTAAGGCAACAATAACACTTAGTGAAAGTTTGAGGTTTATGATTCAATCAGCGTTGCCTTTTTTTTAACCAAACTTTGTGCCGAAACATGAATATGAAAACATTGAGTATATTGGAGGTGACACGAGAATTTCAAAAAAAAAATTAAAATAAATTGAGGTCAAAGGTCAAGGTCACCATGACCTCGCTTATTGTGAACAAAATATCTGAATAACGCTCTGATGGACTTTCTGCAAAGTTTGCACATATGTCTGTGACTCTGACTTTATGATGGACCGATTCGATTTTGGAGCTCATAGGTCAAAGGTCAAGGTCACCGTGATTATATAATCACATAATATTTATAATATTTTAAGAATGCATTTGGGGATTTTTGACAAATTCAGCACAAACTTACTTTAGATTTTTGAGGTCAAAAGTCACTGTGACCTTACACATTGTAGTTGTGAACATAGAACGCCATAAACCATATTGCAGATTATTAGGAGCTTTACATTCTTTAAACCACCACTGTGCTTTCAAAGTTTCTTCAATTTTAGCCAGTAGTTCTAGTTCAACATTACACCCTAAAGTTACAACATATTTTTGCTGCAGTATTATTAAGTCAATAAACTGAATATAGAAAAAAAAGACTCAAGACTGTGTTTTTGGATGAATAATGATGTGTTTTTGGTTCAAATAATAGAGAACACAAATGCAATGTGCTTTAAATCATCACTTTAATTGAGGATAGTAGTTATGCATTGATGTCGTGTTTTAAAGATTCTTTATTCTTTGTAACAGACATAAAGAAATCATAAAAAATAAAAAAATTGTGTTGCTTTTGATCTAGCAGGAAGCTCTTTCAAAGACTACGTTGTGGTCACAGCTGAAAAGACTAATGTGGCTTCCGTGCTGTAACCACTAAGAATAATTCTTCTGCATTTTTTCCTTCTCGGCAAATTCCTGTCTTTTCCTCAAAATGACACAGCACTTCATCAAATGATTAGTTATTAATGACTTCAGGACAATGTGGGTACATGAAAAAAGATACTCAGTCATGTCAGAATTTCCTTCGGGTTCAATAAAGTATCTATCTATCTATCTATCTATCTATCTATCTATCTATCTATCTATCTGTCTGTCTGTCTGTCTGTCTGTCTGTCTGTCTGTCTGTCTGTCTGTCTGTCTGTCTGTCTGTCTGTCTGTCTGTCTGTCTGTCTGTCTGTCGGTCTGTCTGTCTGTCTATCTATCTATCTATCTAGACTTAGACTTAGACTTAGACTTAGACTTAGACTGAGCATAGCCCTCCCTCACAAGTTTCTGTAAAGTTTATCAAACTTAAATGACAATATCTTTCATTGGGATTGATAAATATGCCCATAACTCTCTTCAGATGCTTTACTATCATGCAACTTACTCCCCACATCACATAGTTAGAAGGATTGTGTGAATATGGGTTTGCAGGGGCTTTCATGTATTTCACCAAAGCCTCATTTCAGACCTCCTCCTCTTCTTCCTCTGTGGTTTGTGGTTCCATGTGAATAAAGCTACAAGACTTCAATAAGATCATATCTTCCTACAGAGAGTTACCCTCTTTATAGGGACATGCTAAATGTTTTGTTGTAAAAAGAAAAAATTCACCCAAATAAATTCAATTTTTTTATTGAACGTGTCTATGCAGTGGACCAAAGATTGCCTCAGGGTCTCTTTAACAACTGTGCAGCTGGAGCAGGCATCTGAAAACACTCTTTTCCCAGCCAGCAGTTTATTTTTGAACATTTGCAAAGCAGCACCTGGACCCCCTCTGTGCTTCTGACTGTCTGGCAAAGCTGCAGTGATCAGCCAGCCCCTTTATGAAACTATAGCCTTCACAGCCACAACATGCAACTTGTCCTGTGTTTGTCAAGTTCACACTGCAAAAACATTAGAGTCATTTTGATGAGATGTCTCCTGAATTCTGGCAAAAACATATGTTCTCTCTTGATTCGTAGTATAGGCAAAAGGTTCAGAAATTATACACATTTTCTCCGACTGAAATGGTGAAGTTACACACATGCAGCTCATACATACACAATTGTCAACATATACATGTACATAGTAAAAAAATATATATATTTCACATGAGCAGTTAGTATTGACCAGGTTTAAATATATTAATAGGTTTAATAGTTATTAAATAAAAGTGAGTGTATGAAAGTATGCAGCAAACATAAGGCTGTTTTTGTAAGAGGCACTCACATTTCTCTGAATTTTCATTGATTTGAATGGGTGTGAAACGGTCAGCCTCACTCTGAAAGCAACTTGTGTATCTCAATCATTTTGTCACAACAACTGAACACAATCGGAAAAACATTCCCTCTTCTTATCCCTTATTCATCTGACTCATCCAAGCAAAATATTGAGGTGATCCTTTATAACCACTAAATTTTTGTTATTTTTTCACCAATTATTTCAGCGCTTTTCTATGAAATTTTCAGGAGAACTGCGTATCCAGCAGTTTGTGTGAATTTGTCAACAACTCATTTCCTTTTCTCTTCATCGAGTTGTCAACCTCTCACAGTTAACAATCTCGTTTCCTGAGTCTCGGCGCAGGAAACCAAGTAACAACCATAGCGGGTTTCAGGGCTTTTAACAAAACCAAACAACCCCCCTTACTCCCTTCCCTGTACAGGAAAATACACACGTACGTACACACGCACGCACGCACGCACTTAGACTTAGACATAGACATAGACTTAGACTTAGACTAAGACTTAGACTTAGACTGAGACTTAGACGTGTTTTTTATGGTCATTCAAAAAATGAATCAAACCTATTAAACAAAATTTCGGATGGACGGGAGCGGGGACCGATGATTTTCTCCGCTGTTCTCACCACTCTTTGCAGAGACCTCCTGAGGCCTTGCAGGCCCCAAAGCAGACGGAGATGCAGTTGGACAGCAGACAGGTGTTGCTGTTCCTTCTTCGCTAGGCAGGTGGTGTTGAGGGACCAGGTTAGCTTGTCGGTCATTTGGACCCCCAGAAACTTAGTGCTGCTGAAGACTTCCACCGCAGTGTCATTTATGTGGAGTGGTTTGTGACTAGGCAGAGTTTTTCTGAAGTCGACAATTATCTCCTTTGTCTTGTTTTGAATAAGTAGCGCAGCTGTCCTCTGCCAGAACTTTCTATGAACCGTTTGGTAAGGTGTTTTGTGCCCATCAACAGAGCCTCCAAGGCAGCGCTGGTTAAGGTTAGGGCCTTCCAGGCAGCGCTGCATTGAAGGCTCCGTTGGGGGCACAAAACACCATTGAGCATTTGATGCAGCCACACCTACAATGTCAAATGTTAAAATGTTGTTTTTTTAACTACATTGTTTTTATGAAAAAAAATGTACAGTCAGATTTTTGTAAAAGTGTATTAAGACACCCAATTTCCATATCATGACATGTATTGATTTTCACTATTTTAGACCAGGGTTCCCAGAGGCTTTAGGTTAATGCCAGCTGTAAAGCAGCATCAGCACGTGGACGTAGGTGAATGGAAAAGTAGGTTTGTGAGGGCAGATTGCTGCGTCACATAAGTCCACACAGTGAGTCATTGCCGGCAGATGAGATAAGGCCATGTGTTTTATGAATGGCAGCAAGTGACGCAAGGGTATGTGTGCGTGTGTGTGTGGGTGGGTGTGTGTGTGTGGGTGTGTGTGTAGGGTGGCTTCCTGTATAAGAAGCGGAAAACTACATTAAATGACTATGTGCATTGACATGCTGTAATGGATAGGGGGAGAAAACACACACATACTCTAATACTCAAACTTTTCAAAGAATAATTCCCAGACAGCTTACTATACCAGGAAATTAACAATTAACAAAAACACACACACACACACACACAAACAGTCAATATATAATTACACAATTTCCTTTTTTTTCTCTGCAGTGTTTGTGGAGTTGTAAATGTACAGTACAGAGAGGCCGATGGGCATTAGGCCTTTGAAGTACTACAGTGCTAAAGCCAAATGCCCATTCCAGGCTTTTATTGCCCAATAAAACCTCTGGCATCATGGGGTAAAAGTGTTTTCCACTGCACTCAGATCAGCTAGAACAGAACAGGACTTAAGGTTCTCTGTGTTTAGCAGACTGATCTCTCCACTAACCACTGAGGAAGACAGAAAATATCTCTGGTTAAAGTCACGATCGCAATACCCACGTAAGGGATGGTAAAAGCTCCCAGAAAAATGTTTATCTGCCACTGAGAGCATTCAAAGGCTAAGTATTTCTTTTAGCCACTGTAGGGCAATTAGGCTAATGTTTCAGATATACACAAGGCATTTTATTGTCACATACATTTCTGTAACTAACCTACTGACAGAAAAGCATAAAGCAAGTAAAACAAGCCTCTGGATGCCACTATTTGAAAGTAACTTTATTTCAAGTTGGCTTGTTCCAAGCTTTGTGATTATAAACATATCTTATCCTTTGATTTTTTTTAATATGCTGTACTGTATATAATAATAAACTGTTTATATAGCACTTTTCTTGACAATGTTAAAAAGTGCTGAGCAAAATATAAAAAGGACAAGCACAGTATTCACTTTATTGTATGCTGCTGTCAACAACTGATATTGATATATTCATATGGACAGCCTCTGAGGAAGCCGGGGGCCCGCTGTCACCCACATGCGTAAATACATTCTTGAAGGTGTCATGAGGAGATATTCTTTGTCATGACATTTCAAAAGTGACAACGGTTTACATGCCCTACGTTCCAATACCCACACATACCCAGAAAAAGATTTGGGATGTCCCAAAACATGACGTCAGATACTAAAAATAAAGTGGTACTACATCTGGTCGCATTTTGCAGGCTCCAAACCACCACATTTTATGGATGTTCTTACCCACAATCCTCTGCATGGAGGAAGTTATGTCACATTGACTGACCTGCAGAAAGAAACCTTCAACTGTGACATACTGTATATATATTAACAAGAGGGTCAGAGTTCAAGGTGCAATGTCATGACAAAATAGCCCATGTTTCAAATCACATACATTTTCTTTTTACTACACTGTATACTGCAGCTGACCATACCATTTTTTATAGTTTGCATGAACCATACAATTGGGACATATTTGGAGTAGCATTGTGCCTTGAATATATAGACTCTTTAGCTTGTATATCCATCTCATCGCTGATAGTTCTCCCTTGGAGGTTCAGTCGATGTGACGTTTGAACACTAACAATTGCAACCGGATATAATAGGACATCCGGGTATTTTCCAGCATGCTGCGTTCAACATACCCAGTATGTCCCAATTGTAGCATAATGCAAAGTATACATACTTTATAAAGGCATCTGCAGTATGTATTATAGTAAAAAGAACAAAGGGGTGGTTTACAGGAGCCCTTGATTCTCCAAATGGTCATTTGTTTCAAAAGCGTCGACTCCTTTCTCAGTTCCTGGTCAGCCTTCATTTGTCCAGCTGCTTTACCCAATTAATTAAATTGTAATGTAATCAAGTCCTACATGCTGTGTTACTCATTGTGTGTTCCCCAGTACAGCAATTTCCATCTACTGTATGAAAGAAAAGTACAAGAATGTGTTCTTTAAAATATTTCTATCACCTTAAGCCTAAACCTAACTCACAAGTTGGGTTTTGCTGATATAATCATTATATTAATTGGTCAAAATGTCCAAGTCACATCAAAAGCCACAAGCACAGTCATTATGTGAATATGACACCACATTAAAACAAAAATCTGTTTCTAAAAGATCAATATTGAATTTTCACATTTGACCTTTTTCAGTTTAACAGGTTTACATTGACTAGTTTAATGTAGGAAGGTGTGTTAAAATCTGAATAAGTGTGAGTTTTCTGTTTAAACAATAAAACATTTCAAATAAATCCTTGAAACAATTGTTTTGAGGTAAATACGCAAGACAAAGTGTCATGAGATATCTCAGTCAACAGAAACAGCTGAAGCAGACGTTGCATTTAATACTCTTTATTCATTATTTCCTCTTCAAACACATTTTCCTGATGTACATTTCCATCCAAAAAGGAAAAACTCAAGTGAGGTAAAAGTGCTGAAAAATGAAATAGTATAATGGTTGTAACCATCAAAACTCATCGTCACAATCACAAAGCTGACAAAAAAGCTCTTTTTTTGCATTAACTATTTCAAAAAATATATATAGTGCGACAAATTTCATATTTTTCCCCACGTATTAAACTTGTACAGCCACAGGCATCCCTTCTTATTCATACACACATGCAAACAAGCACACACACCTCCACGCATTAACGTAAACACAAATCTGCTGCAAAAAAAATTATTCACAACTCTTCATAAAGAAAGTGCAGGAGAGCTTCCAGAGGACCTCCCATCACATTCTTAAAAAAAGGTGTAAGACTTGTACTTTAGACAAGTGTAACCACTAAATATCTAATCCACAGCTATCTCTGCACTCTCTCCAGCAAAAAATACATTTACAGGTGTCATAAATAAAATAAAACACGCTGTACTAATTAACATAGGCCCAAACAAGTCGGACGACCAAAGGCAAGGCGAGTGAGAGAAGCATTGGGATCAATAACAGACAAGTTTACAGCAGAAAAATAATGTGGGGCCGGAAAACAACTATCTCAAAATACACTTCATCCAATTTTTTCTCTTCTTCACATCGTCCTTTACAAAAAAAGTTCATACATAGACATACACACAGACCCTGACGTCGGAAGTGATTTAGCATTAGCCCTGCTACACCCCACTCTCAGCTAGTGGGGGAGATTAAACTTTAAGAAAAATGTGGAGTCAGTGATTCTGAAGAATTCTGGTTGTCCAAAATCACTTTATCAAAATCAGTAAATATCGCCTCACGATGCGCTACCTGTCCATACTGTGTGTGTGTTCGCAGAAAAACAAAACAGAGCCTAGGCTGTGAATCAACACTGGATTTCCCCCCTCCACAGCACACAGAGAGGTAGTGGATCGTGGGGAGATACTTACTAATTTTGACAAAGTGATTTTGACAGCAAGCGTTCTCTAGAATCGTTACCTCCACCTTTAAAACAGGCGCACGCTTTCAGTCAATCAGGGTTAAAAAAAAAAAAGCCACAATAACCGTAAACACGTGAAGGTAAAGGGACACACACAAAAGGGCATAGGATTAACATTCCAGGCTGCAATCACTATCGATTGTCAAGAAAATGCAACCTTTTCTTGGTTGCATTTTCTTTGACTTAGCTCGCCAAAAAAAATAAACTTCTGGTGAGCAACGCCAACAAGAAATCAGTCTTTACAACACTGCGTAGCCTTCAGCCTGCTACTGTGCGCTTTAAATGTGACTTTAAGCTTTGATAAACCAATTAAGTCATCACTATCACAATAATCAAAACTGGGGAACAATGGCGGTTCTGGGTTGTTTGGCACTAATTCAAACACCTTGGCTTTCAAACAAGGCAAAATACCATTTTAGGATTAGGATATGGTGAGGAATCCAACTGATTCCCACTCCACTTTAGTATCCACCGAGTAATGATAAGGTTTCAGAGCAAAAAGATGCACAGGTAAAACGTAGCATTGCTATTAGGCTAAAGGCTAGTTATACTATAGTGAGAACCTGTAGTTTGGGTTTAGAAGAGGACAGTCAGAGCTACAATGATACAGACACAAAATGAAGGTGAGCATCAGGAGGGGACGTAACTATCAATGTCAAGGGCAGATTAAACCAATTTACCCTCACCCCAAATAATAAGAAAAAGGGACAAAACAAAGCCTCAAAAAACACGTGTCCCTGAGAACCAGCTCAACTCCCTCCAGCGAATAACCACATTAGCTTATTTACATTCCTCTCAGGTGGCTGGCTTTGGAGTAAAACAAGTGCTTCCGTTTAGTTTGTGGGTCTCTGCTGCTGGGCCACACTATCAGTGCACTTTAAGTTATTGCTTTGGTTTAGTTTGGATGGGGACGCTGTCAGCTAAACAGATTTAGCAAGTATGTTAAGGAGCAGTTGGATCTACAATAGGCGGTCTATTGAATAAAGGATATGTTTGTTTAGAAAAAAAATTAAATAAAAAGTTGGATTTCAAAAAGGCATTCAGGCAAAAGAGAAGCCAACATGGCCACCGGGGACAACTTGTAGGCAATGACAAATAATTAAATGACAGGAATGACTAGACAGAAGGTTTAATAAGGAAAAGTGTGATTTGGGACTAAAACGAAAAGGAATAAAACCAAGACTGTAAAAAAAAATAATGAAAAAAAATGGTGAAAACTCAATTTTAAAGTCAAACCAAAATGATTTTGGCTCCCTAACGAAAATTGTATGAAGTTGCCCCTAAACTAGTATCTAATACAGTGATGAGTCATGTATCAGCTAGGTTTCAAAGGGACTGAAAAATAAAAATAAAAAATGCAAACCCTTTCCCTCCTGATCACCATTAAAAAAAAATAAAGGTTAAAAATCCAAATCACTCCCCACAAAGTCAAAAGGCACTTGAGTGCTTCAGTTGCTGGTTGTAATAGAGCAGACTTTGGTCCAGAATGAAACAGTGTGTGGCACCTCACTCGTTTAAAAAAAAAAAACTGTGGCAGTGGAACCGCTGAGCCAGCAGCACATGCCCAGGGGTTTGTGACCTGCAGAAGAGGCCAAGTTGACCTTCCACTAACAATTCTCTCTGAACCAGCCCCGGGATGCTGCTGTGTGCGGGCAAGAGATAAGAGCTGTTCCTGGTTATCTGGTGTAGACACAAACTGCAGTAGGAATGAGCGAGGGGCTTCTGAGGAACTGAGGGGAGGACACACGGCAGCTGACACTTTCACAGGAACTATATCAGCAACTTTGTTCCACTGAAAACCTGCTATGATGTCAGGAGACATGACCTGTTAAAAAGGTGGAGTCAGAGATTCTGGAGAACGTTTGTTGTCAAAGTTTTAAAGTGAATATCTCCTCACGATCCGCTACCTGTCCGTACTGTGTGTGTGCTGAAAGGAACATCCAGTGTTAATACACACAGCCTAGGCTCTGTAAACTGGTATGTAAACAAAGGGGGCCCACGGTAGCTATTAACATTCCAGTTTACAGAGCCAAGGCTGTGGATTAACACTGGGTTATTTATTTATGTCAGCACACACAACCAGTACGTACAGGTAGTGGATCGTGAGGAGAAATTCACTGATTGACAAAGTGATTTTAAGTGTTCTCCAGAATCGCTGACTACGGCCTTTAAGTGACAGCTTTTGGCCGTGTGTGCATGTCATGGCACACTGCAAGTCTTCAGAATTAAACAGCTAATAATAGGTTAGACTAGAAATAGAAATTCATAGATTTGGGATGGGGAGGGGGGACAAGGGGGGGGGGGGGAACCTTGTGGCACAAGCTAAAAGATAAATCAAAATCCCAGTCCGAAAGGGGAGCGGTATTCCCACTAGCAGACATGCTGGCATTTCTCTTAACATAGCAGTCGTTGGCGTCTATCCTCTCATGACCACAAAAGGGTCCCAACAGGCAGTGCATAGAAGAGTGCCGGAAGTGATTCATTGCCAAACACATGTAAGGTGGAACGAATGCTGCCACTGCTGGTTCTAGGGATGGCCCAGTTCCCTGCTTGGAAGGTCCCTCCCCCCGGGAAGAAAAGAGACAAAAAAAAAAAAAGGGTAATTATAGACGGCCTGATAGTTTAAGAGCCAAGAGCTTGAGCTGCGTAAGAGGAGGATCCCATTTCCAGCTCAGTGCTGCTGTCAGAGCCTGCAATGGTTGTGAGGGACGACCGCGTGGATCCAACATGTGCTGCTCCTTTTAAGGTAGAGCCAGTCAAACGCTCAGTCCATGCCTACAACCAGCCAGAAACTAGTCTGAGTCCACTCTGTCCCGATTCCCACAATAGACAAGAGCAGATTGTGACATCTGGAGGTCACTGGTGAGGCTTTGGAAGTGTCTTAAAAAGCAAAAAAAAAAAAAAAAAAAAAAAAAGGAACACACAGGGGCCCAAGTGTCCGAGGCCTAGAATGTCCCATTGTAAGTTTCCAGTGAAAGCTGGTGGTGGCTAAAAAGTACAGGAGCAAACTGGATTTAAGGAAGAGGAGGGGAGTCCTACACTGACATTCACAGTGAGAAAAAAAAAAAATATATACAATTTTTTTTTGTTTTTGCATTGTTCACAAATCACAGGCACTGCCGGCGTTTTGGGGAGAGGAGAGCACACATGTCTGAGATATTGACATGTCAATTAATTAAAAAAACTAATTTCCTCTCACTTTCCTTTTTTTTCCTGATGTGAACAAAGTTACTAGTGTACCACTTTTCATCCCTCCCCAGTGAAGTAAACTTTATAACACTGGTGCTCTGTTTTTTTAGGGGGGGGGTGCCATCACTTATTATATTACCCCATCCCCAATAATACAAATGTTTCAATATTTTCTTCTTTTTTTGTCCATATTTAAATTTAAATGTTTTTCTTTTTTCTATCACAGGAGAAAACCAAATTTAAGGCCATTACAATTTATTTAGTTCCTTTCTTCAAAACAATAGCCCATTCTTAAATGATCAGGGGGTAAACCTGGAGGTTAAGGCACAAAACACAACTCCATTAAGATAATAAAGGTTGATAAACAGGGAAACAACCAAACATGATGTGAAAAAAATATAATCTAAACACTTAAAAATATCACTTTTTTTCTATTTAATGACCTAGACTCTGTAGATAAGGAATGAGAAAGGATTCCAAAAAAAGCAAAACACTTGTCCACTTAAATATAATTGTGCCTTGAGAGGAACAGAGCATTTATTGCCTCAATAATACATTTTTTTGGAGGGTTTTCTTCTATTTTTTGTTTATTCCTTCTCTTAACTCTCAGCAGCAGCGGCCTCTTGTAATTCCTTCCACTGGTTTAGTCAGTTACATGGCAGCCATGTTGGAATGTTCTGGTTGGCCACATAGTAGTTGCTGAAGTTGTGGTCTCGGACGTAGGGCGCTGGCTGGTAGTAGCAGGTGACGCAGGAGGCATTGGGGATGGCGTTCTGCTCCGCCAGCACCCTGAAGGCCATGAGAGAGATGAGGTGGAGGGTCTGCCGCCGCTCGTGGCCCATCAGACACACCGTGCTCTCGTTCACCACCCTTCTGAGGATCATGAGGTAGTCGTACTTGCTCTTCTCCTCGCCGATGAAGTGGCTCTGCAGGTAGGCCTCCACTTTGCGCTGCTGCTCGCCAATATCAGGGAAGTCAATGAAGAAACGTGAGCACATGTAGCGCTCCAGGCCTTTGAACTCCTCCTCGCTGGCGGGGCGAAAGTCCCTCACCAGCAGGTTGCAGTACTTGAGCAAGCCGCCGCCCCGGATCTCCTCGGGACGCTTGGTGGCGATGAGCTTGTCCCGCAGGTGTCCCAGGGCCATGCTGAAGTCCCCGTACACGCTCTCCCCGCTCACGGTGGGGTGGAAGGCCTGGGACATGGGCGTCTGCGCCAGCTCGTAGTAGGACAGCATCGAGTCCAGCACGATCTGAAAGGAGTCCACGCTGAACTCAAACTGTCTGCGTATCGTGTCGGCGAACTTGAGCTCCACGTTGCGCCCGTTGTTATTGGAGAGGGAGATGAGGCTCCAGCGGTCCTGCTCCGTGTTGACCTTGACCAGCTTCTGGACGTAGGCCTCCTTCAGGGTCATGGGCGTGATCTTCTCCTTGTTCACGCCCGAGGGCAGAAAGTCCAGCAGGGTGCCCAGAACCACGTCCTTAATGAGCCTGAACTCGGCCTCGTGCGGCAGGTCCACCCTGAAGATGACGTCCAGGTCTTTGTAGCTCCAGCCCACGTCCTGCACCAGCACGTGGCTGGCCGTGGAGCCGTTGAGACGCACGTCCTTCACTCTGATGCCGCTCAGCTCCAGGCGGGAGCGCACACGGGACACAATGTCTTTCAGACGCACCTCCAACGTGGGGAAGTTCCCCCGTCCGTGGACCGGCACCACCTCCGTCAGCACCTCGTTCAGTCGGCTCACCTGATCCCAGGTCAGGACGCTGACGGAACAACTCTTTGATTCCTCCTTGGTATCCATCTTCTCACAAAATTCAGATTAACTAAAGATGGCGAGAGGAAAGAAAAAAAAAAAGATGTTAGTCATGGCTTTAACATGTGACAAAGACATTTCCTAGTGTTGTAGAGTAGTGGATTAAATGTCATGAAACTCTTAGTTCAACTAGATTTTTGCAGTAGCTTGTTGGTAGTTCAACTACAGTCACATCTGCAGAGTGATTCATGTCTTTGAATGTTTGTGTAGTTTATTACTGAAACTACAAACATTTTTGAGTCATAAAAGGCAAGGAATTCATTTTCTGTTTTTATAACATTGCTTCTCTAATTGCAACTCTACCACTTTTCTTTCACCTTGACTGATGTGAGGACAGGCCATTTTGTATTGTAATTTCATATCACATGTAAATTGACAAGTTGATCAATTCAAAATTTGAACTACTTTTTCTAAGTAGCTTTAGTTAACCAAACTAGATTCTTCCATACGGTAGGTGTGTTGTAATTCAACGTCTTCCACCTTCCACCTTCTTGGTCGTTTGTAAAGCTACTGCTTTCAAAGTAGCTTCCCCAACACAACAATATATATTTAAAAAAAGAGAGAGTCAGATTTGGTTTTAGTTGTAAAAATAAATATCAAACAAGTCAAATGTCAACAAATAAAACTGTGACAACTAGGAACCATTTGCTCGGCAGCTTTAAAATCTCTCATGAAACTGCAGCATCACGATCCCATTCACATTCAGCACGAGTAGAGCAGAAATGTGAGCACGAGACAACCTGCTCGCTCTCCGTAAAGGACAGAGCGCGTGAGGGTTCTAGAACAGCACACAGCACGAGCCTGGCTTTTATTCCAGAACCGCTGAGAGACAAACACCAAGCGAGCTAAAAAGTGCACCAAAGCCGACATTTTCCCACATTACAAAACAAGAAAAAAACGCATTGGGAATAAAACTGTATAGCGTTACCCACGTTTCGACAAAATAAATCACCGGTAGTTATTTGTTCCAGCTGACTTGTTTAACTCTACCTTCATGAATAACACATTAGTTTGCCACAAGCTTTACACGATGCTAAATGCTGACAAAACATTTGTAATCAATTATCAGGCTGGGCTCTAAAACCTAAACGTGAGTGTCACGCTAACTAGACTCAAAAATCACTCCATATGGCGACGAATCCCTCTGGAAAATCAGCAAAGTCACTCCAAAGTTCAGAAAGATGTAGTTGCCTACACAACGAAATACTTATCTACGTCTTACCACTTCGTACCCCAATTGCTGACACGTTTTTGAAAGCATGGCCACGACTTGGTAAACTTTTAACTTGACATTACTTTTCTAAATACACAGTTTACACACACGTTTATCAACACAAACATAACAAATGAAGGCAAGAAAGCGGTACATACATGTCCAAAATCGGGCTCCGAAAGCATTCAATGTCAGATAAAGAAGATGATAACTTGGAATCGGTGCAGACACCTCCACATAGTCCACAGCCTGGGTAAGGAAAGAGCGACACACTAATATTACCGCTGCAGTCAGTGTTTAAAACCTCTCACATTGCTAAAGGCACGCCCTCTTTATACAGCCATAGCACGACCCTCTGAAACAGATAACACCGCCGGAGCACGACACACAGTCCCCCCGTTTATGTAGAGTAGACTCATGTTCGATGAAATTCACAATGCTACTCATATCGTTGTAGCATTGATGTCAAAAAACACAATCTTTTGATAAATATTTACCCAAAAGTCCAGTTTTCATCATCAGCAGATCACATAGCCGGAGAATCGTCGAGTTTGATTGTACCAATGCGCCGAACGAAGCATCTGATTGGTCGAGGAGGTTTTTTTCGTTGCCAAGTAACCGGGCCGTCTCGTCTCATGGGGCGTTCTGTTTCTGTTGCTGTGTCACGGTTCAGTTTATGTTTAAAAGCAGCAAATGTAGCCTACCTTTTTTTCAGAGTTTATTTTGAATTATTTCGGTACATTTATATGTAGGCTACATGTTTTCCTGTTAGATATATTAGTGTAGGCCTACTTAAACCTGCAGTGTGTATAGTTTTGGGTTTTATTTCCTAGCAGACTTTGTAGAAAATAATTATAATATCCATAAACGTTTAATTTAGTGGATAATAGCTGAAAAACATTTTTAGAATGATTTGTTTTCCCTTAGAAAGGGTCTCATACTTCTTTATTATGTCTTTGGTCTCACATATGTCCAAATTTCTCCATACCTTGCTTGGACCAAGGCATTGGCACCGCCATGTTGGAAGCGTCATGGTTGGAATGTCATCAGGTGCATTGTTTAAAATTTAGAATTGTTCTTGTCCTTGAAGGCCACTGTAGCTTCTGTTACTATTCAAAAGGGGTGGGGTTACCCAGGGAGCGTTGCATTCCAGAACTTTCTAGAATTTTCTAGAACTTTCTTGATGATGTCATATAAAAGTGCAGTGCGTAGTATGACATCATCAAGAAAGTTCTAGAAAATTCTAGAAAGTTCTAGAAGGTGCAGTGTGTACAATTTAGAATTGTTCTTGTCCTTGAAGGCCACTGTAGCTTCTGTTACTATTCAAAAGGGGAGCGTTGCATTCCAGAACTTTCTAGAATTTTCTAGAACTTTCTTGATGATGTCATATAAAAGTGCAGTGCGTAGTATGACATCATCAAGGAAGTTCTAGAAAATTCTAGAAAGTTCTAGAAGGTGCAGTGTGTAATATGACATCATCAAGAAAGTTCTTGAAAGTTCTAGAATGCAACGCTCCCTGGGTATCCCCACCCCTTTTGAATAATAACAGAAGCTACAGTGGCCATCAAGGACAAGAACAATTCTAAATTCTAAACAATGCACCTGATGGCATTCCAACCATGACGCTTCCAACATGGCGGCGCCAATGCCTTGGTCCAAGAAATATGGAGATATATGAGATCCTTTCTAAGGGAAAAAAAAAATAATTCTAAATTTTTTTTCAGCTATTATGCACTAAATTAAATGTACTTATGGATATTATAATTATTTTCTACAAAGTCTGATAGGAAATAAAACCCAAAATTCTACACACTGCAGGTTTAAACATTTGTTTAAAAAATAAATAATAATAAAATAAATAAAAATACAATTATAAAAAATATTGTCATGTAGGCCTCTATGTCTACGTTTGAAAAATGTTGCCAAAATATCAAAATACGGTAGAATACAGAACCATTTATTTTATATAAACAATAAACACATTTACAATTAATTTTAATTAAAATCCATAGCCTGCATTCATTCAAATAGCTGTAGGTCTATCATTTTTGTACCTCCATAATTGATCTTAGGCTATGTTTTATCTTCTCATTTTAGTATGCAGATCTAAACAACTAGCCTAGCTCTAGAAACCAGATAGCCTACCGCTATATGAATTTATCAAAACATATCTGAAACTCCCATTTCCATTGACTTCAAACAGTGTGCTCATGTGGCCCTGCGATCACATCATTATGGATACTGCTGTGTCCTTCACATAGCCTATAGGATAAGGGCTGTAAATATCTCATGGTATGTTCTGGAAATGGAAGAACAGGCTGTTGTTTAATAGCAGAGGAAGCGTGAGACTCAGCTCCTGTGCTGATCTTTCTGGCAGGCTTTTCTCTGCATATAGGAAACAGTGCGGGGACATTCTGCTCTGTCTGGGTGGATGCCACACACAGCAGGGGAACATCTCCTCCCTTAGAATTCTTTGGAAGAAAGTCTTGTTTAGTAATTTCATCAGAACCCATTCAAAAATGCCAGTGTACATATTTTATTGCACACACACACACACCCACATGTTCTACATTGCAGCTGCATTACAGAAGCCCCCTGTGACACCCACATACACAGTGGGTGAGTTCTTCCCTCACTAAAGCGGAGGTAAATCTTTGTGAATGACGCTAGTAGGAAACTACGAACGCTATGTGAGTATGTTGATTCTTTGGAAAGTAAAACACAGACCACAGAATACACCTACTACAACAATGAGAGTTTCCTTGGAAAGGTGATTTTTATTTTGAAACAGAATTTGATAGGTGAACAGCCTAAAGCTAAAGTGCAAAACAAAGCAGGTTATTGATGAAATTAATGAAATTGATAGACACCATCAAAAAGTATCGTATTCAAGCTAGAACGAGTGCAGGAGGTTCTGCCCACACATCTACCACATGAACCCAGAAAGTTAATTTGTTCCCCTCAACATTCAGTGTTGAACTGAGTACTCGTGGAGTACTGCTTTTAAACTATATTTCAATTTTTTGTTGTATTTTCAATAGGCTGTTCTTCACTGGGCCTACTGGCCTCAGTAAATGATACCAAACACACACGTGACACACACAAATAAGTGAGTCAGTGAGAATCTGAGGATCTTAAGAATTCAGTTTTCCGCTATTTCCTTTTCTGTGCAGCTTTAATGAGAAAATGAGGAGGTGTCATGAAACTGTTAAACTACACCAGTGTGGAGCTCAGGCCATGCAGCTGTAAAGTGTGTGTGTGTGTGTTTTGCGGGGGAGCCCCTAAAGGCATAGGTTGTAAGTCAGCTCAGTGTGAGTCAGCAGTACTGTAGGAAACTAGTTAACCAGCGAGGGCATTCCCTCCGTGTGTGTGTGTGTGTGTGTGTGTGTGTGTGTGTAGTGATATTTAATTAAACTGTACAGAAGAGACAGAGCTTTTACTCTGTCATGGAAACAAACTGGGGATGAAACACTTATGAGTCAGACAAGATATTCAAATTCAGAGGCTGCGTTGTTTGTGAACCAACATGCATTTTCTACCTGTGTTGTCGATTTAAGTGCTTATCCTGAACAGAGGTTTTGTCAGACTGTTGGTAGTGCTGTCAACACTTGGCTTATACTGTATATACTTTATTTAATCAGGAAGATCACATTGAGATCAAGACCTGAGACCTCAGTACACAAATACAAACCAAACAGAAATACATTTAAATTAAAATAGTTTAATATCAAGACAATATAAGAGCAATATGAGATTTTTATTTTATTATTATTTTTTTTTATAAAAGTACAACAAAAATCCCCCCCCCCCCCCCACACACACACGTAAACACTCCTACACACACAAATTCTTCATGTCTGATTTCACGTTACACACCATTGACAGAAATGATTACTGTAAATCTACTGTAACGGTCCAAGAGCCAAAGGTAGAGTTATTATTTTAATCAAGTTATTATTTTAATATAGCAATTATTTTTTGTTGGCTGAAATGACCCAAATTAAATAAAAAAAATGTGTGCTGCTCAAAGCATGGGAAACACATTTTTTTAAACTCAACAGTTCAGAAACAATGTCCCAGTTATGTGGATAATCCACAAAAACATGGCGTCAACAGTTTTCATAGGGACTATTTATTCACCAGAAAGTATAGGCTCTCTTTTCCCATATAGGCTAAGCATGGTAACATTGTCCTGGAAAGAGATGTTGCTCTGAATTGTAATTTTTAAATGCTTGTTCTGTATAGGGAACTGTTCCTTTAATTATTTTGTGACTTGTAATGAGAGGTATGGAGTAGTACAGTGGGAGGATGGATGGAGCAGACACAGCTAGAGATTGAGACCGAGGATAAGGTGGGTTGGGTAGTTTGTTACCATCGACAGCGTGGCACCTGCACGGAAATTGTGCAGAGACTTAAGGCCAGGACACACCAGCCCGAAAATCGCCGTCGTAGAGTCGATAGGGGGTCGGGAGACGAATCTGTTTGGTGTGTGCCGTAACGTCGGCCGACGTAGAGGTCGTCGGGCTTGTTTTGAGCCTGTCGCCGCCGATTGAACATGTTCAATCGGCGGCGACAGGCTGGCCGACCGTCTTTCATTTGGAGCAATTTGATTGGTGGAGGGCTAGCGAATCAGTGAAGCCCGGAAGTGAGGCGGGTAGCACAAACAGCTAACAACAGCTAGCCATCGTTTTAATGTGTTTGTTCGTTTCGTTTTGAGAGTACTCACATGCATCAACCCTTGTTGACTGCTCGACACCATGCTCGACACTCTCTGCTAAAAATTGTGCTCTTATGGTCCATAAATATAAATACGTATTTCTATCTAATGTTTATGCTCTAGAGAGCTGTCCCATCATTTCCGGCTTTCTTATTTTTTCGGGCCACAATACAGATTAGCGCCGCCTGCTGTTATGGAGACATTACGTCCCGCGCAAGCAACAGAGCGTACGGAAATTCAGCAGTCAGTTTGGTGTGTTCTCTGGCCGCGACGGGAAGCCTGGAGCTTCCTGAAACGGCCGACCCCATTTTTTGCGTAGTCGGAACAAGTAGAAACAAGTCGGACTGGTGTGTCCTGGCCTTTACAGACAGTTCATTGTGTGTGTGTTTGTTACGAGCCACACTGTCATTGGGAAAGAGTAGTTATGTAGGAAATGGGCTCCCCTCTAAGTTCTGACCCGCTCACTGTTACTGGTGAAAGGAAGAAGCACCGTCGATGGATTTCCCGTTAAACTGCAAGACTTTGTTTTCTCCACGGGACATTTTCCCTTGGCAGTCAAACGCGCTGGCATCGCAATAGCCATTGAAATGTTATATGGAAAGCGCCGTTTAATTTGTCAGAACGCACATAACAAGCTGTTAGCACAACATTAGTGCCTTATAAAGATGATAAAAACCAACATGTTCGCAAATAGAGACACATAAGCAACGTTAGCACTCGGTCGGAGTCATGGTTTTACTCCTATGGTGATGAATGTGAGTCTTAAAGCTATAGTGCGTAACTTTTTCATATAAATTAATGTCAGTTACGTTCAAGCCATTGACAAATAAAGTTGATTAAAAAAGTTGATCAACAAAGTTGATTAAGCCTATCGGCGTCACAAAACTATCTCTGTATTTCTCAGTAGGCCTATGGCAACTTCTACAAGAAGCGGCCAAGAAATGTTTCAGTTGTTGATTCTCCTGCCTGACATAGGCCTACAGCAGAAGGTATAAAATCTATGTGTGATCACCGGACGCTTACCTTATGTAGATGCGCAGACAGTGTTGTTGTAATTACTCAGAATTCCTCATGGGGGGCAACAAAAGTTACACACTGTAGCTTTTACTACATGTTACTTCTTACACAAACACAGACAGTCTCTCTAATGTATCTCATGTGTTTAAGCGATGGTATTATACATTGAAGATTTCTCCAAACGACCTCTGTGATGGAACAAGCTGTGTTTGTCCTCTGTGCATTAGGTGTTGTTATTTTGTCCCAAACCATCTGCCTCCTCACTGTGACAATATGCAGTATGTATGAACTACACCCTACAGAGTGTTACCATGGGGCTTATGATGGTTGTTGTGGTTGATTAGAGCATGGATCGGTGTATCTGAACAGTGTGTGTGTGTGTGTGTGTGTGTGTGAGAGAGAGTGAGTGTGTGTGTGTGTGTGAGAGAGAGAGAAAGTGTGTGCATGTGTGTGTGTTTAGTTGGAGCTCTGCCACCTGCTCTCTCGGGCGCTGTGCCATCTGAGAGGTGACTCAGTGTGTCCAGGCCACGGATGGGTAAGCAGCCCCGGCCATTAGCACATTAAACACACACGGACACACAAACACAATTGATTTACATGTTCCTTAATGCACATATTGTTCCCATGTAAGAAAACACACACACACACACACACACACACACACACACACACACACACACACACACGAGTGCCATTAAAGGTTCCACTACGTGTGCTGACAAAAACGTGCTAATCTTTTCAGACGGAGTGTTCAAAGCCTGACGCTTCCTATGACATCATTTAGCTGTTGTTGGTTATAAGTGGGCAGATTAGTCCTTCCCCTCCTTCCATTCTACATATTTATTACATGTTCCAACCTCATCCGAAGGTCAAATTCTGCTCTCCATGACTGGATCTGGCTGGTGCACTTTTACAATGCCTTATCCAGCAGTTCAATAAATATAAAATAGAATAAAAGTTTCACCCTTCCTCAACGGTGATTTCAGTGATTTACATCGCCCTGCAGAGTCACTTCCCGACTAATTTATCATGAGCATCCATGAATCATAAAAATCAGTTTTGGGAGCGAGGCTGCTGTGGAAAGACGGACGTGAACGTTACTTGGCGTTCCTCCTCTCAGTGGAATAACAGATTGTGGACTGTGGGAACTGTCAGAAGAGTCAATAAATACTCAGGTTTCTATCCAAACGCCGGGTCACATTATGCAAATTATGCCCAGTGGTGGAAAACAAAAATATGTGATAGAGATGTGGCATATATGTTTATTTTGTGTATTCATTTGAGAAACAGTCAGTTTGAAGGCATAGCTACTAGATTGTGAGGAGATTCACTGATTTTGACAAAAAGTGATTAGTCAACAAACATCCTCCATGATAGCAGAACGCTTGATGTCAAAATCACTTTTTGCAAACAAGCGTTCTCCAGAATCCACCGTTAACCCTTAAGTTACGTAGCCTATGTCATGATTTATCACATAGTATCAATACACCAACTCTCTGTAAAAACTCTCTTACAATAGGCTATGTTTTACTTTTCTATTTTTTAAATGTAGGGCATTTCATGCAAAAATGAAAAATGTGTGTAAGATCAGATGAATGGAAAAAAGGCCTGTATGAGCCATTTTGGTCAGTTCAGATATTTGGCAGTGAGTGTGAAATCTCTTTGAGTAATAATAACACATCATCACCATCAAAATGCCAAACCCAACATAAGGGGGAAACCCCGTCTATCTGATCTGCCGAGAGCTGTCATTAACAGACATCGTTTTCTACTGAAACTGCAGTATGAAAAAACATCCAGTGGCCAGGGTTAAAATGAAGTGTGTAACGGAGTGAGCATCATTTTACAGGGAGTTGAAACGTGTTGGGTAATCGACCGAACGTCTGAAAGAAAGTGACACGAGAGAGAAAATGACAAAGCTTGGGCTACGGCTTAGTGCAATGTTACAGGTGTTCAGGGGAGTGTGTCTGTATGTCGGCAGGACTGACTCGCTGTATTTACTCCAGCAACCGTCAAAGTCAAACAATCAGTTTTTCCAATAACCTCACTCCGTCTGAGAGAGAACCCTGTCCCCCTCAATGGACTCTCTCACTCCCTTTTCTATTTTTAAAACTTCTAACACCAAAAGCACAATGGAAACAGGACTGTGTGACTTAATATGGGTCGATATGATAAACCGATCTTGACTGAACAGAATGGAAAAATTCTTCAAAACTTAATCAGGGACATAAAGAAATTAGACAATCTTATTATGGTATCCATCAATTTAAATATATAATAAATGCATTCTATTTCCAAAAATGAGCTAGTGACCAAATGCCTTTTGATAATTGAGAGACTAAAAACTGCTGTGAAAGCTCTCTGAAATGTTTGATGTCATCCTAGTCAAACGGAAGAAGTGATTGTAAGTCAGAGCATCTTGGAGTTTGTCAAATCATTATTTAAACCTATATGTGAAAATAAATTAAACATGCTAAAAAAATGTATAAGGCACATGACAAAACAATATAGGCTACACTTATTATGTTATCAATACATTTAAATAGTCAATAAATGCATGTTATGTTACATGCAACCTTTTTCTTTAAGACATTACAGACTGAAACCCTGTAAAGGTTTTCTACATATTTGATTTTATCGTAGCCCAAAATAATTGCTCATAGTTGGAGCCCCTTGGAGACAAGTTAACGTTTGTTAAATGATCACTTAAACCAAACTGAAGTGAACATAACAGAAACATGCAACCTCACAATATGTCGGGTCACAGTAACTTTTGACCTATGAGTTCATTATCAGAGAGGAAGTAACGTACCGTGACTTTCTAAACATCTACCACATTGCGACTGGTGTTAGGAATTTCCTGTGACTGAAGGAAACAGTGGCGTTTTTTTTTTTTTTCACTTTTACAGTTCGGGACGACAGATTGCAGTGATGTCATCGCTAAACAACACAATGATGCTAAGCTACATGTGGTGGGGTACTGGGTTTAGCCTAGTACCGCTCAAGTCTGTGTGAAAGTAACAGGAAGCCATGTTTACAGAAACTATCAACACACACAAGTCGCACTTTGTCTTAATAACTGCAAACTGAAACCACAGCTGACATAAGGAAACTGCAACTCATGACATAGATTTGCCTTTTTTTAATTTGGTAAATAGTGCACCAATATTAAATAAAGCAGCCGTTTTACTGACTTATGCATAAGTGGCTTTACATCTGAGGAAGATTTGTCAAGCCTTGACTTTGGACTTGTGCAGAGAAATTGAAAGTGTCCAACAAACCTTTTTATATTATAATTTTTAACACTTTTGCCAGCTGTCTGTAGGTAAATTCAAACAGGATATCAATCAAAAACAGACCTGACAGCTCAGTGGTTCCCAAATGGTTTGCCGTGAGACAAATCAAGGTGTGTCTTCGGATTTTGAAAGAATTAGGCCTATTGCATTAAACTGTACAAGAGGTTATGAATGATTTTGAATACAGGTATGCCTTGAGATTTTGGATTGCTCTTTAGAGTGCCTTGGCCATAACAACTTTAAAAACCACTGCTACAGCCAGAGTGTCTTCACTGATGGGTGGAGTAAGTAACAAGATTATATTTGATGTCAGTCACCAGGTGTTTGTTGGTTCCTGACGTCACAGTGGTTTCAATTTTCCTGTTCTTGCAATAAAGAAAATCCCCAGAGAGCTTCTACTGCGACACAAGGCTCAAGTTCTTATGAATATGAAACGACAGGTTGTTGTGGCAGGACGAACACACACACACACACAGGCAGGCACACGTGCACACACACACAGGCAGGCACACGTGCTCACACACACACACACACACACACACACACACACACACACACACACACACACAGATTTAGAAAAACCTGTCAGGCTGAATATTTATTTTCATTTCATGAAAATGTAATTCATCTTTGTTCATACTGTTGGTTGTGTCTAGCAGAGGATTTCAACAAGAAAGAGAACCATTTAAAGGTGGAGTGAGTGATTCTGGAGAATGTGTGTTGTCAAAATAAATGAATATCCCATCACAACCGCAAACTGTCCGTACTGTGCTGAAAAAACAATACATTTTTAATACACAGCCTAGGCTCTGTAAATAGGTATGTACACAAGACAAAAACACAGAATTACACTCTTTTTCTGATCACTTTTCATAACATCTTTATTGAATGTGTGTCTCAGTTTTAAACATATTTACAGATAACTTTAATTTTATTTATTCACTTTTTTTTTAGTTCAGTAAAAATACAAATACAGAACACTCAATTTTTCAAAATCGCCGTCGCCTCCGCATCGACTTGATGGTGGCCCAGGTTCAGCCCGGGGCTTCCAGCCTATCAGATAGAGGCAGTGATGATGTCAGCGTGATGTCATAGAGGAAGGGGAGGGGTCAGGGGTAGAGCCAAGACTGTACTGCATTAATGGACTGTTAAAGGTGGACTCACTCGCAAACAAGAGCTCAGACAGAGATGGGCATGTTATGGTTGTTGGGTGACGGGGAGAAATTAATGGAGTATATGAAATGTAATGATTTGGGGACAGGGCAAAGAAATATCCGACTTTTTAAAACCATAAACCAAGGACTGTTGTTGTTCTTACATATATTTGATATGAATTCAACTTATCATTGACCCCGGCCAGAGGTTTGGTCGAAGCCATTTTGCCTTCGTAAACCCAGCTTACATTTTGATATTAAGACATTTATCTAAAAAAATCCTTCAACTGCTGCCTCCTCTGGTTAATCAAAAAACTACATATTAATACAATTAGGTGAGAACTATTTCCAAAGATGTTTGTACAAGGCAGATATTATTTCATAGGTTTAGTTGTTTATTCTTTATTTTATTGCCATACAATCCAATGAAAAGACCAAAAACCAACTATGCATCTCTTCAATCCCTGACGTCTCTTCAGTGTCAAATAACACAAAACAAAATTGACTGTAGTTTTTTTAGAAAACCTTGGTAAATATTTAATTTGTAAAGGACTATTCTTTCAGAAGCAGATTAATACACATTTGGCACTCTAGTGAGTATTTACAGCAGCAGGACGGTGTGTGTGTGTGTGTGTGGGGGGGAATTGAGACAGAACAAATCAAAATAAAGTGTGTGTTCCCATGGTGATGAAAGAACATGTCAGCCAGTGTGGTTCAATATTGAATATATTGTAATGGATATTTATCAGGATATGTATTAGGCTGTGGATAGGATACACACATCTTGTTAGTGGGATTCATTCATTGTTGGTTTGGGTCTTTTCAGAAGGATTGGTCGACAATAAGAAAAGGAAAATAATATCTCCAGCCTTACACTTTCAATCTTAGCTTGTAATCCTGGTGTAGGTTTTTTTTAGCTTAATGTCAAGTTGTCTTTCAACTTTTCTTTTTAAACTCTTCTGCATTTTGCTTCTTGGCGATATTTGTGCAAGTCCCAAAAATTATTTAAACCAAAAGAAAGTATTAAGAAACGCAAAGCAAAGGTTGTGAAAGAGCACAGTACTGGCCGAAGCGTCACACATATGATAAGGCTTTAAATTAATCAAAGTCAAGAGAAAAAAACACACACACACACAGTCTCATTCATTATAACAGAAAGGTTGTAATGATGTTCTTGTACGCTGGTTGGTTTTTATACATGTTGTTTTTCCATCACTCAACATCCTAGCCGCGGGCAAACATTTGTACGTTTGCGTTATAAATTTCAGAGGCTTGGACTTCAGAATGTGCAGCATCTAAATGAACGTGTGTGTGTGTGGCTCTTCCGAAACGGCTTGATACAGCAGTCCCATTGAAATAAGAAGTGTAAAATTCAATTGTCAATGTTTGATATTCAGTAACACCAGGCAGGACTGTTTCAGAGTCAGGTTGATTTGGTTCATGGGGCTAAACTAATGTTGTCCAACAAATTGTATTATCTCTTATGTGAGCAAATCCGCTTTGTTGCTGCGGACGTAACAGTGAGACAGTTGTGTGAGGGACAGACAGGGTGATGTGTGGCGGTTAGGACTTCTTCCAACAGGACCAACTTTTTGATATATCCATACAGGGCAGAGAAAAAATAAATAATTAAAATGACTCGTCAAAGGATGTGCATTTGAAAATTGTATGCAAAACCAAAAAGAAAAATGGCTTTTATTTGCTCAATTTCAGAATTTTCTTACTTTATCCCCCACACCTCATTTTCTTCACAGATATTAAGATTTCGATGATATGATGTCAGCAAGTAGCAGGCCAATACGATAAACAGGTTGAAATCAGTCTGTACAGTTAGCTGGTCGTGATCATTCACACAACTATACACAATGGGCACAACTTTGCAGCTTCATAATCAATGTAACAGGCGAATGGACTGTATATCTCGAGCTGAAAACAATATATCCACATTAATTTTTTTACAAAATAGTTTTGTGATTCCCAAAACAATGAGATTTTTAAAGAGATTATCCAAAACTTTTTAGACATTATTAAATAAGCTTTTCCTACCGAGTCGGACATTTTTCAGATTTATGTGGGAAACCTGGACTAAAGGCCCCATAGAAATCTTTATGGACGAGAGAGGTAGAGGTAAAACATGGAGGAAAGAGAGAGAGAAATGGACTGTTGAAAGAGAATTGAGAAGAAAATGTTGCATGGGATCTCAGCAGGGAAACATGGGAAGGTTTTCATGTATTCATCTCTCTAAGTGCTACACCCTCTGCTCACCTATTCTTCAGTCTTCCCACACAAAGTGCACAAATACATGATTTACAGCAGCGGTAATTTAAAAACCACCACACACTCACTCACTCACTCACTCACTCATACAGTATATAAGCATGGTTTGGGTTCTAGTCTAATCACCATTACAATGAAAGACCTGAAAATTATTTGTAATGATTTATGAAAAGGTACGAACTAAGACAAAGGGGAACGGTTGGAAAGCTGGGGAGAAACTGGCCTCATCAGAGAGAGCTTCACATCTGCATACCTTTACTAAAGGCACCTGCTCTTTCAAACGTGTAGTAATACAAAAAAAACAGTACTTGTTATCCATATGTTTGGGGTTTTTCCATTTTTATTTAATATTGTGCAGTTTTCAATAACAAAGATTTTTTGGTCTGTGAGAGACAGAAATTCTTCTTAAATTTTTTTTATTTATTTTTTTAAACTACGCAATATTAAATTAAACGCAAACCCCGGGTTAACGGCTAACAACTTCGGTGACCCTGCAAGTACTGCATTTTTGTGATGCCTACAAGTAGGGAATAGCAGGGGCCTTTAGTCAAATTCCACAATAGCTTTGCGAAGGTGTAACTCTGACACTCAGCTCTCTGTAACGGGCCAGGGAGAATGTGTGAACAGGAAAAGGTGGATGAGAAATGTTAATAAAAGCAGCTTCCAAACAAGTAGCAGCAGATGCTTTTGAGAGGGAAAGAGTTGTGTCTTGGTGACGTCTGTGACCATAGTAACGGGAAGGAGGAAACCGGGAAAAGATGCTGTAAAGATGTGTAGGCTGCTGCTGTCGTCCCTGTGTAGTTACCGTTGCACTTTACAATGGTCCAACTTTACCGTAAAAAGGGAGTATTAGTAGAAGAAGAAGATGGTCCGCCCACACACTGATGATGTCACGAGCTGATAACAGTTCCAGGTCAAAGTTCATCCGATGGAGGTTTAAATAGGAAGTGGGAAAAGGGGAGAGCGG
This sequence comes from Ammodytes marinus, assembly GCF_949987685.1. Lineage (NCBI taxonomy): Eukaryota > Metazoa > Chordata > Actinopteri > Uranoscopiformes > Ammodytidae > Ammodytes > Ammodytes marinus. The sequence goes on from NC_137216.1 coordinate 26,567,336, forward strand.
GTCGGGTCGGGTCCGGTCCGGGTGAAGCGACGGGCTGTGATTCAACCCTGTGTCCCCCATTAATAACGATTTGTCCAAACAGAAAAACAACAACACACCTTTACCGGCAGACTCTTTTAACAGTCCTTAAAGTCTGCCTGGAAAAACAATGACACTTCCATCAGTGCAGAAGTGTCGAAACTGACTGTGCAGATCCTTCACAAAAAAAAAAATCCCGTTATGCACTCTCAGTGCCTCGTCATGAGTTTGTATGGGAGGAAAGTTTGGTCAAATCTCAATTTAAAAACAAACAAACAAAAAAAATGCAAAAAAAATTTAATCAAGCCTCCGTTTTATGGAGTACAGTCCTTCAAAATAAAAGAGTCGATTCAAGCAGCGAAACCCACCGTCTTTCTGAGTGAAGCAGAAGAAGACAGAGAGATCGGCAGAGAGAGCGAGAGAGAGTCAAAGATCAAAACGTAGAAGAAGATGGGAGGACTAAATGTTCTAAAGTCGTCCCCCGTGTAGTAAAGCCTCTCTCTTGGGTCTCCTCTGGTCAATGTCTGCAGTCCAAAAGCAGTGGAGAGTCTTGTAGAGCTGAATGATAGTTTGTCCAGTGTTGGTGGATGGGTCAGGCAGACAGGTGGCGCCCCCTGTTGCCTCGGTGGAGGTATAGCGCCCGTGTGTGTGTGTGTGTTTACCGTTGGGCCGGCTCGCTCCCGGGCAGCGTGATGTTGCCCAGGTGAAGCACAGGGAGCGCGTGAGCCTCCGTGTTGAAAACCCAACTGTCCAATGGCATCAGGTCGTCACTGGAGAACAACAGGTACAGATACCTGAGGGGGAGAAAGTGAATGACATCACTGCCACGCAAATCCGCAATTCATTTTCTACAAGTTTAAAAGTAGATTTGAATTTCTGTCATTGCTATTTATTCATTTTACATATTATTTGGGATTTGTAAGACAAACACTCACTTGAAAAACCCAGCCATGATAAAACTCACAAATGCATACATCAAAAAGAATATACTGTATATACATATTTATGCATTTAGTAAATACTGTATATATATAAACAGTATAAACACACATAACTGGTCGTCAACATATAAAAAAAAATCTAATCGGAACTCACTCACTGCTGAAGTAGTGTTAAAGTGTTCAGTGAATAAGGTTCCCATTTTCACAATGCTCATTGATGGAGTCTGACTCAAGTCCCATGCAGCAAACCAATAGAAGTCTGGATGCCATGTCTCAGTGTAGTTGAGTGTGTCTGGTGACCAATCAAAGGAACTCTTTGACTTTGAGTCTGCTGTTTTGCTTTAATGTGATTGGCTCACAGCCATCGGAGTCACACACTGGGACCGACAGATACACAACAAAGGGCTGCGGAACTCTTGAGGAATTCAAATGTCACCGCCTCAGAAAGTTACCAGCCCGTGTTGGCGTGTTGGGTGACCTTTAACGACTCAATACTCCAAAGACAAGGTTCCCTGGATATTTGTCTCTCTGTGGAGGACTGATAAGAAGTTTCCTTGGCAACCAATAAAGCCCAGTTAGTTCTGTTATAATGATCCTCTTTGAATTACTGTTTGGTGTTTGACATTAACAGCTGTGTGCAACATATATATATATATACATACAATGTTTTTTTTTCAGAGTTAAAAACTATATTTCGTATTCACAACACATTAATTGTTTAAAGTTTCCACCGAACAGATTCTGGGTGCAGCCTCCTTTCATTTTATAAAAGCAAAAAAAAAAATATATACACAGGTCTTTAAAAAATGCACTTTCAGCATGTCCATAAGAAGAAAATGTGTCAAACACTTTGTAGTTTGTACTCTATATTATATGTGCAGCATCAAACAGGAGGAGATAACCATGACAACAGTTGCCAGCAGGGGTCGTCAGAGAGCTGCGTTGGTTAGGCCTCAGCCTGTGTTCATCCATCAGTGGTTACCATGACGACGGACCACAGAGACTCGAGAGCTGCTGCTGCCCCTTATGCGTTGATCAGCCTTTTAAATACTTTGTGGCAAAAACATAACAACAGATGCCACTTAAATTTAACTTTAATTACAACTGTAATTAAAACTGAACGGTCAGGTGACTTTGCTTTATAAATACCAACATGTAAAATGTTTGTAAAGCTTATTGGGATCCTATCATTTTTGAGGCCTTAAATTGAAGGAAATTCAAAAGTTGTCACAATCTTTTTGAGCACGAAAAGGGGCTTCCATACAGATGCCCTATGTTGTTTTGTTACAGTAAAAATAAACCGGATAATTTTTTGACGCAAGCACAACTCTATATAAACTATATGATTTTTATCCTTAAATTGTCACCACCATTAAGCACCGTATCGCCAAATCAACCAGGACTGAACTCTTTAACTTTAAACACTAGTTATGGGTTTGAATAATTTTCTTTTCGTTCTTTGTTTAAGAGTGTATTTAAAGGATGCCTATCAAAGGCCTTTGATTGACATGCTGCTGCTTTTTATGCTCGGCTAATGGTTTCTCTGCTCATTTATTCCAAAAAAGAAATTCAAGGCTGTAATTGTTGCAATCACTTTTTTTCGGTGCAAGTCCTTTTCAATCAGCCAAACCCTTTCACCCACTCTACTAAATCATTGCTTTAATCAAAAAAATAAACTTTACTGATTGAATGAGCAAATGTACTGATGACTCATAGGTCAACCCAATGAGTGAACCTACAGCTCTGGAAAAAATTAAGAGACCTTAAGAGTCTTGAATTTTCTTAAATCTTCATCTCTACATTACTTAATGAACATGCTCTAAATGACAATATTTTTATTGTGAATTTGGTAGAAATGTTGTCAATAGTTTATATTCTAAAATCAAAATGTTCCTTTTACTTAAACATATGCCTCTTTAGAATAAAACATTGAGACACTGAACATTTGGAGTGGTCTCTTATATTTTCCCCAGAGCTGTATCAGTAGTGTGTGTGGTGTCTTACTTGAGCGTCTCGGCCAGGAAGAAGCTCTGTTGCACGTCGTCGTATGTCGGGTTGGAAGAGTAGACGTCCTTCACCCCAGAGAATCCTCCGCTCACCCTGCAGTATTTATCAATGGCCTGGAGGGAGGGGACAAGGGGGGAGGAGAGAAGGGGAGGGGAGGGAGGGGAGAAGGGGGGAGGAGAGAGGAGGGAAGGAGCAAGACATAGGAGGGATAGGAAAAGAGGAAAGAGGGTGGAAGAAAAGTAAGTACACTTTTATTCATATAGCACTTTTAGAAACAGACCATAACAAAACATAGCCACTCCCCATAGAGGCTCAGTCCTCATCACAGCACACCACAAGCTGGAATCTGGCCCATGGTCGTTCTCTGCATGTCATTCCCCTCTCTGCCTCTCCAAACTGTCTAATAAAAGCATAAAAATGCCCACCCCCCAAAAAAATAGATAGCCTGTGATGATGACAAGTTGCATACTTCAGACTAGAAACAGACTACTTTATAACTGTTTATAGTTCTATTATCTTATTCCAAATTGTATTGTGTCTGTTTGTGTTCTTTTGGAAATAGACAATTTTCCGATCTACATCATCACCCATAAGGATGATTGGAAGTAGGTACGATTTCTAAATGCCAATATATAAAAATATATATATAAAAAAGAAAGAAAGAAAGGCGGTTAAAGAGAAGAAAGTCACATGAACGAATCACATATGAAGAAAATGCTATGAGAAGCACAAGGGAAAAGGGCAGAGAGAGAAAAAGGTGGGGGCGGATGGAGCAGCGTTTTTAATAAGCTTTCAGGAGCATGCTATAATTAATTTCTTTGCTTGTGACAGATTAGAGCGAGTCCTGGGGAGACACACACATACAGGGAAACAGAGGAAGATTACCACAAACAGCACGCCCTGCATTTACATTCCATTCTCCGAGACTTTTTTCCTGTTCGCTCCTCATCTACACAAAGCCCATTCATAATGAGGGAAGGCGCTCATGTGTTGTTAATGTTATTCTGCATGTGAGGGAGCTGCTGGGTTATGGTGATGTGAAGGTTTTTTCTCTTAGCCTGAGGTGGTCTATTGGGGGTCATTTTTACCATCAAGTACTAATCAGCATGTCTTTTTCACCTTCGTCTGCAGAATTCCAATGAACAGTATAATGAGACCTGATTGAAACACGTGAGTGTGTTTTTTTAAAATGCGCCTTTATTTATTTTGCCGTGTTTCTGTTCTAGCTGTATGTGGTGAGTGATAGCTTTTGCATGTTCAATGTGAATTTGTATGGATATGACTACTGTACATACAGGTAGAATGAGATATTTTTGGACATCAGTGTTGGTCTCAAGGACAAATTTAAGTCACTTTTGTTGGTGGTTTGAATTGTGTTGTAAATCCTCTATGTCCAATTCAATTAGGCTTTGGAGGGTATATCTACTATCATCAGAAACATGACAGATGTGCAGTCAAATTTCAACAACAACAGCAAACATGGACAATAGATAGCAGAGCCTGGACTGTTAATATGGTTTCATGGCTGTATTTGTCTTAACTGAAACTCACAAAAACTTTTAAAATAACTGAAAATTAAAGTTACAGCCTGTGATTAATACTTAATTTAAGACTTTGTACAGACGAAAACTTGTAAAACTTAAAAGGTAACACCGAACCTAACCTAACCTTAAGTATCTCTGAAAACATGTACAAAAATAATCAGTATTTGAACATTTCTATTAAATATTAATACACCATCAGCATGGTATCTTTCCTGATTAATGATTTATACATTGATAAATAATGTATTGGGATGAATTACATTTTTGATTGAGAATTTTATTTATTTATTATTATTTTTTAATATTTAACAAGTTGATCCAGATTATTATTACAGACAATAGTAATCCTGCTCCTCTTAATCGTGTTTATTTCCCCAAATGACGCACACGCGCGCACACACACACACACACACACACACACACACGAGTAAGCAATACCTCATTAAAAATGCTGTGATCGTCCACACTGGCAGTACACAATTACTTGTGTTATTATTAATTGTGCTGTATTGATTTACAATGAGGACTTGTTACAGTGAAATTTGTTTCTCTACAAAAAATTCTGGCTTAATTACACTCCTGCATATACCTTATCGACTTTCGCTATTAACGCAAGTAATTGAAAGCATTATCTCTGTCCTTGTCTTTCACACACGCTTTCTCTCTCACCACACACAATCACACACACACACACACACACACACACACACACACACACACACACACACACACACACACACACGTCCCTCCATCAGCAGATTTTCGACGCAAGGAATTTGGACAGTAATTCCTGTTATTAATGGGCTGCTGCGCCTGACGTGCGTTTGTCCTTCTGGAGCCAAACTGCAGTGTCCTGCTATAGCTTCAAAGTGTCAAGAGTGTATCATACATTATGTCTGGGTGCTTGAAAGAACTCTTGCCAAAATCACTTTTTGTCAAGACCATTGAATGTCTTAAAACAATCCGCTACCTGTACATACAGTGTGTGTGTGCTGGAAAAATAAATCCAGTGTTAATTAACACCCTAGGCTCTGTAAATGGGCATGTTGCTAGCTACAGTGGGCCCCCTTTGTTCACATACCTGGGAACCTCAAATCCCTCCATTGGGTCACACTACAGTAAAGCCAGTACATGTGTAAGTGTACCCACACAACCCCACAGCCATCTGTGCCAAATATATTATCTGGTAAAACAGTCCTACCTGTAGGAGGAGGAGTGTGACGGCAGCTGCTTACTGAAGACACATTTCAAATTACAGCAGCTGAGAGTCATTTCACAACACACACACACACACACACACACACACACACACACACACACACACACACACACACACACACACACACACACACACACACACACACACACACACACACACACACACACACACACACACACACACACACACACACACACACACACACACACACACACACACACACACACACACACACACACACACACACGTTAATGGCTGCTGTGAGAAAATGAAGCGTTGACAGACAGAGGCAGGTTTTGGTGTACCAGATGGATCCAGCTGGGGTATGGCGGGTGTTTGTACGTTTGTGTGTGTGTGTGTGTGTAAGTCATAGATAGTATAATAAAGGTGTAAGTGTGTGAGAGAGAGGGGGAGGGGAATGCGCTTTGAGCCAACATACAGAGAAGATTGCAGGTGTATGTGTGTGTGAGTGTATGTATACAGGGGGGATAAAGATCAATAGAAGGAGAGAGTAGGACGTTGAGCTTCGTGTGAACATGAAAAATGGCGCAGGTTTTGTGTGAGAAACTTAAGAGTAAATGTGTCAAATACAGAGACGAGGAAAAGAGATGAAAAGAAATGAAACAGAAGACAAAACAAAGATGATAGAAAAAAATGCAGAAAGTGTGGAAAATAAGTAGAAAGCCATAAATAAGAGAAGGATCTAAGAGATTGGCCAAAATCCACAATTAAAACCAATTCTAGGTTTTAATAATAATATATAAATCAAAGTCAGTTGGCCTGCCAAATGGGAAATGGAGCGGCTGTGCTTAGAACTTGAAAATAAAATAAATTGTAGATGTGGTTAGACAGCTCTAGAAAGAAAGGAATATATCAAACCTTTTATTTGTGCGGTGAAATTCCCAGTAGCTTTTTAATGTAGCACTTTGATTTATTTCAGACGGTTTGCGCCTGTTATCTTTCTGTCAGTTTGAAATGGTAAAGGACTTCAATTCTTTATAATAACTGAGCAAAACAGAGGATTTAAGTATCAAGTAAGAACTGTATGACATTAGTACACACTATGAAATTGCATCACAGTTATACAGTTGCATATCTATTTCAGAGTATTTATATTTTTTAAGAACAAGAGATAAGCCGAAGGATAATTAAACAACAATGTTACAACCTGATGTGTTTTAGACTACAAGCTTACGTGCACGTCAAGGCACAGGTATAGTGATGTAATATGTTGTTCTTGAAAATCTTTGTAAGATAAAAGAACAAGAATTTGTTTATCTCATATCTGTAGTTTTCTTTGACTATTTGTTTTCTCGATTAAACCAAAATACCTGACTATTTCTTTTTTATTATTATTTCAAATATTACTTTGAAAACTTTACCTAAACTCAGTGGCTTCTGCATATAAATGTGTTAAACAGACACAACACTATATATACGTCAAGAGATCCATACAGGCGCAGGCATCTGTATGTGTGCACTATTAAATAATGTAGCAGGTAAAGATGAGGCCTTCAGCAGCCACTCTTTAGTGTCACTCACACTCGGTACAATCACACGTCACAAACACACCTGCTTATGTATTTGCTTTGAACTTGAGCGAGCGAGTGAGTCAGTGTGCACTTACTCCCACTCAGAAGAACAAAGAGAATGGCTTAAAAATGGAGGAAGAAAGGAAAGATAAAGAGAAAAATAGTAAAGAAAATAAATAATTGAGCTATGGACTGGCATACAGAAGACAAGGAGCTCTTTGTCTAAGCCTCTGTCAGAGGGAATGTAGGATAGAGACGTCTTTCATTTCTCTTCTACTTTCAAAGAGATTTTCAAATCAATACACAGCAGGAGGAGTTAATATCTACGTCACCTGAAAGACTCACAGGTTGCCACGTACATGTACAGATAACACATGGAGACACAGTCACATAACAGAAGTTGTTATTTTTTTACGAAGTGAAATAAGTACACATTTTTGTTATTTCTTAGCGATTCTGGAGAATAATCGTTGTCAAAATCACTTTGACAAACTCAGTTAATATCTCCTCACGATCCGCTACCTGGCCTTACTGTGTGTGCGCTACAGAATCTAGGCTGTGTATCAACACCAGGTTTTCTTTTCAGCGCACACACTACAGACAGGTAGAGGATTGAGAGGCGATATTCACAGATTTGGACAAACAGTGATTGTGACAACAAGCGTTCTCCAGAATCACTGACTCCACCTTTAACTTAAGTTTTCAGTCTGGAGCTGGTTAGACCTGCACTACCCCCGCAGCTTACAACATTTCTCTGCCACAGGTTGTCATGGTCAGAGAGGGGGAAGAGCCTTGAAACAGCTCTTTTGTTTTTGCTCCGACATGAGAGACAAATTCAAACCATCATAATTACAGTCTGCCCTTTTGACTCAACTCATTTAGACACAAAAAAAGTAAATATTCAAAGTTTTAAATTCAGCTCCCCGCTTCTGTAATTTCACTCTCTGATTGACACAAAGCCGATAATGGAATATGAGAAAGAAAAATTCAGAAGCGTTGCCATTTTTGGGTCACGAAACCACTTAAAAACTGTTAAATTAACTGCAAAAATACTTGATGAGAAAATACTTATACACAAGGAAGTAGAAAGTTAATAGGGCAAAGGAAATTATTCTATTTTAAAAAGGACTTTTCTGTGTTAAACAGAAAGGTTTCACAGAATCAACCTTCCACTGATAACATGAGATGAGATTCTTTCATTTCCATCTCTGCATTGTATAATTGAGCCATTACTGCATCAGATGTGCTAAGTGCCTCAAAGATCAGTGCCAACTTTACCCACACTGTCTGTACTTTCCTTCCCCCATCTCTCTAGCTAATCATCATAAATGTACTCTCTGCTTTGGACCAAATTTGTCCTTCGAAAAATGCATAATAATAGTAGATAATAAAAACAGAAATACAATTCACAAAGTGCTTACAAGAATAAAAGTTAAAAACAAGACCATAAAAACATTAAAAAATAAAAACTTGAGCCACAAGGTTAAGAAAATATGATTTAAAAAAAACCCATCCATACAGGCTACACAAGAGCAATCAATAGACATCTTATGCAACGTTCAGACTGCAAGGCCTTCGTGCTAATCTCTGATAAAATGCTCAGATATGATATTTTTGTTTTGCTGTTCACAGCAATTTTTTAATATGGCCGATATCAGACTCCATTGCGAACTGTTCTCGCTCCTGAACCGACTTGTGAATGTAAACAGCAATTTTCTAAATCCCCATTTACCACTATCTGTGCTATTTATTTCTGACTAAATCTTATGATTTTTTTTTTTACTGATACTAGACTACATTTCCCATAATCCCTGCTGTATCTTGCTTCTTGTAACTCCCCTCTCCCTGGTGGTCTGTGGGCAGCTTTAAGGGCATTAAAGCCAGAGCTGATGGTTAATTGAGTAAACTTTTCCATCAGACGATCCCTGTTCCATGGCTCTCCTCCACTAAACGACGCCAACAACTCTGAAAGCTCCTTTCTGTTTGAGAGAACTCTCTGTGTGTTGTTGGTGCTGGGAAGAAAACCCCAATAGATGTCTTGTCAGATTCCTGATGGTTCACATTTCACAAGTAGTACAGAGGTAGAAAAACCTCTTATGAAATGTATTTAGTTTATCTTCACTGTGCCTTCCCCCCCCCCCCCATTGTTAATACATTTTTTATTATTATTTAAAAAAATAAATACACTAAAAGCACCTTGAACATTTTGTATTTGTGTTCTACATTTGTATTCCATGTGTCAATCTTGTTGTTTGGATTGATTGTGTACAACTTGCACATTTCAAATAAATAAACACATTTATTTTTCTTCATCCAAGCGTATTTTTGTCCAATCCAATCAAGTTTGCTGGATGTGTGAATACTCCGGTTACTAAATAAAGTTTATAAAAAACAAACAAAAAAAAACACAAGTTTTTGATAGTTATTTACCTGTGCTGCCTCCCAGCCCCACTGGCGATACTTGGGATCGTGGGTGAACCTCCACATGTACCAGTAGGTCTCGATCACCTCGGGACGCAGGATGTAATACTTCTCATTCTGACGCACGGCCACCGCCTCCAGCCCGCTGTCAAACTTAAAGGCCTCCGGGCCAAGCTTCAATACTGCAGAGAGGCGAGGAAAATGAAGGTTTAATAAAAAATATATACAGAAACATTATCTTTTGTTCCTTGTTCGTCTTTATGGTTCAGTTGGATGTGATTATAGGCCACAGCTGAATTAGTAGCTGTGTGTGTGTGTGTGTGTGCGTGTGTGTGTGTGTGTGTGTGTGTTAAGCAATAAAAAAAAGCCTCCAACCCAATTGATTTTACAGGGTTTTCATCTTTTTACGAGTGTTTTCTGCAAATTAAGTGGGACAGGCGTTAAGAGTCTCTCTGTGGAAATTACACAGAAGCTGAGGAGGCGGTGACAGGACTGTCTCTGAAAGGATTAAAAAGCGCACACGCGCGCACACACACACACACACACACACACACACACACTCACTCACTCACGGTTGTTGTGAAGGACTGCTCATTAAGAATTAACAAGCCAACTTTAACTATCTAATCGAACTTTGCCACCTAAACACAAAGTTCTGTCTATCTTGCTACCCTCCAGGCCGCTCTCTCTCCACTCTCTATCTTCATGTGTTGCCACAGCAACCTATCCAATATCTCTAAGCAACCGCACAATTTATAACCAGACACACACACACACACACACACACACACACACACTCCTCACCTGTTCTGTCGTAGGACTCGTGGCAGGTGTGTGCGATCTCGGCCCCCAGCTGCAGGTAGTGTCCGGCCTTGTCGTCAGGGGAACCGTCGGCGCCCAGAGCAAACATTCCACCAGCGAAGCACGCCAGGTGGCCCATCTTCTTCTCCAGGTGACCGTTCTTCCACTCACCGATGAACGTCAGCCCGCCGCTGGATTTACGGATCAGATGGCGTTCTATGGCCTGGAAGGAGAGTGAGTGTGTTAAGAGCAGACAAAGATTTATTTATTTATACCTACCTCTGGCTTTTCTTCATATGCAATATTGCTCTTTTTTTACTATCTATCTATCTATCTATCTATCTATCTATCTATCTATCTATCTATCTATCTATCTATCTATCTATCTATCTATCTATCTATCTATCTATCTATCTATCTATCTATCTATCTATCTATCTATCTATCTATCTATCTATCTATCTATCTGTGTAGAAACAGTCAATGAGAATGTCAAAGATGTGTAAACATATTTATGGGATATACTGTTTATATATAGTGGAAAGATGCAATATGTTTTCAGTGGTTACAGAGGTCACACATTGGTGTGTGTGTGTGTGTGTGTGTGTGTGTGTGTGTGTGTATGAGTGCATTTGTATGCAGGTAGTGATGAAACATCAAATGTGGTTGTGTTGAATGTATGCGTTTGGGTGATATTGTGAATGTTTGAAGATATGAGGTCAAAAAAGGACACAGTGTTTGTTATTGCAGGGATGTGGGTGGAGGGTATAAATATGGACGAGTGTGTGTGTGTTTGTGTGTGTTTGTGTATTAGTGTGTGTGTGTGTTTGTGCGTGTGCATGCGTGTGTGTGTGTGTGTGAGAGTGCATGAGGGTCAGACAGAATTTAAATTCCAGCCACATCCTTCACCCATGGCTCTGTAGAATCAGTTCTGCTCACTATCCGACTCTTGTTATGATGGACAGACATCTTCAACAGCTGCACACCACTAATAACACATCACAATACGGGTTGTTCACTGCATGTCATTCCCCTCTCTACCCCATTTCATCTCTGTCCTCACTGTCATTAAAAGCATGAAAAATGCCCAAAAAATGTATTTAAAAAATCTTTTCTGTAGCACTTCTTATACAAATGCAGTCAATGTACTGTCGGTGTGAATTTTATTTTTTGTAAAAATGTTTTCTGTTAACTTTCTGTGCATGCTTTGTTAAAAGATGGCATCTGCTTGGTAACTGACATATGGAGGCACATTTCTGATTGCACTCTACCTCGATGGCGTCATCATAGGTCTTGCGGGCTTCTGTGTCGGTCTTGTCTGACATGAGCCAGGCCTTCAGCAGGTATTCATAGAAGCTGTCCCCGAGTCCTCCCACTGAGGTGTGGTCTAAAGAGAGGGAGGGAACAGAAAGGAGGGTCAAAAAGATAGAATTTCCACTCTACAACATTTGAAATCAACAGCTATCTATTAAAAAGGTAGAGTCAGCGATTCTGTTGTCAACTTGTTGTCAAAATCAATATTTTTGTCAAAATAAGTGAATATCTCCTCACTATCCACTTACCTGTCTGTGAAGAAACAGTTTTAAAACATAGCCTAGGCTCTGTAAAAAGGTATGTTTATAGCTATGGTGGGCTCCTTTACATATACCCTTTGTTAAGTTAAGTTAAGTTATCTTTATTTGTCAGTTGTACACGAGGCACATTGAAATTTGTCTTTTCGCATATCCCCTCTCAAGTTACCACACGTCAGAGCGCAGGGTCAGCCGCAGTACAGCGCCCCTGGAGCAGTTTTGGGGTTAAGTGTCTTGCTCAAGGACACAATGGTAGAGATGGTGGGCACCGTAGACACAATACCAGCCACTGCTAGTTTTACAACTAACACCCTCCTGTCCGGTGCCGGGGATCGAACCAGCGACCTCATGGTTTCTGGTCGGCCACCTTACCTCTAGGCCATCCTACATACCAGTTTACAGAACCTAGGCTGTGTATGCGGACAATAGCAGATCGTGCGGAGATATTCACTGATTTTGAGAACATGCGTTCTCCAGAATCGCTGACTCCACCTTTAAACATGAGTGTTTTTCTTCTCGTCACCCACAATATTTTGGCAGGTTGTTTCTTCTAATTTCCCATTGTATTTACCCGTCCCCTGATGTGCTCACATTTGAATGTCCCCAATCGCCCTCATAAAAGTTGACACAGCTGTCATGCATGCTGTTATTTGCAGGACACCACACACACACACACACACACACACAGAGAGGATGGGACGCAGCCAGCAGTCATTCTGATCTGACTAAGTACAATGACTTATTTTCCCCTAAAGAGAGTTTTGAGCCCACTTGATCTCATTTTACATGTGATGTGAAGAAAAAATACATTTGTGCATTGAAAATTTTCCACAGTAAACCATCATGACAAGATACTGTAAATCATGATTGAAACCGCAAATATAGTTTCCTTGATGATCTGTTAATTTGGTTTACACAACTCAATATTTAGCCATAATCCAAATAAACTTTTTCTTGGTTGTGCTGTGCATGTGTTAAGAGATAAATTCAGCTGAACAGATAAAGTAGATGTGTAGTAGAAATTTCCCATTTTCAGTCATTCTTGAGGAGCTTGCCTTGTGTCATTGTGATCTTGAAACGTATAGGAAGCAATTTTAAGAAGAAATGTAGCTATGTTTTTACTGAGTAAACCCCCCCACCACCCCCGAAATATTCCTCGTTCTCTATGTTTTACCATCTCGTCAGCTAAATGTAATCATATTGGATATATCTGGGCAGACGCTTTGTTTCTCAACCAAAGACATTCCACTCTGTATGTGATTACCATGGCCCCAGGTAAACGGAGGGATATGCAAAGGAGCGAGTGATATGAAGAGGCAATGAATTATTCATACTGTGTGGATAGAGCGCAAACAACCTTTGAGACATTAATGAGGGCAGAGTGTGCTGGCGTGTGTGAATGTACATGTGGGTGACTGGGATCATATCCGTACACAAAATGACTCAGCATTAGTGTGTATGAAATGACTTCAAAATGAGCACACAATTAGACATTTGAAAAAAACTTCCAAATTTACATACTTTGGAAACGGCTCTATACTAAATTTATGTTAATGAGTCCAGTTGGTGGAATAAATTAATTTGTTGTTTATTGTGAGCGCAGCAAAATGTTAATTATGCGTCTGTTATTTGAAGGTTTTAGGCCTATGGCATTGGCATTTTGCAGCAATAAAAAGTACTTTGCACATGTTTTACGATATCCATAACAGAACCGGTGGGTGTTCAAGCAGCATGAGCGACACTAAAGCACTCACGAGGACCTCCTCTTGGGTGTTATTTGGCAGTTAACGATGCGTGAGTAGGAAATGTAATGTTTTCCCTCCAACATGGCGTAATTACCTCACCCCGCTTCAATCACACCACGCAACACTATTTGATCCTGGGTGGAAAATAACCGCCTCTGCACCAGATGGGTTATTTTGTGTTATAGGGTCACCAGCCCCGTTATGTGGTGGCTCTGGTCCACGCCACATTATCAGACTCGGTTGGTCAAGTGCTGACAGTAACGTGTATGGCAAGCCGTCAGCGATTCTGGAGAACGCTTGTTATCAAAATCACTTTTTGTAAAAAACCTAAAAAAAAAAAAAACCTAGGCTCTGTAAACGGGCATGTTCCTAGCCCTGTGTTTAAAATACCAGTTTACAGAGCCTAGGCTTGGTATTAACACCGGATTATTTTTCAACACGAGTTCTCCAGAATTGCTGACACCACCTTGAACTAGTAAGGTCGAGAAACAATCCAACTAATTAACTAGTGAGTTTTTTATTGAATTTGTTGTGCTTATACTAGTTAACTTTTTTTTAAAAAGATGATGCGCTCTACAAAAGTTTACTTATTTTGCAGAGGTGAAAGTGTCTTCACTTGTGGAAAGTTTAGAGCGATAGAGATCCTCTGTCTTTAGATTTGTATTGGATATCGATAGCCTTCTGTTCGTGCTCAGAATAATTCATTAGTTGTAGAGTGACAGTAAATCCCAGAGACAGTACAGTAGGAATTATAAGTTTGAGTTTGATAAATCTGAACCACAGAGTCCTTGAAAAGTGAGACCTGATTAGCTGGATGGATGTTCTTATCCAAGGCTCATCTAATAAGTTACATTTTTGGTTTTGTGAATATTTGAAACTATTCTTACAAAACATCCAATCTTACAAATACTCAGTTTTAGGACATTCAACAACATTATTACGAGCAGCTTGATTCTTATGTAGTTTGAATGAATACAATGTACTAACTATACACTCCAATGAACAAATTCATGAAATGTTGAACTAAAGAAGACGGTTGATACATTTGACATTTTGTAATGTCTTAATGTCACACAAGCTTTTGTAAGAGGTACTTTAGCATTTGAGCCTGTAAATAACAAGACTACTACATAAGTTATTCATGTCTTACTCAGTAATGACCTATGATTCTGTGTTCCCTATAGCAAAGTGTTACCAATTCAAATGTACTGTATGTCTGTTTGAGTTATAATTCATTTTTCTACGAGGAAATCCGGTAATAAAAAAGGGTTCGACAGACTGTCGAGTGTGTGTCTGAGTTTTAGAGAGAATGTTGAAAGGACAGAGTGGGTGGGATGTGTGTGTGTGTGTGTGTGTGTGTGTGTGTGTGCTGTAATAAGGCTGTCAGTCACGGCGGGATCTCATTAAGACAGAGGAGTTTGGCCCCGTTCCTCATTAGTCTAGTTTAACTACTGTCAACACACCTACACATAATCACACACACACACACACACACACACACACACACACACACACACACACACACACACACACACACACACACACACACACACACACACACACACACACACACACACACACACACACACACACACACACACACACACACACACACACACACACACACACACACACACACACACACACACACGTTTCCACCCTTCAAACACTTCTAAAACACAGCCACACATATAAATATCTCACCTACCGTCCTTCACAATTAAAATGTTCACAAGTTTAAAAACACTCACACACCCACGACATCACACATCATAAACCAGGTTGCAAGACATATAGGCAGGGTGTTAAAAGTGCACTCTCATTATAAAGAAATTTGAATTTTTAGGAGGAAAACAAAACCTTTCAATATTTTTTTTTCTTTCTACAGCCGCTGTTGCAGTAGATAAATCTCTTCAGTCCTGAAAGCTCATTCTAAATGATCCTGTAATGAATCTTAATGGTTGAGGCGTGTTCCCGTTTGCTCCGGCAGCCGTTACAGGTGTAAATATGCGAATAACAATCACGTCCTCACAACAGCAAGTTTCCCCACGCTGTTTGTTTATCTGAAAAGAGATTTTTAATTTACTGTCATTTTCCGCCTTCCTGAATCTGTGAATGATAATCCTCATGTTATCATGACGGCGCCGTGAGCAGCCACCGTAGAGGATCTTTGTTGTTGTGGCTTTATTGATTTGTGTATCATTGATTAAAAGCATGTTTAACAAGTTGGAAAGTGTTCTGTTTGTCAAGGTTTGAAGCCCTTTTCTCTTCCCAAATCTCTCATTATAATGTGTAAACCTAACCTGATTCCAATCAATTCAAATTCAAATTCAAATTCAAAAAAAGAAAAAACATACGGTTGGTTCATTGGTGCTTGATTTAACTTGAGTTCTTATTTGGTCCAAATTTTGCCCGCCAAAAATAATATTGGTGCATTATCTGCAAAGTAGCTTTTAATACTTTAATTCCCAAACCAAAACAGACTGTTAAGCAGCTGGGAGGGCGATGTTAGCTGTTGTTTACCCTCATCTGTGATTTTTAAATATTCTCTAAGGGACTTTCAGATTTGAATCACAACACGCACAAAAGTGATGAGGTTACAGGATTATTCCTCATCATATTAGTATTATTATTTCTTATTATGCCTGGTCACTTGCATTCACTGGATACATTTTTCATAATGTGATAAGAACGCAACACAACACTAACTTGTGTGTGGGATCTGCTGATGACTCTGCAGGTGTTGATATTTAAATTGAATATAATTTAGACCCTTCTTTCTATTTCCCTTAGTGTTAAATAAACTAAGTGAGACAAAGGGTCTCACTAAATCTTCAAAGTTCTACAAGAACAGATTTTTTTAGTCACTCATTATTGTACCTGTAACCAGGGCTGGACTGGGACAAAAAATCGGCCCTGGCATTTTTGGCCATGGCAGCCCACCATGATTATTTATACGATATGCGGAGGCAGGAGCGTTGCACCAAATTCTGGGCCCCTATACAGGAAGTCCTGATGGGCCCTCTGAGAGGCGGTCTTACAACACAAACATGTAAAAGCTATGTTTGTCTATAGTCCAAAACGTATGAGTGACTAGTCCCTCTCTGAGCCAGATAACAACACAATGTTTCTATTGATGAATGACCAAATCATTACGCGTACTTGAACACAACCCCTGGTCTAATGACTCTTAGTAAACATGCACACGCACAGTGTTTCTCACAGGAATTTGGGAGACTGTGTCGTGGACCCTGGACCTTCTAGGGGGGTCCGGGGGAATGCTCCCCCGGAAGATTATTTTTGAAATGTTAAAGTAAAATTCATCAATCTGGTGCACTTTGAGGAGAAAACTAAGGCTAAATCAACTATTTCCTATGTAAGCTATTTAGTACTATTTTCTGGAATAATTTATAGACACAGAATGACCAAAAAGCAGAAAGAAGAAATGTACATGTTTAAAAAATCCAGTCAGCTTCGGGATTTTTTTTACCTTCGTTTGTATTTTTTAATGGCCCAATATAGGCCCCTGATCTTTGTAGCCCTGAACAATGTTAATTAAAAAATAACAAATTTACTGACGAATGAAAGGCCCCTGATATCTGTTTTTTTTTCTCCCCTAAATAACATTTGTCAGGCCTTCAAAGATCAGGGGCCTATATTGAGCCAGTAAAAAAAAAAAATTATTAAAAAATAACGTTTTTACTTTTTGAGTGCAGCCCCCCTCTGCCTTGGGCCCCCCAAGCCTATCCGCCGTCCGACGGCCCTGAACGTAACTGGCCATCGTCAGATGCTCATAATTACCGAGTAGAAGTTGAATTTGTGATAATACAATTCAATGCAGCCTCTGAATGGGCGGCCCTCTGCTGTGTGTGTGTTTGGGCCAGGCCCAGCCTAGAACCATTCATAATGAGTAATGGCCTGGGACAAAGTTTTATTTAACTTTTAGGTGAAGTTGACAGCCTGCACGCACATTTATATGTCCACGGCACTCCCGAGAGGGAAGGTACCTCGGCCCTCGGCTGTGTGACTTGGCCGGGCCGGGCGGAGTCACACAGCCGAGGGTCCATTAAAAAAAAAAAAAAAAAAAAAAAAGATTTTTAATTTTTTTTTTTTTTGGACCCGGCCCGGCCCAAAATGCCTGCCGGCCCACCGGGACGATGCCCGGTATGCCAGATGGCCAGTCCACCCCTGCCTGTAACCAAAGCCATATGGGGATGTTGAGAAAGGGGGAAAGGAACATCTTGTAGTAATGTCAGTAAGCCATCCAGAGCTGTGACATGCTGCAGTCAGATGTTCACCATAGAAGCTGACAGCACAGCAACACCATCTGTCAAATGCCAGTCTGTACCACCACCATGGGAAATGGCCAACCAGAGGCTTGAAAGCTTTGACAGTGTTTTCACAAATATGTTCAATTTTTATTTTTATTTTTTAAACTTTTAGTGATGCAATTGCAAAACAAATAAAATTAATTCATTCCAATCCTCAATGACACCATGACATTACTTATTTTGCTATAATTTTAAATCAGCAGTCAAGGGCGTCTTTGCTCTTAACCCCGCTCGATTTTCACAATAATTACATTCCCCTCACATAGCTCTCCTTTGCTCATTCTGACTGTAGCGTGCTGCCTCCTCATGCGTTACTCAGGGACCACTACAGCAGGTCAGGCTCTGTGTTGGAGCGGCTATCAGCTTAAATTAAACCAGTGCTGCTGTAATCAGCTGAAATGGTTAAGCCAACAATGTGGAATGACAGCTAATTAACGTGCCCAGGCTTTTGGACCACAACAGCCGTACACAAACACAGCAAAACATAGACATAAGATCAATAGATGTATAAGGTGGTATGGTGTTTCTGCACATATCCACATGTGAACACACACTGAAAAGCTACCTTTGATACAAATAAATGTGAACAGACTATTTTCCCGACTCGTACACACACAAATAAAGACTCACTCTGACTCACACACATTAAGAAAAAAAAAATATCCTTCATCACCTGTGAAGTCATGCAGCCCGCCAGCGACCAATCCATCTGTTAGTATACTCATCCATCAATCAATCAATCTGCCCCCACCACCATCTCCACTCCATTTATTTCCTTCTGCTTTTGGCCCAAAGTCTGTGCACTTACAAGTACATCTGTGCAACTGCCAAGCCACCTACCAATTCCATTAATACGCCCCTGCATTTATCTACCCATCTATGACTGCTCTCCATTAGTTTTGTCGACAGGTAAAAAAAGATACAACAGAAATATCATATTGCTAGATCACAGCAGTTGATAGGAAATAATATTTTTTGCTTAAAGCTATAGTGCGTAACTTCTGTCGCCCCCCATGAGGAATTTCTTAGTAATTACAACAACACTGTCGGCGTTCTCTACATGAGGTTAAGCCTTCAGTGATCAAGCATGGATTTGATTCCTTCTGCTGTACGGACAGGTTTTTTCTTAGCAGTTGAATCAACAACTGAAACATTTCTTGGGTATTTTTCTGAGGTCCTGCTCCAGTGTCAGGGGGCGACACCAGTGTATAAACGCTGCCATACTAAGAAATAAAGAGAGAGTTTTGTGGAGCTGATATGCTTAATCAACTTTGTGTCAACCCGTTTAGGCGATGGCTTGAATATAACGAACATTTATTTGTGTGAAAAAGGTACGCACTATAGCTTTAAAGAGTGGTATCTTCTATTTGTTTTCTCATCAGTGAATAGTCTATGTGCATTTACTATTTACCATTTTATTGGGAGTGTGGTGAAATTGAATAGTCATATAATGGCACTCTCTTACAGATCAACTCATTCCCCGGGACCAATGAACACAGCTAAATGTATTCAATTTTATACTGATTTCATCTTTTCATTTCCTTTGCCTGGACTAAAGAGTAATAAACCCAGAGTAGATAGTCACATCTGATTTGACCGGGAAGAAATGTGAGCGCTCAGTTGAAATAAATAAGAAAACTAATACTTCTACAGCGCGCACACAAAGGGAATATTTTAATATCCATCTCAATGGTTTAATATTCCGTCTGACAACTACATATCAGTCATTCAGCTTCTTAATCTCTGTTAAAAGCCGTCTCAGGTTCAAAACGCTCCCTGCTGAAATGCTGAAAAATAAAAATTAATATTTAATGTTCTCTTGTGAATTCTTGGACGCTAAACTTAAATATCCATAAGTAATATGAGGGGAAAAGTTCAAAACAGGATGCTGTAAGTTCTGCCAAAGTCAGCAAAAGAATCCAGAATCTATTCCAGCCTTAGAAAATAAAAGTAAACCCATCCATCTAAAAAGTTTAAAATGTCATTAAACCAGTGGTCATGCCCCCCCTAGGGGACAGACATTTTTTCGTGCCCCCCCCTAAATTGAAATACTATTGAGAACCTGCTAATATTTATTTATTTATCTGTACAAAACCACTGTATGAGTTTCTGGCACGAGCATTCTGCATACAATCACCTTATTATCAAATTAGATAACAAAAATTAGCTGAGATAACTTCTGCAGCAAAAAAATTCAAAGTTCAGTTTATTAGCTCAATTTGTTTGCATTTCATTCAAAAAAATTTAAACTGTAAACATAGTAAAGGTGGTGTTTGTTATATTATTATAGGCCAATAGGCCTTCTGTGATGAGATAACCAATAATTCATTAATGTTATTATTAGTCTACTTGCTTGATTTCTTTTTAAATGGCCTACAGAGACACTTGGAGACACATATGGACATTTATTTACTGCAAATCGCGGCAAATTCCTTGATTGGAAATCAAGGCAGCCCGCGCCCCCCCTGACAACTCACGGCGCCCCCCCATTTGAGAAGCACGGCATTATACCATTGGTTTTAACATCTTTGAATAGATTTTGTTATTTCTTTTAAATTAGAGCTGGCATTCTGTTTGTCTATCACCATGTGTGAAGACATCTTAAGCCCAGTTCAGACCAAAGATTCGCCTTGCAACTGCTTGCGACGAGACGGTTTTAGAACGTCACGGGGGATAAATCGCAGCGGTGTGAACTGCTCATTGCAGCGCGTTGCAAGCCATTGCAATTAGTCGCAGAAGATTCAACATGTCAAATCGCAAGATCCAGTTTTAGAACGTCTCAGCCGTCTCGTAGCAAGGAGTTGCGAGTTGCAAGGCGAATCATTGGTCTGAAATGGGCTTAAAACACTAGATTTTCGTCAGTGGCAACAAGTGGTGTCTCATTCAAAACCAACTTTAATTATATATTCATAAAAAATTACTTTAACTAGAAATTACAGGTTTTTTAGGGCAAAAATAGTGTCACCGACTGCACATCTAAGTTGAGTCAGTGAGCTGTTTATTTCCCTTGCGGGCGGAGTGTAATCAATCTAGTGGAAACACTGTGTTCTCATTACAGGAGATCCATTTCAATCTTTCTCTTTTCCGTTAAGTGTAGATTTCTCCAGTTCCTCCTCATTGCACTTGTAAGGATGTTATTAACTGAAGCAGCTCACAAGAACACGTCCCCTGATTGGGTGCTTGGAAATCAATGACCCAGGAGTATTCTTTAAATTAATTGTGATTTATTTATTTTTTCTATTTTCCTTCTAGAGTCAGCGATTCTGGAGAAAGTTTCTTTGTCAAAATCGCTTTTTGTCAAAATCAGTGAATATCTCCTCATCATCTGCAGCCTGTCTGTACTGTGTGTGCGCTTAAAACAAATCCAGTGTTAATAGACAGCCTAGACAAGAGCTCTACAGAATCGCTGACTCCAGCTTTCACTTTAAATATTTGAAAAACTCCCTTTTGCTTTTAAACCACAAAAGTATATATAAAAATGTTACGGTATGTACCAGTTGCCCTTGTGTTGAATAAAATATTTTGAGGCAAACCCTGCAGTTGTCTGTTCTTGTCAAACTAAACCTAAAAGTTACTTACGTTGGCCCCAGCGGCCTGTGCGTGGGTTCAGGTAGTTTGGGTAGAGTCCGTTGGGTCGGTCCATTTTGGCTAGCAGCTTACGGATGTGCATCACCTGTGTGCAAAAAATAATCACTTTAACTGATAATATACAATGTCATCAGGATTTTGGTGTATTAAAAACAAATGTATGTATATATATATATATATATATATATATATATATATATATATATATATATATATATATATATATATATTGTGAACTTAAAACTTCTAGAAACAAAACTTTTCAGTTGACTGTGGGATGATATTCTGGTATATAATGTAAAGAAAACACAACACACACATCTAAAACATAATAGTACTGAGTTGAACCTTCTGGTAGTAAGCAGGATTCCCGGTCAGGTAGGTGAGGTGAACAAACTCCATATGCAGAGTCCCAAACTCAGCCAGGATGCTGCTGCCCGCGGACGCCCAACCCCAGTTACGACCAACACCACTGGACAACGGGGTGAAGAGGAGAGTAAGACAGAAAGAGAGAGAGAAAGTGGGTGGGATAAAGAAAAAAAACATTACAGCCAATGTTAAAGAGCCCACAGAGCAAAAATTATCGTAACGTATCTGCCTGTATTACATTTTGGTACAAAAACTCTTCAGACACTGGAACTTCAGGCAAAACGTTATTATTTTAACTTATAATACAATATGTAATAATGATTTTGGAAAGTGCAATGCTAAAAAAACTAAAGCAATGTAATCTTCGACCATAGGTGACACAGGAGGAATCAAAAAACTGTTTAAATTATAAATGAACACATGCAACATTATTTGGGTGCAACTTGTGAGGAGCAACCATTTGTGTGAAGCAACTCAAATTCAAAGAGAGAGAGATATGCCTAATGTGTGTCTTGTGTTTGATTTAATTCCTTTGTGTACAATCACCCCCAGGGGAATCCATATTTGTATGAATGTGTGTAACTACAGTGCGTTTGTCCAGTTCGAGATAAGGACAAAACACAAAGCCTCTGCTCTCTAACAAATTAGAATTACCTCGAGAAAAAGGAGGCGCGACAACCTGTTAACGTATGTGCTCACACTCACACTGCCTCTCACGCAGAGTAACACTGACACATATGCACCAATTGCAACAAAGTTGCTCGCAGGTTGATAAAGCAATTGTATTTCATTTCATTGTCATTCAATGAATAAGTAAATTGATAAAACAGAGAGCAGAGGGGAACAGAGGGAGGGACACACACACGGACACACACACACACACGGACACACACACACACCACTCTCTTCGTAGCTATATTTAAATGGAAAAAATAGGCACGAGAAACCAATGAGAGGAATAGAAAAAGGGATTGAAATGTTATGATAATGTAACACTTGAGGCTGAGGCGATAACGGCAAAGTGGAGCATTATGACAAGCTGTGGGTTAACAGCATGTCTACAGGTTTCTAAAAGATGAATTAAAACACCTTTTTGCTGCTCTTTCAGTGTCACACAGGAACCAAAAACCACCCAGCTTTATATAAACAGGTATTTTCAGCTATTCAAAGCGATTAGACTCCTTTTCAGCTCGAGGTCGAGTGCAACAACATTGGGAGTAACACAAGGTCACTCAATTATCTTTCATAAATCAGACTGATGAAAGTGTAATTTGTGCTGACCTTACAGTGCGTACATGCAGAGCTGTGAAGAGGTCTAATCAGGAAAGAAAAGTGAAAACAACCTGTTTAATTAGACTGCCAATGCATGGGATTGTTATAATGTGCCGGGGCTACGTGGAAATATTGCATTTTGGAAGACTTCCAAAAATGAATTCAGGACTCTAACTTAAGATTTAACAAGATTTTTTAAATATCAGATATGATATTATGATACTACTTCCAGATCCTTATACTGTATTATAGTGAATACTTTTCAAAACATGTATTTATTAGAAACATGCGCACATTACACAGCAGATTTCTTCATGACGGTAATCAAAGGAAAACTGATGCTATTTTTTGTTAAATACATACTACTATTGTCGAATTACAGCCCCAACCCTAAAATATAGTGAGATATTTGTCTGTGTATTGAAACATATTTATGAATAATAATAATAATAATAATAATAATAATAATAATAATAATAATAAATTTGATTTATATTGCGCTTTTCTCTATCCCAAAGCGAAGAAAGAGAAGAGAGATATCAGACCATCTCATCACACATAGATTATGCTGCTTGGTGATACTGTCAGTGATTGTGAGTGGTGAATCGCTGGTAAACTAGTGGATGATATATTGTCACTGACCTCTTGAGGTTGACCATGGCCCAGGGGATTCCCGTGGGGGTGTTAAAGGCAGGAAGCAGCTTCTCAGCCAGCTGGACAGCCTTCAGCTTGAACATCTAGAGACAGAGAGAGAGAGGGAAAGAGGGAGAGGGAGAAAGAGAGGGATAGATAGAGGTAGAGAGAGAGAGTGAGAGAGAGAGAGAAAGAGACAGGTCGATTAAACAAGATGGTAACACTATAACATTTGTGTGTAACTTCTGTTGTCCCCCTGAGAAATTCTGAGTAATTACAACAACACTGTTGGAGCAATACATCTACATGAGGTAAGCCACATGGATTGTATTCCTTCTGCTGTACGTCCAGGTTTTTTTCTTAGCAGTAGAAACAACAACTGAAACATTTCTTGGGATTTTTCTGAGCTCCTGCACCAGTGTCGGGGGAGGGCGACACCAGTTTGTAAACGCTGCCATACTGAGAAATACAGAGAGTGGTTTGTGGTGCTGATAGGCTTAATCACCTGTGTGTCAACTCGTTTGGCGATGGCTTGAATGTAACCGACATTGATTAATATGAAAAAGTTACGCACTTCAGCTTTAACAGCTCCCATTTATCATGTTTACTCGGAACAATGTGCAGTCCATCAACTTCCCTTTTTTAATATATTTTTTTTCCCTCAAACAGCTGGCAGGTACAAGCACAAAACATTTGCCAACAATCAAAGCAAATGAAGGAAGAAAGCAAATGAGGCAGAGGCAGATGTCGGGAGACAAATGATTGCTCATTGATGGCCGCAAAGTGTCAGAGCCGGGCAGATTTATGGAGGAGACTGTGAGAATAATACAGTATATATGCAACGAAAAAACCTTTCAAATTGTGGTGTAGTAATATGAAATGTCACAAAAAGACATCTACAAAACGGAACTTTTGAGGTCAACAACACTACATCGACCGAGCCCTTAAAGAGAGATACCAAAAGTACCCAGCAATCACTGAGTTGGTTTTCTATTATCATGAGTGACGTCTAATTTATTCCGACCGCTGGAAGAAAAATGGACATGTGTTCGTTTTGAGATTACACAAGTTCTCGTGCTCGTCTGACAGATGAAGGCCGTGAAATAAAAAAATCTGCTGTAGCCTCTTGTTTTTTCCCTTGGCGTGCCAATCAAAAGGATGAAAGAAAAATAAGGTTATTCTGCTGCTGAGCTGAACTAGCACGCACAGAAAGTCTTAAGGGATATGGTGTAATACTTTTTAGAAGACAAGACATATCAAGATAAGATTCAAAGCAAAATAAATGGACCACAGTTTAACAGGGAGGTTTTAATGTTAATGTTTCTTCCTAGAGGTCACGTTGCCCTACAGGGGTTCAGACTTAATGTCAAGTCTTCTGTGAATCCTTTTTAACGCACTTAACTGATTTTCCTTCACTCACTCATTAACGGTTATTGAATTTTCTCACGAAGAACGCCACACGTAACTTACACCCTTTTAACCACCATTTCCATTGACATATAGGAGAGAGAGAGATACATTTCTTTCTTTGTTACAATGTCATAGATTGAAAATGCAGAAATTATTAACATATTGAGTTATTCAAGCTGAATTTTCATTTGAGGGACAATAACTATAGAGTGTAATTAACCTCAACACTTTTATGTTGAAAGAAATTATCCAATTGTTCACAGCATGAACTGCAAACCTATGAAGGTAAATTAAACACACACACAAAGAGAGTCGCAAGGAACAAAAAAGAAAAGGAACCATTTTTCTCACGAAGCTGACGATAAATAAAAGCAGTCAGTGCACGAAGGCCAGACGTCTGCTGCACTAGTGCTTCAGAAAAAATAAACTCTGGTGTTGCTCTCGTCCAAAGACGTTCATGGTAAATTTCAAGCTGGTTTAGGGACCATAAAGTGTTCAGTTGTATTTCAGTTTACTTTATAGGGTTGAGGAAAAGGCTGACTACACTCTAAATAACAAGCTACCTCCAGCAGTGTATCAAATTGGTCGTAAAAAAACACTGTTCCAAACCTGCATTGTTACCTACATTATGACAACTCGTCAGGAAAAACATGGAGAAGCGAAATGGCTCAAGACGTTGACTTTTCAGTTTTGCAAACGTGTATTTTACTTTCTGAAGGACAGTGTTTGCGGGGAAAAGAGGGAATTGTACAACTTGCAGACTGCACAGAACAGCACAGGTGGAGGCTGGTTAGTCGACACAATCTGTCAGGGCCGAACAGTTTTATAGAGACAATAGACCAAGGTGTTTGCAGAATACTCAAGCAGCCACTGGGACATCTTATAGAGGACTGGGGAGGTCAAACTGTGGAGTTAAACATGAGACAAATGCAAATGCAGACAAGGCAGGGGGAGAGGGGGAGAGGGGGAGGGAGGGAGAGAGAGAGATGCATATGAGCAGGATACGGAGGAAGATGAGAGAGGATCAAAAAGATAACGAGGGACTAAGACTGGCTGATATGGAAATATTTGCTTTTGCTTGTTGTTGTTTTATTCTATTCTTCAACACGCAGTTACACGACATCAAAGATAATCACAGCTTGACAACGACAGCTTCATCATCATTAGGGGACTGTTAAGAACTTCAAAATGCCACCAGGTTGTGATTAATTGAGATTGCATTAAATACTTAGAACTATCGTTTTTTTTTTTCAAGGAGCTTATTGATATTTTCAGAAACTGGTACCAATTTAGTATGGTTCTCGAAATCTATTCCATACCCCAGACTGACTCTCCCTCTGTAGAAAAATGAGGAACACATCTTTATGTTATTATCATCAGACTCTCAAGTTTAAGTGCATAGTGAGTGAGTGAATGAGTGAGTGAGTGAGTGAGTGAGTGAGTGAGTGCTTGCCCACATGTCTTTATGTAAGTCTAATGTCTGCCTAGTCACCATATAAACCCCTCAGTTGATGTGCGGCCTGGTCTAGTGGCCGCAGCGAGCCCCTTAACAAACTCCATTTCATTTATTGCCAATCTCGCTGCTGATGTCATCAAGCGGGGACAGGATCCAAACGACCCATCAGGGGAGAGAGACGGCACAGCCAGCCGCCTTCACAGATAAAACTCTACAGTTTATGATAATCATCTTCCTCCACTGCCTTCTACCACAGGGAGGGATGAAAGAAAATGCCTGCTCACACGCACGCACGCACGCACGCACGCACGCACGCACGCACGCACGCACGCACGCACGCACGCACGCACGCACGCACGCACGCACGCACGCACGCACGCACGCACGCACGCACGCACGCACGCACGCACGCACACACACACACACACACACACACACACACACACACACACACACACACACACACACACACACACACACACACACACACACACACACACACACACACACACACACACACACACACACACACACACACACACACACACACACACACACACACACACACACACACACACACACACACACACACACACACACACACAAAGTTCTTAAGAAACAGCGGCGGTGTTATTGGTGGTTAAACTATCTAGTAAACCTGCTGAGAGAAGAAGAGGAAGACAGAGTGTGTGCTTAATTACTCCTTGTATCCTTATCTTGTTTTTTATTGCTTTGGAGAATCATCAAACTTTAGACAAGTGGTGCTCTGTCTGCTGCTTCACTTGTGTAGCTAAACACTGTGCAACACTACGCTGCCAGCCACAGAAATGTAGATACACTTTAGCTGTTGATTTTCAGTTTTAGCAATCTATCATTGGTAGACATATTTAACCAACATCAACAAACTTTATCAGGAGCATTTCAGGTATGCGAATAGTTTCCATCTCAGTAATTTTTTAAATAGTAAATGTATTTGTTGGCTTAACCATCCATGTATAAAGTACATCTTCTCTCCAGTTCTTGTCATGGGTATGTCTTTTGAGAAAGTCATCTTTTCCACTGAATATGTATCCTGGATGATTTCACAATAGTGCTCTCTCTGTAGAGGTTCAGCTTTGAACAAGTAAGTCTTCGTAAAGTTTTTTTTTAACTGGTTTTAAGTTAAATCAGATACATGGCTTTTGTTTGTTATCCTTTGTCAAAAAAATGTCTACATTTCTTAAATAGTCCGCCCCAGTAGTAAGTAGTGTATACACCCTTTCTCTCAATAGGACTAAAGGTAAAATAAACAAACCAAACCCAATCTCTATACCTCTACTATGCAGCCAAATAACCACAAGGCCTATAAGCATCTACAGTATCCTGCTGACATCATATTTACTGTAGCACGGAGACAAGATGCGAATATTGAGGGACTTTGAGCTGAAAATCCTCAGGGACCCGGAGAGCACAGACAGTTTGTTGCCCGGTGTCTTCTAAATTGTTTCTATCAGTCTCCCTGCAGGCCTGACAGCTTTAGCTTTCAGCCTTTTAAAATGCATTACAGCACGCTTCCAAATCGATCACTGAAGGATGCACACTCAGTGAACACATGCAACAGCACACTATGCATAAAGGAGACATTGGAAAAGGGACAAGGTTAGGTAATAAATATGGTCTGATGCGCATTCTTTTTAAATACACACTAACATCACATGGATGACTTTATCTATTATGAGATGAATCCATACAAGCATGTTGGCCCGATCGGTAACAAGACATTGTGTTACAGAAATTACGCCCCCCCCCACACACACCCCCAAACAGTGTCACTTTTACCTGGATTGTCCACTCACAAGAAACAAGTTATCTGTTTGTCAAATGTTATATGTTCTTCTCATATCTGCTCAGTTGTTGTGTATAAGCCTGTTTTGGTTGGTACTTGGTACACAGTAAAGTTATGGACAAAGAAAAATTAAGGGATTTTTATCCCAAAATTCTTGTTGGTATGTGCTCATTAACTGACTATCAGCCAATACATTCCTAACACATTACTCAGACATTATTTCTGGTGCTTGTTCAAAACACTCATCTGAATTTTAGCAGTGTCCTCCCTCCCCATCTCTCGCCAATCTTCAAATATTTCATTTATTTTTCCCATTTCAATTCAATTAACTTCATTTATCTGTTAGGAAATTCATTTGGGCTATTTCTATCTTCTGCATTCTCTCCCTCTGTCAGGATTAGTACAGGCCTAAATCCCAGACAGCAGATTTACAGAATGGAAGTAAAAGGGGTGAGGAGTTCAGAGGAGGCAACCGGCTGGTTTTGTGACCCCCCGTTGGGTTGCTAGAATGACGTTTACGCTGCTGAGGGCTGAGAGGTTTTTTTTTTTGGCGATTCTACTGGGACCAGCTGTGGATAGAATGCATGCGATGGTCCTGTAAGGGGCTTTTTGGAGGAAATCGTCTGCCAAATGGTGCATCAACTTAACGTCCCGGGGACAGGGAGAGCTGTAATCCGCCACTCAAACACATCCTAAAGTCAGCCAATAATCCAGTTATTACACATGAGGATATTATGGGAAAGCCGTGAGAGCAGCTGGTGGAGAGACTGTAGAGACAGAGCCCATAGATATGAGAGTCCACATAGAATAGCACACAACACAGTGTGTTCCAAGAACAAAATGTCACAAAGTTATTTCAATTGTGTACCTTTTTATTTTTAATGTAAAGCACTTTTGTGATTTTGTAGCTGTGAAATGTGCCATATAAATAAACTTGACTTACATAAAGAATTGACAAGAACACACACACAAGTAGCAAATTTCACCTTCAAAATAACTAGTAGTGATGAAGTTAAAGGTGGTGTCAGCGATTCTGGAAAACGCTTGTCGTCAAAATCGATAATTTTTCAAAATCAGTGAATATCTCCTCAGGAACCTCTAAGAATAAATCCAATGTTAATACACAGCCCAGGCTCTGTAAACTGGCATGTTTCTATCTACGGTGGGCTCTTTTTGTTTACATACCCTTTGTTTGCATACTACTTTACAGAACCTAGGCTGTGTGTATTAACATAGTAAAGAGACAGGTAGTGGACTGTGAGGAGATATTTACTGATTTTGACATCAAGCTTTCTCAAAAATCACTGACTGCCTTATTTCATTTCATGCCCATCTTCTCTAACACAATCTCACATGTTTATGCACATACGTCCTGAACAGTCAACTCAACCCTATCAGTGGTGTGTGTGTGTTCCATCGGATCCTGTAAAGTCAAATATGATCAAAGAGTGTGTTTCTGCTGCAGCTTCTAACTGCCACTTCTGATGTACTGTTCAAACAGAAATCCTGCTCCAAGCAAAACCCATCCTGCTCTTCAGATAACGATCAATAACACAAATCTCTTTGTACGTGCATGTGTGTGTGTGTGTGCATGTGTGTGTGTGTGTGTGTGTGTGTGCGCTAGTGTGTTTGCTGTAAATCTGAGTAAGTAGCCTAATGGATTGGTATAACAACCCTGCAAAGATACATCTCTCATTGGGTTCTTTTGGCCCCAAACAACATTCATTTCTAACATTGTACATGTTCACGCTTATTACGCTACGGAACTTCCTACTTAGCAACAGTTAATATGTAATTGTGTGGCCAAACCTTTCTCAAGTCTTTCTCAATGTCTTTTTAGATATTGAGCATGACTCCAAAGTTCCCTGCCCACCACATACATACAAAGTATTGTTGAAAAAGTATTCCATCAATTCTTAAAGGAGTAGTTTGTAACTACTCTGCAAAGTCTATCAGTGGTGATATGGCAGGAAGTGATCGATCAAAACACATTTCCATCGCAACAGTCTGTTACCCATAGCAACTGTGAATAACCCTATCAGTGGGTCAGTTATCCAGACCGTAGAATGCAGTGCTGGAGCAATCAGAACACAGCATTCATCATCAGTGCCGTTTAATTATGTGAACAATTCTAATCACTAAAATCAGCCTCTTTTCACCCAAAACTCTCCATGACAATTACACAGTGTAAAATGATTTAAGACTAATTCTAAGTCCTTGACTAAATAACTTAATAAGATCAGCACTTTTCACACTGCAATGAAGAATTTGCTAAGGCATACAAAACATTACACACACACACACACACACACACACACACACACACACACACACACAGTCTCTGGTGTACGTAGTGGGCTCCTGTTGACATGTAATGGATCCTTTCTAAATGGATTAAGGGGTAGACTGTGAAATGTGCTGAATGCGTTCACTCGGTAAGAAGGGGCCCTGTGGGGTCGAGCAGGAGACAGAGGCAGGATTAAGTCACATGTTGTGTGTCTGTGGTGACTGTGCGTCATCTACATACTGTGCCATCAGACCAATTCACCGTAACCTCATCTATTTGCCCATATCATTTAGCAGCCAGTGGCCCTGCATCAAAGGCAGAGATGGCAATACAAAGACCATTATTATAAAATTAGCTCTATGATCCCTTTATATGTTGCCATCAGACCAAATCACACTGTAAGCTAGGGCTGTTTTTTTTTTTTTTTTGAGGGGGGGGGGGGGGGGGGGATTTGTCATTAATGTAAACGATGCACTTGTGTAGCCTTGAAAAAGGAGAGGAGTTATTTTGCCTACAGCCCCTGATCTCCTGAGTCTTGAACAAATGCGACTAGTTCTGCTTTGGAAGTCCCAGTTGATGGCGCTTGTTAACGCTGTGTTTGACATTTGTCCTCTGGATTATCCTTTCTTAAATGTTACCATCGTTTCTCCTTAGGACAGCTGAGAATAGAAGAACACACACAAACAAAACAGCGATTCTAGCTTCATCATTACTGCAGAGTTTTCGGATCAATTCCTCTCGGGGATGGAGACCAACTGCAGCAAATAAAAATATAGAACTTTTACATGAACTAACTGTTGTACACAATTGCATTTGTTGACTATTAATTCACAGAGATATATATTTCTTCATTCCCCGCTCTACACCATTGCCCTCTTTCCTTCATTAACTTAACTCAGCCTCTGTCCCGTCTCTTCAGATGTATTCGGTGCATGATCCATTTCCCCACGTCTTTCGGCTTGTCATCTACATTAAAAATATATCTCAGTCTTTCTGTCCTCTTCCCTTTCTTTATCTCGTTTTGACTTTCTTGTAACCTACACCAAAACATGATTTTGTACTTCTGCAATGAGGTTGAACCTAAATATCGCATACAGTTAATGGGTGGAATCAGCGACTGAACGCTTGTTGACTTAAATTTGCGAATATATCTCCTCAAAATCCTGTGTGTTAACATTGTAGCTTGCAAAATGCCTGTTTACAAAGCCTAAGCTAGTTGACTCCACCTTTGAAGTGGTCTTTTTTCAGTTCACACACAGCACAGACAGGTAGTGGATCATGAAGAGATATTCGCTGATTCTGACAAGTGATCTTTACAACAAGCCTTTTCCAGAATTGCTGACTGGACCTTTTATTAATAGCTTGTAGTTTTCCCCCGTTCGTAAGGGCAGAGTGAGTAATTTTTTTTTCGCAGTGTGGAATCCATTAAGCCGTGTTGAAAATAACATTTCTCTCCCGTTGGTTACACCATCTTGGCTTTTTCCTCATTTTCCTTGTGTGTAGTGTGTGTGAGTGTGTGTGTGTGTGTGTGTGTGTGTGTGTGTGTGTGTGTGTGTGTGTGTGTGTGTGAGTGAGTGTGTGTGTGGCCTGCCTGCTGGCACTGCAGCAGCAGCTAGTTACTGAGCATGTCAGCACAGACGTATCTGGGAAGGGGAAAAAGATTCCCAGGGGAAACTAGACGACTATTGCTAGAAAACACAGCAGCACATATCGAGGGTGGCCTCAATGTGCTGCTGTTCTCTTATTGTAGTAATGTCGGAATATATTCAAAGATATACTGTCGATTCACCTTCTTAACAATCTCTCAATGGCTGTCTATTGCAAATGTTGCAACAGATTGTTATCATACAAGCAAATGTTCTACCATTTTGCTCGCACACGCACACACACACACACACACACAAGTATATAAGTCTTTAATTGAAGGGGTTTACTCTCATATAAAATAAATAATGTTGAAGCTATAGCACAAGTTAAATATTTACAGGTTAACTGAACTGCTGATAGTTTTGGCTTGAAAACAGTCCAATCAATGTGTCAGCAACTCAACAGAGCACTAATAATGACTTCTTATCGCTCTCATTACATTCTTATCACTTCAGAAACCAGAGTGGAGACCAGATGACACGGGACAGAGAGCAGCCTGCTGAAAACAGATAATCACAATCACAGGAAGCTCCCAGCCCATGGCAACACAAATCTATTTGCTTGATGAAAGAACCGAGGTTGAAATTGTGAACCATTAAGATCATGATAAAATCTTACTTTCTAATTGTAATATGGATCCTGTAACCATAACAACATTGACTTACTGATGTTTTTTTGTTTTTGCTTTTTTTACTAGACAAGATCGGAATATTTGAAGATTCCTTCAAACTATTCTTCACACTAACAGCATCATAGCCAGTGTGAAAACTCCCATTATACTCAATAAGGCTTCTGTAACAAGCTGCAAACGTCAGGGAGCAAAGCAGGGGTTTCTCCTTTACCTGAGCTTTAACAGACATCCTCTTGCCCTTTTCGCCATGTGCATCAGCTACTCCCTCCCTCTGTGTTCCAAACTAACGAATGAGGAGGTCTAGTTTGTTGACATTTTGGAAATCTTCAAGTTGCTGTACGGCTGCAGTGATCATTACATATGTATGATACATCTTTTTGAGCTTGTTTGCCGTCTCATGAGAAAATCTTGGCACATCTTTACATGCTGTGCTGCATTTTTTAGCGTAGAGTCGCATATACTCATCGTTTCATAGTGATTGGCAATGCTAGCCAATCCTACTCTATCCGTCTATGGAACTCACGAGCCCTGAACTCAGTCACTATCACCTATCTGATTCCTTTTTATCTAGTTTAAAATGATCTATTTATAATATTCCTCATGTCAACAACGTGTGCATATGTAAATACTTGCAGTAACTTCAACACTGTACCTTTCTTGTGTATTCTGTTAAAACCTTTATTGTATTTTAATTTATTCTATTGTATATTTTTTTTAATTTTGATAATATGGAGTCCTCCAAAACAACATTTCACTGCACATACTTTATGAGCATGTGAATCAAGAGAGTCACTGTGCTTTGCCGCTGGGTAGTAACACAGTGGCAGTCAGAGAGAGAGTACGATGACCTGAATTTGTTTGACGGCTTCAGTGCAGAAATGAGAGGGAATCAAATGCTCCCTGGTGAGATCAGAACGACAGCGGAGTGTGTATATATATATATATATATATACTGCCAGTCTTCAGGCTCCAGTCTCACATCTCTGGACCACAGACAAGCTAAGCTCCGTATTACAGCACAGACTGACAAGAGTGTAAGTTGAAATAAGTTAAAGTTTGATACTTGGAGAGAGAAGGAAGGAGCAAGACTGACAGGAATCTAAGGAAACTAGTGAGAAAAAAATCACGGTTCTTGGTGGGAGAGACAGTGCATGTAAACACACTCGTTATTTTTCTTGTTCTTTGTCTTATCTCTATCTCTTTGCCTTACATTTCTTCTTTCTCTACAATTCCCCAAACCAACCATATTCCTACCTCCTTAAATGTGGATTCAGCGATTCTAGGAAACCATTGTTTTCAAAATCCCTTTTCGGCAAAACCAGTGAATTTCTCAAGATCTGCTACCTCCCCTGACTGTGTGTGCATGCAATGAAAGAAAACCCAGTGTTGATACACAGCGTAGGCTCTGTAAAAGGCCAATACAGAGCCTAGGCTAGCTGACTCCAGCTTTAAAGTGAGTTGTTTTCAGCGCACAAACAGTATGGCCACGTATGGACCGTGAGGAGATATTCACTGAACAGTCTACACTTTTCTCTCTCTCTCTCTCTCTCTTTCTCTCTCTACGTCTCTCCCTCCTCATAATTTCCTCCATTCCTAACTGTTTTTCCATTCTTCACCATCATTATCTCAGTCCGTCTGTCTCTCCGCCACCGTCCCCTTCATTTGCTGTTCCATTTCTGTCATTTTCTTTATCTCCCTCTTCTCTCCCTCCCTCCCTCCCTCCCTCTACAGGCTGGTTGTGCTGTAGCTTCATTTGCCTGCAGACTGTGCAGCAGCTCCGTTAGAACACGCTCTCCTCTCATTATGCTACATTACAGGCTACGGCTCGCTCCCCCTGACCTTCTCCCTTCTGTGCAATCTGCTGTTCTGAGCTCAAATCATTCACAGCGTTCCAGAACCTTTACTTTTCAGTTTGACTGAACAAAGAAAAAAAATGTATAATGCATGTAAAGCCAGTAAAAGAAAAAAAAAACCTGGAAAACGGGGGCGTCCAAACTTGGGACCAGATGGTTAAAAAAAGTATAAAGTCCTTGTGAAATCTACAGTAAGATTATTGTATCACTATTGCATTTCATTCACCAGTAGAAATAACTTCTATTGGGGACATTGCTAGTGGGTCTTGAACTGAGGAAGTGCAAGTCATGGAGCCAGGTTCAAGTCTTGTAGTAAGAATTAAAGGCACATGAGTCATCTTGGACCTTAGTCTTCTCTTCTCCGGTTTCAAAAAAAAATTAAAAGTTTGCTCACATATTTATGCAGAGCCAAATAAACTGAGCATAACAATAGTACGGCGAGTGTAGTGTATCTATTTAATCTATCATACTGACTTACCATATATATATTTTTTATAAGGGTAAAGATCATGAGGCTTTGTATAATCCTTCATACTATTCTTCCCAACAAATCATATCATGTTTACATACCTTTGGGACATGAGCCCTTTTTTTCTTTGCAATGGGCGTTCTATGTGTTTCAGATGGTCAGTTAGATGAGGTACAAAAGCCTGGTCTGCTAACCACACAGGGTCAACAAGGCTGTGATCCTTTTTCTTTTAAAAGCACAGGTCAATATCAGATCGCAGGGAATGAAAACTATTCCATAACTGTCTCATGACTAAGCCAGCACGCACGCATCTCAATGGTAGATTACATCCCTGTATTGCAAATCAATTTTCAGCAAAGAAGCCCAAAACTGCCTGAAATTAAGCACGCTTGATCGGATGTTGGATGAGATTAGTTTGTCCTGTTGTATCATGGTACAATGCAATTTCACTGCCTCTCCTCCAGACTCCCAAATGTATATTATTGCACACATGGGAAGCCACTCCATTCCAACCACCTGTCATGGCTGGAGGGCCATTGACTGTAATTCCACACAATTTTCTTCCACGGGAAACTGACTTTATTGATCTTGGCACTGCCACCGTTTTAAGTGTCTGTGAATGGAAACGCCTGCTTGGTATAGAAAGAGAGTGAAAGTAATCAACACATATGATTAAGGTGTCAGCTCATCAAATAGTCACCTGTGTTATATATCAGGTTCACAAGCTAACAGCTGCTAAAACACAATGTCTTAGTTACCATTTCTAATGTTTTAAACAGACATAATACAATGCATTGCGTCAAGAAAACAGCTTTAGAGTTGTTGGAATATGTACTATTTCAGCTTTAAACAAACTAGTGTGCTAATGAGCTGCAGCATGTGTCTGCAGAACAAATTTGGGAGAGAACAAAACCCCAAAACACCAAAATAGCTGCAAGAAGAAAAATAAATTCAGGCAACACATTTTGTTTGATTAAAAGTTTGTCTACCTGCCAGCGAAAGGAGCGAATGACTTTGCAGATTCATCAATTATTCTACATGCTAGAGGAGAAATTTATCTTCAAGCTGCTCAACTCTAATGTGACAACACTGTAAAAAATTAACTGAGTGAGTCACAATTTTTTTTCAGATTATCCCCGAGCCAAACTACTCATTTGTGTTACTGTCTACAGATACATACAACAATGTTCGTCTAAACATGACAACACAGTTTTAAGTCAACTCTTGTCAAGTTCATGTTTTCATCCTAATAGTTACTAATTAGCAGAGAAACAACACTGGAATTGGGCCATTCCCTTGTGAGAGGGAAATATAAAAAAAAAATACAAAACAGAGCAATGTGGGGCAGTGAAGAGAAGAAAACAGACGATAGGGCACGAGATCATAGCTGAGGGGAGGGAACAAAAAGTTAAGAGTTCCCAAGGAAAGAGGAAAATAAGAATAATGAGGATTAATATTTAAACACGAAATAGGGACAAGTTAGCCTGGTGCTACCAGACCATCGTACTTAATTTCATTTGTACAGAAGGTCTGGAACTGCTCTATTTGGCAAACGTTCACTCACTTGGAGGCGGGTGTCTGTTGAAGTTTAAAACTATTGGATCTGCCCAGTGCCACTCTGGATCAGCCAAACAATCGCATAACGTTTGGTCGTGACGTATGTCATGAGCCGGCTTCTGACGGTGCGTTCCAGTTGTACTGGGAACTCGGAAATTTCCTACTTCACTACATATTGTAGTCTATGGATCTACCGGTACCTGGCAACGGTAACTTGCTAGAGCCTAACGTTTAGTTATTTGGATGAGAAAGGTTGTAGGCGTCCATACTTTCCCGAGCAGATGCACTGGAACACAGACAGGTCGGAACTCGGAACTACCAAGTCGGACATTTCCGAGTTCCGAGTTTAAAGAAACGCATCATTCAACTGAAACTGGAGCGCAACCTCAACGTCATCGTTCTCAGCCACTCGCTGATTGGACACTCAGAAATCTGATTTGAGCAGGATCCTACTAATACACCCCAGCCCCAGACTGACTACTGAAGGGAAAATGAAATTTGGGCGAAAGTAGGTAGGCGGGCGGAGCCAGGCTAGGAACAAGTGGTGAGGAGAATACAAGAAGTCATTAGAGGAGGATAGAAGCATTGTGCAGTAACTATAAGAGAAGAGAAGAAGGAAAATGTATAAGTGAGTGCTGAGGGAAAAAAATATATATGAGAAAGAGATGGAGCAGTAAAACAAGCTAGGAGCAAGAACGAACAAACGTCTTTAAAGCCTCTTAGATAAAGGAGAAAAGAAAGGATGAAGAAAAAGAGAGAAAGGGTAAGGAGTCAGGAAGGGTAGGGTTGGCAAGGACTTCATGATGAGAATAACTAAAAAGCCTTATTTTTTCCACTGAGCAGCACAATTCCTTTTGGCATAGCATCATTCAAACACAAGACTCGTCACTCTTACCAAGGTGACTACACACAGCGGTTCACCTCCCTATTCTGTCAACCAATCAACAGACTTCAGTGTGTAGCTCCACCCCTTTTGGAACGGCTTGGTACCGCAACAAAGGGTGACAAAAATAGGTGCCGCACATTTCTCTCACTTTGATACATTTGCACAAAATGTATCTGGAGCATATATTTTTGTATGTATTATTTATTAATGCATTAATTTCACCACAACGTTCAGTGGAAACAAGGCTAAAATGAGGAATGCACAGAGAAGACAAGGGAACTAAAATATGGAAAGAAAGGCAAATACATACAAAAGGGGGAAGAGGATGTGGAGAAAGAACAATAGAAAGTATAAAGGACAGAATAAGACAAAGGAGCAGAGGAGCGAGAAGAAAGAAAAAGACTAAACACAAAAAGCGTGCGGGAAGAAATGAGAAATGAGGGTAAGAGAGCTGAAAAACACACAAAGGAGATTTAACACAGATCACATGAGACAGGGAGGAGGAACATAAGGAGAGAATACAACAATAATATGAGATGAGAGAGAAGAGAGGAGATGATCTGTCTGTACAGATCAGCACAGACAGGAGGCAGAGGAGAGCCAAAAAAAGAAAGGCTTTGGCTGTGTTCCAATCCCCATACTTACCTGCTATTTAGTATGGTAGAAAAAAACATATAGGTTGTCCCAAAACATGTGGTCAGATGGAGCATGCAGAGAAATATCTAGATGCTTAACCCACATCTGGTTGAGAATTTTTAGTGTGGAAATCAGAATGTATTCTTTGGCGATTCTGACCCAAAATCAACTGCACAGCGGAAGTTACGTAACATCTACGGAGCCTCCCAGTGAAAACAACCAGCGGATATGTCATCAAGACACAACTTAAATGTGCGATGTTTTGACTAAATAAATAAGTATGTCCTAATAGTGTGCCTACTGCTTGTAAACTAGATGATTGTTATGATCAGTTGTAGTATGTAGAATAGTATGAATTTGAACACAAGGAAAGTGTGAAAGAGAGGAGGCGGAGTTGAGGACATTAGGTAGGCACAGAAGGAGACTAAAAGAACAATGCCAGGGACAGACGGCAGTAAACACAATCCATCACTGCTGCTCAGCCCGGACTGTCCCAGAACAACACCTCCTCCTGATGAACGAGGAACTCCTTTTCTTTAAGGAGAGACAGTGTCGGAAAATAACACCCTTTGTTTTTTCAATCTATTTTGCTAGCATAACATGTCTTCTTTCATACTGGTATGAATCAAAGGTCCATTTCTCTAAACCTATAAAATGTATCCAAAATCTGTTCTGTTCAAACTTTGGACTCTAATATATTGTTAACGTGAAAAATATTGTAACTCCGGCTTTATCCAAAAATCTATATTTTTGGTTTTTAAAAAGATACAAATTTAAGCATTATTCGTTAGATATTTCCAAATTTGAATATTCATTGAAACATTTTTGATTTGTTTTTTTTAAACTAAAATTGCTTTAATCTAAAGAATAAAATGAAAAGGTTTAATGATGATATCTACATGTTAAAAACCCCATTCACCTGCAGTTTCTAGCCTTAAGGTAGTGTTAGTAATCACACAATTTCCCCTGGGAAACTTCCCAGTAACATTCAATCTAACGTCACCACTGGTTGACAGGCGTGACTAAAGGGTTAAGTGCCTTGCTCAAGGACATGTCCAGTAGTGAGAGTGAAGAATGAGCCTTCCCCTTTGCGTTTTAACCCCTCGACAATTAATCAACATCATTTTCCACTACTTCGATCTCTTTATCTGTAACCCCACACACACACACACACACACACACACACACACACACACACACACACACACACACACACACACACACACACACACACACACACACACACACACACACACACACACACACACACACACACACACACACACACACACACACACACACACACACACACACACACACACACCTCTCTACTATCGCTCGGGTGGGCTCTGATGAATGACTGAGTTTGATTTAAGGGGAGGAGCTGACATCGAGCCAGGGAATGCGAGGGGCAGAGTGAAGAACGAGCGTGGCATTAGTTGTTGCCAGAGGTGGGCAGAGTAGCCAAAAAATTTACTCAAGTAAAAGTAAGTTACTTTAAGATTATAATTACTCAAGTAGAAGTAAAAGTACTCATAAAAATTATTACTCAAGTAAGAGTAAAAAAGTATGCAGTGAAAAGACTACTCAAGTACTCAAGAGTACAAGTAGGCCTACTGAATTACTCTGGATTTATTTTTGAAATATACAGAGCAACACAAACGGTACAGAATAGACACGAACATAATATAAAACAGCAATGTTCAAGTAAAGATATGTTAAATAACATAATTTTAAATAAAACAATAAATAAGGTATTTAAAAATCAAATGAATAACCCTTGAACTCAAACAATAATAAATTAATTATCTGCCAAATTAAATACATAACCCTTCAAATAAAATTATAATAAATTAGGCTTGTCCAAAATTATATTAATTAAAACCAATACACTTATAACACTGTTGCAATTGTTTTGCACATACACATTTTAAAACAAATTCCTACAATATGTCACTGGCCCTGAGAAAATTATCTAGGTTGTGTTTAGCCCCAAAAATATAAAACACACAAAATTAAACTTCATTACACATCAAAACCTGCTGGCACACTCACTTAACGTATGAAACTACAGAGTGGCTGAACAAAGAGACTACTCTCAGACTCTCACACAGCCAGACTGGGGCATGCGAAGTGAGTAGGCTACAGGGAGAACAGGACATGTGTCAAAGAAGAACAGTTTCTCTGTAATTGCGAGTGTGTGGGAGTCTGTGTCACTGTGATTGTTATTTTGTGAGTTAGTGTGATTGAGAGCTTGCGAGTGTGTGAGTTTGTATTTGAGGCCAGGGGTGTGGCTATTGCTCCTCGGAATCAGCGGTTTCTTCCATTTTCTCGACTCACCCAGATAGTCGGTAAAATATGCGTTTAACCTACATGGCACGGCCACGGACACAACATCGGTGCGGAACCGCAGCCTTTAAAAAAGTCCGCGGACATTGTTGAGCCCATGGTTGAGCACTATGACAACATGACAACACTTGTCATGTGACTGAAGTGGCTGCATTTGATTGGCAAGCTTTTGTAATGTGGTTTTTATTGGTTGAAATAGTCACGTGATAGAGATGTTGGCTGAAGACGTCCCCGGGGAAAGAAATCATGAGAGAAATAGCTCTCGCATGTAATAAATAAAATATATTAAAAAATAAGGTAACGACCGTCACGTAGCCAAATGGAACGGCGTAAAAGTACCGTTCTTTCTTCAGATATTTACTCAAGTAAAAGTAAAAGTATGTTGCAATAAAACTACTCCTAAAATTACAATTTATTCAAAAAGTTACTCAAGTATTTGTAACGGAGTAAATGTAGCGCGTTACGACCCACCTTTGGTTGTTGCTTGTAAAGCACTTAAAACTATGGCGCGTAACTTATTTTGGCCCCATGAGGAATTCCGAGTAATTATAACAACAATGTTTTAATGTTTCAAGAAATGTTTCGGTTGTTGATTCT
The DNA here is from genome assembly GCF_949987685.1 of Ammodytes marinus. Lineage (NCBI taxonomy): Eukaryota > Metazoa > Chordata > Actinopteri > Uranoscopiformes > Ammodytidae > Ammodytes > Ammodytes marinus. The sequence continues at coordinate 26,608,931 of NC_137216.1, forward strand.
ACTGCTAAGAAAAAAACCTGGACGTACAGCAGAAGGAATAAAATCCATGCACGATCACTGAAGGCTTAACCCAATGTAGATGCGCCGTCAGAGGCTGTGTAATTACTCAGAGGGGGTGGAAGTTTGAGGAAAAGCATTAAATATTATTGTGTTTTTTTTTTAACATAAAAAAAAGAAAAGAAAGAAATATATGACAACCAGAGGAGAGAATGGACAGAACGCCCAATTGCTTTTCTTTCTGTACATCTTTCTTATTATTCTTTGGTAATAAAAAGAACAAATAATTTTCCAATTCCAGTTATTTCTTCACCTTTTTCTTTCATTTCCTGACACTCATTTCAAGTTGCAGCAAATTGCCAAACACCTCTCACTCTCTTCACGCTTGAGTGAGCGCACCCTCACAGACTAAGGGATTACTTACTTCCTGTCCAGAGAGGTAGTAGGCAGCCAGCAGTCCTCCAATGAACCGAATGTTGACCTCAAACACGGACACCTCTGCATTTTGCTATAACAAAAAGAGCACAGAAAAAAAAACATCAGACAACACAAATAATGGACTTTTGTTCAATTCATGACAACTATGTATTTGTTAACACATCTTGGATAAGACAGTAAAATTTAAAAGCAACAACTCTCCAAGTGAGAAAATCTTTGTTTCACTATTTATTTTTTTCATCCTAGCAACATATCGATGTGGATTAGCATAACAAGTGTCATGGCCATTGGAAAGCCTTTGAAGGAGATCCAAGAAATGAAGGAACTTTAAACTAAAGCCAGAAACTTAATACAAGTGGTGGATAAACCCTGCACACAAGTCTTTGCATATTTTGTCCACTAATTAGGCCCACAGTCGTGACCATGGCTATGATTGTGTTGCTACGAGGGAGAGGAGAGAGGATGTTGGTATTCACCTCAATTTCCATGTTGGCAAACCACCATTTAATTTGGGCTAAACCTCAATAAAACCCGCTATTTCTTCCACTCTAATGGTAAATGGACTTGTATAGCGCTATATCTCCGTTTATCACAGACTCAAAGCGCTTTACATTGTTTTTGTACACATTCACCCAGTCACACACACATTCATACACCGATAGCAGCAGCTACCACGCAGGGTAGGCTTAGCACTAGGGTGCTAAGCTAACTAAGCTAACTATCGGGAGCAATTCGGGGTTCAGTGTCTTGCCCAGGGACACTTCGACATGTGGCGGGGAGATCGAACCTCCGACCCTGCACACCAGAGGCGAACTCCCTACCCACTTCGCCACTGCCGCCCCTAATGCTTGCCAGAAAGCACAACAGATTCTGTGGTCTCTGGTAGGCACGTGAACCATAAGCATTTCCAATACATCTAGTATATCTAGTGCAGACATACTCGAGGCTATCATAGAAAGGACATTCATGTACAATTATTCGACTTCTCAAGGGATTGACAATTTCCTTGATGCCATGGCAACTCCGATATATTACTTCCGAAGTGGAAACACCTTGCAGCCTCCGTACATTAACATGCTGAGAGCTGCTATTTCTATGTGACCTTCATGTAATATTTTTACAGAACAAATGAAAACATGCAAAGAGATGAGGATAAGCCACACTTATCTCTAAATGCCAATCTGAAATAACTTAATACAGAGTAAATGTAGTTCAGAGGGCACAGAGAAGAGAGAGTTGAACCGGTTGGGACAAAAAACAATATCTAGATCGATGCTTACACCATTATTGGCACAGCTTTCCGTTACCAGATGAGGCAATGGTGAATTTTAGTCAGGAGCAGGTGTCGACGGAGACCATTCATAAACCGGTTTTGATGCTAAGCCGTGACATCCTATCTCCAGTTTTTGGGCCAGTCAGCGGTGGCAGCAAAATCTCTTCCCATTTATTTGCCCTGCTGGACATCCAGCTACCCTTCATTAACCTCTTAATCCTCCCAAGAGGCTATCGCTGCTTCTTGTCCTTTCTGTCTCTCTTAAGGTCTCAGAAAACTGTCAACTTGCTGTTGGAAAGTCTTTGCACCAGAACCAAATGGGGTACAGCCAGTCTGCCCTCAAAGGATGATCATTTCCACCAGATTTTTATTTTCTTCTACTCTGTATTTCTCAGTATTATATATAGCTTTCTTCATACTCGCCATCTCAAGATCTGTAAGCGATTTGAAGTGGATTGGATTTTAGCATCTTGGTCACAACAGGTCACACTCAAAACAGGTCACACTCAAAAAGGCGACTGCTATTTCTGCATCTTTACAAACTGGTCACCTTATTTGTTTTCCACTTGGCTGTCAGTAAAATACAGAAAGAGTGGAGCGGCACCTACAATCGACCTTGAGTAAAAATGGATTTGCACACTGTCAGAATGTGTGACAATGCACTGGCACTTGCAGATGGGTCCTCCCTCCCTCAGCTCCCATGTGTGCAGTCGTGCTAACGTGAGAGTGTTGCATATTGACTGCAAAAAGGAATGAGATGGATAATAGCTCCTATCTACACAGCTCCATCTACATGATATTTTCTCGGGTTTAATCATCTTAAACCTTAAGTGTGAATCTTAATGGCTCTTGCTTTTTCGTTCTGTTTTTATCATCTGTCTATTATTTGCATTCTTTATTAACTTGCTGTTTGGACAATACAGAGACCATTATTTAAGCATTGATGTAAGCCGCCTGCCACATACACGTCTATTCAACCTACAAGTGTTTGCTGGATGCCAGTATGTCGCAGACAATTGCTTTTAATATCCAATGATTTAAACCCATTTTTTTTTGCTTAACCCCACAGTTACTTTGCAGAATGAAAGTGCATAAGCACAGCAGGAAGCCCATACCTAAACAACAGGGGCTGCTAGTGATACGGTGGATGCAGCATCCAGTGGCATGTTGAGCAGAACTGTGTGATAAAGATATAGGAAGATCTTGTAAAAGCTCAAGGCCAGCTTTGTTTGGCAGCATTCATCTACCTAACTCCATTGTCTGTCAGTCAGGCTCACTCGTTAACCATTTAAGAGTGTAGATAGGTGCCGAGAACCCCGCAAGCAGAAGGGCTATAAAACAGCCCTGATTTAAAAATGCCTGCAGTGAACGCAGACACGACAGCGAGGTATCACGGAGCTTGTGCAATGACGCATGGGAGCAAAAACAAGAATAGAAGTTGTGATTTAAATAAATTGTTTTGTGCTGAAGCTGCAAGATGGCACAGAAAAGTCATTTCCTTCTCTGATCTTTTATCATTAGATGTGTGATAATGAAATACTGTACTCAGTCTCTCTTGTGAATTAAATCTACTTTCCAACGTTTTTCTACCTCTTCTATAAATATCCGGCACATATAAGAATAAACTGAAATCTGTCAAGTGACCTGTTTTTCTTTTTTTACATTTTAAATTGTACCCTGTCACTACTTTTAAAGTAAAAGTGTCTATTTCTGTGGTCCATAGTCTTGGGCACATTAACATTTAGGTCAATGTATTGTCAACCGTGTTCTTCCTAATACAATCTAATAGCTTTGTTATCAATTCAAGCTTATAATCTAAAGAGTCACCTTGGTAAGACTGTGAGCTAGAGCATTAAGTTCAAAACGTTTATTAGCAGGAATTGAATCATTAAAACTTTGAATATGTGCCAAAATGATGTAGTTCAAGCTCAAATGTTAATATTTTCTGGTATTTCATTGATATCTATGGCGGTCCAACTAAAAATCTTTTGGTTTTGGACTCCTGGTGAGACATAAAAGGACATTTGAAGACATCACACCTTGGACATTTGATACCATTCTATTGCATTTAACAGGCCAAACCATTTGGGAGGATGTTATAAAGAGATTAATGCTAAAATTTAAATAATTGTTCATTGAGGTTGAAGTAAAAAATGTCTTTGAAAATATCAGATTTAATCGTTGTCCTTATATTCTAAGAACAAATCCAATCCGGAATTGGAACAGACATACCCATTAGGCATGGAAAAGACGCAGACATGAACACCAATTACATGTCTTTGTTCTCTCTTGGTCCTGACCTTTTCAAACCCAGACTGTACTAAGCTTAGCATTGAGATAATACAACTGAAGTACTGCTTTAATAAATAAATAACAGTGTCTGAGGAAAATTGAATAGAACTCAGCACAGTAAGATCATCCACTTTAATATCTTTCCATTAGAGACTTTGGTGTGTTTTTGGTGTTCTTTCGGGGGCTGTATGCAATTAGTTTTACTCCGGTTATCTCATATCTTCCTATACATATCTTATTCTTTTACAGGAACAAGTAAAAGTAAATTTGAGGTCAGTACATAAAGAAAAAAAGGAAATAAATAAATAAATAAATACTGTGGTATTATTATTATTCCCTTCGCTTCAATACAGCATCGGTTTTACATGTTCACGGTCAAGTTGTACTTGAAAAGCATTTTGTGAGACAACATTGTATTGGAAAAAGTGAAAAGCACAGCATACATTCACCAGTAATATGAGTTCTATTTTGATTTTCCTTTCTTTCTTTTTTCTTTTTCATTTGAAGTATGTGTTGTGTGTGTGTGTGTGTGTGTGTGTGTGTGTGTGTGTGTGTGTGTGTGTGTGTGTGTGTGTGTGTGTAGCCAAACACACAGTTTGGATGAAACTCTTCACCAGAGCATGTGAAAATATGATTATAGTCTTTGAAGTTTGAAGGGATAACAATAGAAAAACATGTCATCCGGGCGACACAGCTAAAATATTAAATTCTGCAATGACTTGTCATGACAAGCGAGAGAGGAACACACGGAGCAGAGGAAGTCGCTGTCAACTGTCTTTCACCTTCAGCAAAAGGCAAGGAGGGTGTTTGTGTGTGTGTGTGTGTGTGTGTGTGTGTGTGTGTGTGTGTGTGTGTGTGTGTGTGTGTGTGTGTGTGTGTGTGTGTGTGTGTGTGTGTGTGTGTGTGTGTGTGTGTGTGTGTGTGTGTGTGTGTAGGGAGGGGAGGGGAACGGATGAGAGAGTGGACGTCTAATAATGTCAAACAAGACGTATTTCACCATGTACGATCGTGAAAGCTCAGCAACGTCATGAAAAATAAGGGACCATATTTTTCTGCCCCTCCAAAAGACTCTGCATTTAATCAAGTCTGAAAGAATATACATTAGTGTATGGTTCCTTCACGTTTTCCATTGCAAAATTCCATTCTTTTCCGGACTCAAATGTCCAGGCTGGCGAGATGTTTACAATTTATGTTTGGGCGAAAGGTTTCAGTCATCTCCATGGTTACCAGACACCTTCCTCCATCTAGCTTGTTTTGTTGCATATGATCCGAACAGTGAATAACTTTATCTAGCTTGTTTTGGTTTTGCATTGTACTTACTTATGAAAGAGGGTAGGGGCAAAAGTCTGGAAAAACACAAGTATCTTTCCATATTCCCTTTACCTTTTTCCTAACTTGGAAATGACTAAAATCAAATCCATACTTAGTAGGAACCCTGACAGTGTCATGTTCAACACCAACGTTTTTAAGTGCTGACATTCTCACCATGTTAAATCTTCAAGGAAAAATTTGAATATGGAACTCCTGCTCCTTTATAATTAATTCTGGTTCATCAAACTGGGTCGGAGCGCAGTCTCTGACAGCTTCCATTGATTTATCTCTCCATCTCTGCACGCATCGTCTCTGATCAAAATCTTCAATTTAACCAGCGTTATTAAGGCGTGTGTTAACAGAGCACCATTGAAACTGGTGGTGGATCTCTGAGCTGGGTGGATGGATGCAGACGTTACTATGCCCAATAATCCATCGTCTAAGGGGGCAAGGAACGCTGCAGTGGAGGGGGCCCCACCAGGACGCTGGAGACACCAACAATGACTCACTGCTTGGCTCAACCAGACATAGCAGCTATTTAATCATTTATCAGTAGTCGAAGTGGTGGATGTGGTGGTGGGTGGCCGAACTGACAGGTGGTGGAGGAAGTTTGTGGCATGCAGTAAAATTGTGCACACTAGTTAGAAGCATACGAGAACCACACAAAAGTCCCTCCCTCTCTTTCAAAAATGACATCATCCACCTCTGCCTCAACTCTTTCCACAATATCAAATGATGAGGTGAAGATGTATTTAGTTATTTATTCTATAGCCCTGCATCTTCCAGCAGGAGCATTGCCAGCGGATATCTACTATATATAAAAACGTGTATGGCCTTGAGGTTTGTCCATTCAGCAATTATACACTAATTAAAACATACTTATGAATAAATTCCATTTCCAACAATTCTGTTCTGAAAAATACCAATTACGTAATCAATCAGCAATCAATAATAGTCTGTCCTGATCTTAAAGTAAATTGATTAAGTAAAAATACAGCTAAAAAAATCCTTACCATAAAGATTAAACTTGCTTCAACCATGGCACGTTAGCTCAATGTAAAATTAGGGAAATTGCACTCATACATGCATGAATCGGTTAGAGTCTTGACTAAGAGTGATGTCTTTAATCTCCTAAATGGAAATGCAGACTATGCACTTATTCCTGCCTCTGAGCTCTGACTTGAGAGGTTGGCTATAGCCGCACCCTTTGGGTTGAACAAATCTTTGATTCCACAAGAGCCAAGCCTAATAACACTTTTGATGCCAATTACGCTGCGAGGCCACTGCAGGCTTGAAAAGTACTGCTCCCCATGAGCTGGAGAATTACCTGTTTTGTAGAAGGCCTGAGCAAAAAGCCAGAGTAATGCCTCGGCCATATCGCTAAGATTTCAGCCTATAAAATAGCTTACCCTTTCATGAATGTTACAGTGGAGTTGCTGGTGGAGTTCTTTTTTACTCAATTCAAAAGACAAAAGACATTTGCATTTTTTTCTCATCGTCTCATATTCCTGTCATTGTTATTGCATTTCTTAAACATGTTATAATTATTCAACTTGTTCAAGTCTTGTATTGCACTTAGAGAATCCTGTGTAAATCACGGATTTCTACAGGTCTGTTAGTCTTATATTGTTTGCTACAGAAGCTAAATTGGATTACAGTGGCTGCCCCTACAGGTATTATGGATATCAATTTAATTTGCTGGAAAGCCACATTTTCACTTACACACTTTTATTTAATAAATCCAGAGTTTGCCATTGTCAGGTGAATGTGTTTAGTTTCATTCCTATCTACTCCTTCCCATTCATCCATCAATCAGATAGAGTGTATCACTCATCAGTGCAAACAACTGCACGGTGTGTTGTGACCATAGATAGTATATATTGTGATATATTGCCTCGACTTGGAATTTGATATTATGTCTCCAGTTCTGTGATTATCCTGAAAAAAGCCCTTGAGCTGAATATCCATGCGCATAAACCTGATATGTGCAGCAATGTTGTAAAAAGCCTATTTAAACAATAAATGCTGCTATAGTATTTGGAGTGGGGCTTAAAATAAATTGTGTTTTATATGCAATGACGATAAAACTATGTATAATACAAATTCGTAGTTCTAAATAAACCATTCTGAAATTGTATTTTTTTTAAATATTGTTTGCCTGTTTTATACATGTAGTGACTCTTTAAAAGCTGATCACCTCACTCAACCCTGAAATAGTCTTTCAAATTTCATTGTGCTGTAACGGTGCATATGACAATAAAGCTATCTATCTATCTATCTATCTATCTATCTTTATTTCTGTGTCTTTTCTTTACTTTCACTCTATTTCTCGTAGCAATCTCCACGGCCCATTTGTAGCCCCATCAATTCGTCTTCACTTCTGATCCTCCTCTATCTCTTCTTTTGGTCTTTCCATCCAATCTCCTTCCTCTATCCTCGTCCGTGATTGATCTTCTAAATTTCCTCTCTTTCTTCCCTCTATCTAACTATCCATCCATGCTCCTTTCTCCACTTTTCTCCATTCCTGCCTCGTCACACTCCATCTCTCCAGAACCCAATTTCTCTCTCATCCTCCATTCAATCTAAAGCCTTTTCTACTCTTCCACAGTCTCTCCCTCGTTCTCTCCCTCCCTAATACCTCCCCGTATCCCTCTTTCCACCGGCCGACCGACCACAGTGATCCTGAGGTTAATTAGCCCTGCAAGTGTCAGACTGTTAGATCCCCTCTGCGTATAGCTGCTAGGTAGCTGGCCCTGTGATTGCCTCGGTAACAGGACTAATAAGCTCGGGCATCAGACAATTGGAGCAAAAAAAGAAAAGAAGAAAAGAAAGGAGGAGGCATGGACAGGAAGGATAATTATTTCAAGGGAGGGGACCGATCTTAGAAAATTAAGAAATGGAGGGATGACAACTTGGTCATAATGGGAAAGTAAAAGGCAAGACAAGATGATAATGTAGGACAAAATGATAGAGGGATATTTAAGATGAGTGAAAGGATAGAATACCGAGTGAGAAAATTAATTAGGAATTGAAATTGTAGTGCATAACTTCTGTCGCAAAAAAAAATGTGGCCGCTTCTTGAGCTCCTGCTCCTGTCGGACATTCAATTATATGAAAAAGTTACACAATATAGCTATAAGCTGTTGTGCGGCCATTACTTTCTTTTTAAAATAAGTGATAGACATGGCAGATAATAGGCAGAAGCACAGATAAATACTTTGAGTGTCACATATAATTTAGAAGGGGGCACTTTAAGACCATCTGGTTTGTGTCAGGGAGTAGAAAAGAGGTTATAAAGGGGAAAAAAAAGGTAGAAAGATTGACAGTTAGAGTAGAAAGAAATTGAGAATAATAAGGTGAGTTAAAATGAAGACTGGGTTGTAACAGTCTGAAGGGAACACGTTTTTTAAAAAATACCAGAAAAGAGTGCGGACAGAGTTGACTGACAGGTGAAATATTGCAAGGGGAAGCTGGTGACGGGACAGGAGAACTGAAACAGAGAAATAAATGAGAGCTGCTGCAGTTCAGATGGACACGAGAGACAGAGAAGAGGTTGTTACCAGTAGAGTGAGAGGAGATGGAGTGGTGTGTGGGTAATTGATAGAAATGGACAGAAGGAAAGATGAGGGATGATGGTGTGAACCAAAGGCACAGCAGGGAATCAAGCTGAAATAATAATGATTTTATTCAACATTATGATGAAAATAAGTATAAATAAGCATTACAACGATTGTTGTGTTTTTAGAAAAAAAAATTATTATTATTCTATTAAATATTTATTTATTTATTTATTTAGTATTCTTTCGGACAATTCCACACAATACACAATTTTCTCTTGCAAATATTCATACATCATACTTTGTGTTGTCCGAAGGGAGACGGAAGAAGCCAAAGGCTTATCAGGTCCCGCCCCCATTTTCATCAAATTCGGATTCAGATACACAGATTACTGTTACAAAATAAAAATAAAACAAACAAAAAACATTATTTTTTATATATATATAGCTATATATGTATATATATATATATATTAGTGGTGGGCCGATAACGGCGTTAACGGCTGCGTTAACGCCAAACTCTTATCGGGCGATAAAAAAAATATCGCCGTTAATCTCTTAATTCCACCTCCTGTTCGGCTCAGGGGAGATGCTGTTCGCCGTCGGGGTGAACCCCCTTCCGCACGTGAAGGCTTGCTTCACGTGCGGGAAAGCTATAGTGTGAGCGGCCACAGCTTGTATTTTGGTCATATCTAACACTGGACTGCAGGCCTATATAAAAGTGTTGTACCTTTGCTTTCTTTGGGTTAAAAAAAACTCCATCAACTCAGTATCCGTCTAGTCCAAAAAAACTCTGTCAGCTGCTGCTGCAGACGGTGTGCAGACGTGCTCGGAGAATCGGCATCGGCGCATCAACAGTCATTCAATGCAGCGGCAGTAATCATACAACCGAACGGTGTAGAAAGTCCCGTCAGTTAAAAATAGTGATCCAGATTTTAAATCCATGTTAAAATCGGAAGGATATAAAGCTAGTTAGCTTAAAAAAAGTAGCAAACATGTCAACTGTGATGTGTTCAGGCCGGCTCAGTAATATGATTGATGTGTTCAAATGCAACACAAAAAAAAAGAAATTTGAGATTTTGGCGAAACTTGTTTTCCCAGCAAGATAAAATAGATAGTAAAGATGGAATGGAATTATGACCTGTTTAATGTCCTATCTAGAGCTATGATCATATCAGCAATTAAAGCGATAATACAAGTTCTATTTCAACAAAATAATAGAAAAGTATCAATAGTGATATCAATAAAGACTTGGATCGTTAAGGAGTCTTGAAAATGGTATCAATATCAATACAAATTAACTCTCCTGTCATCTGAGAGAAATTAAGATGATTTAATTTTTTTAACCGTTAGTATTTACCGGTTAAAAATATTATCGGTTGACTGGTTTACCATGGACATCCCTTATACTGTATAAATGTATATCATACATTGTATGTTTTTTTTTGTGTTATCCCAGTTAAGTTTATTATTAATTTTTTATCATTTAATATTACTTTTAATAGTTCCGGGACGTTGGAGCAATAACCTGGTGTTTTGACACTTCAGTGTGCACTGTGAATTTGAAGTAATGTTCAGTTTTTGAATAAAGATGCAGCATTTACAAATGTTTATTTTTTTTATCCGATTCATCGAAAAAATAATCGACCGATTAATCGATTATTGAAATAATCGTTAGTTGCAGCCCTAAACAATTCATCGTTACCTCTTATGGCCTACAGTTCAAAGTTCATGTTTAACTGAATAAACAGTTTGTAAACACAAGTACATCTTGTTGAACATTATTTATTTTCATCACCAATTATCATAGTAGAACAGCTTCCTCAAGCAGTTTGTGATGCATGTTGGAAACAGGAGATGAGCCCCTGGTCTGATGCGCCACCTGGCTTGAGAAACACGTTCTCAAAGACTTACTTTGAGTCATTATTTAGGAGCACACACATATTATGAATGAATTCAAATGAGCCATTTTAATCTAGATTAATCTAGATTAATTTCAAAATTAATCTAGATTAATCTAGATTAAAAAAATTAATCTATGCCCACCTCTAATATATATACATACATACACACATACATACACACATACATACATATATACACACACATATATATATACATATATATATACACATATACATACACATACTTTTTTTTTTAAGAATCTGCAGTCCTAAATATAACCTTATCGTCTGAATTAAACAGGAATACTTATTCTAAATGTAAGGAAACAATTCTTTATCATTTGATGCTTCATAGCAACATCTCACAAACATGTAACTGTGCAGCCTTGTAAAAATAAGAATGAAGGGAGAAAAGATTGTGTGTATGTCTTAGATGGTTAAAAAGTACAGTAAAACAAGATAATGCAAACATAGTGAATTAGGTATTTTGAATAGTTTTTTATGTGATTTTACTGGCTCAACCTTTAACATTGCCAGTGTCAGTTTATCCCAATTGAGCCTGTTATCGAAGGTTTTGCAGTGCTGGTGATCAACCAAATCAAGCATTTGGCATACAACCTTGATAAAGAACTTAATGATCTTTATCATAGCAGCAATATATGTAGCAGCAATTCCAATCAAATGATGAAGTTATATTAAATGTAACTATGTCCTCTCTTACACACTTTAGTCCTGAGTGTGTCCATATCGGATACGTACAGTATGTGGATCATGGAAAAAAATGAATTTCTCTCTATGTTGTGTTAACTTTTAAACTTTTGTTCAATACATTCGTATGTGTATAAAATTAAAATAAATATCTGTAGTTACCGTGCTGAAATCCAGGTTCTGTTCGATCCACTGCTGACCGTCCTTGAACTCATCGTGCAGACCCATGATGTAGAGGGTGTCTAAGGCATCCACAATGGTCGCCCCCAGTTGGGAATTGCCTGTACAAAGACACATGGTAAAGCAAATAGAATTGTTTGATTAATTTGTCCAGTCACGCACGCACTAACCTATTCAGCCTTGTATAAAATAAAAATAGCACCTGTGGGAACTGTGGGTGGAAAACTATTCACTAAACACAATGGGCCTGATAATGTGAAGGAGATATGGGATGCAATTAAATTAAAAAAGAGAAATTACTCAGGTGAAATGGAAAATCACTGAAAATTGCTCAGAAACCCACCCATGCAAACATAGGAAGAGATTGCCAACTCCATATGGGAAGAGCTGTACACTTTGGTCACTGGTCTGATATTTGAATAAATGCTGAGATGAGTAACATGAGTCATATCATGTTGCTGGGGGGCAAAGCCAGTTCTTCCAAGCAATCTGTGCAGTGTTATCCCTCAACAAGTATTAGACGCTGCGACATGGGGTGACCTTTAGTACATACTGAAAAATCAGCTCAATTCAGTGTTTTTACACTTTCTCATAGACTATTACTGTACAGTATATTCATTCAGGCTGTGGCGGATGTGTATTTGCTAAGTCGACAGTAAGTTGACAAACTATTAAGACAACAAAAAAAGAGACAGAAAGTGTGAATTAAGTAGATCAAAGCATGGCTAGCAGCCCCACACAAGTTATAATTATAATACTTACATATCTATAATTTAAGTTATTCACGAAGCGATACGAAAGCATACTATTTTTTCTCGTTTTATTTTTTTCAAAATTAGTCTACCGGTAATCAATATCTCCATTCTCAAGGACACCCGGAGGAGCACACAAGACTATCGACTTCCCCATTAAAAAAAAAGCTTAACTTTTTACTTTACCATCTCATATTATTAATATGCAACATCTCTATTGATTGGTGCAGTACAGATTGAAGATGAAATTCCCCCGAGTGCGACCAACTACTCCACTCCTCAAAGTCAATTTGTCTTGTCGTGCAAATGAGATCCAATGAGGTATAAATGTCCAAGCAGCTATTGTTAGTTCCAGGTCTGTATAGGCAGCAGTGTGAATGTGAAGCAACATACAGCTGGCATGCTGAGTCTACTCTTAAGGATCAAGGTTGAAAGTATTCTTTTAACAAACATTATAGGATGACTGTATTCTGAGGTGGGGTCGGCGATGAAAACACCTTTTGTTGAAATCAGTGAATATCTCCTCACAATCCAATACATGTCCGTATTGTGTGAGCGCTGAAAAAAATGTAGTCTTAATACACAGCGAAGTCTCTGTAAACGGGCATGTTGCTAACTACAGTGGGTCCCCTTTGTTTACGCACCCTTTGTTTACAGAGCCTAGGCTATGTACAAATAATGGATTGTGAGATATTCACTGATTTTGACAAAAAGTGAATTTGACAACAAGCATTCTCCAGAATCACTATTGTTGTTTATTGTTGTGCCTCAAGTTTAACCAACCTACATTCCTTGAACTGCAGTATTCTTACACTGAAACAACTGTGTTTATTATCTGGCTAAAGAGACAAAGGAATCCAGCTGATCAATATGTAGCAGACAAAAGCACTTCATTACAGAACAAGACCGTTTGAAAGCCAGAAATCTCACATAGTAACTAACTGCACCACTGAACTGTCAGTGTCATTAATCAACCGCCCCATAGAGCCCTGTAAGAATATTATGGTTGTTTTGTGCACCACAGAAATAAAATTACTCATTGTCCCTTTAAGGTGGTTTCATCTCATCAAGTGCTGTTCAGCTCACTGTTGTCACTTAATTATGTCGCGATTTTACAGCTAAGGTTCGCAAATCTATAGCTTAGTGAATGCTATCTCTTTATAATGCACACAGGCATCAATGTTATGATTTGCTTCTATACTACAGGCTTTGAAGATATCGCCACAGTTACATGCCTTTTGGAGACACATGAATTTAACATAAATCAGACTGTTCTTATCCTCTTTAGTTGGTGTGATACCAAATGGCTTGGAAAGTGAATAAATGTTATCTTGTCTCTTTCAAACGTTTATCAAACGTATATCTTTGCGCTATTCATCATTATCATAATTTCTCTCCCCGTTGATGGATATCTAAATGTATCCACATCAGAGTTTACACTTAAGGAAGGCAGATAATGTCATTTTATCAAATAGGTCACCATGAGATATTCAGACAACTAAAATTTCAGTAACTTCATAATACAGATATTTACTAATAATTGTTAATAGTATTGTCTTAATTATACTTTGACTATAAATATCTGTTGGGTTTATATATTTTTTTTTTATCAAAGTGTTATGTCATACTAGTCCTTTACATGAAAAAAAACCAACTACACAATATAAATCATAAAGGGCTAAGAGCAAATTCAAGGAAATCTCATTAATATGTAAAACAATGCAGCAAGATGTTCCCATATCTCATCAGATAATCTGACGCCCCTCTACTGCTGCTCGCTGTATTAACTTCAGTTCGATGCACATACAGTCACAACACATTTTAGTGGTAAAAGTCAGTGGCACTGCCCTCCGAAGGTGGAGTCAGCGATTCTGGAGAGTGCTTTTTGTCAAAATCACTTTTTGTGAAATCGGTGAATATCTCCTCACGATCAACTACCTTTCTGTACTGTGTGTGCCCTAAAACAATCTGGTGCTGTAAACTGGTATATAAACAAAGAGTTTGTTAACCAAAGGAGGCGCACTGCAGCTAACAACATGCCTGTTTACAGAGCCTAGGCTGTCTATTAATTAAAAAAAATCCCCCAGCGCACACACAGTATACAGACAGGTAGCGGATGAGGATATATTCACTGATTTTGACAAAAATGTATTTTGACAACAAGCGTTCTCCAGAATCACTGACTCCACCTCATTTCATATCAGTGATACAGTGTGTGCGTGTGGAATTCCTGAGCCTCCCCGCCATCCCCTCTTATCTCTGGGCTCCATTCAGAAGGAGAGAGCACAAGCCTGGCCTCATGCAGGAGCTGCAGTGTTATTATCATTATAGACAGGAAGCTCTAAATCACTCTAAAAATACACTGCAGTCAGGCAGGCAGAGCTGATAGCAAGATGCCCTGGCCGCACGCCCGATCTTGACAGATTGGCCCGACTGTTGGTGGAGCGGAGCCTGATCTACTGCACCACAAAACTCCCATCTCCTCCCTTCTGTCACTTGCATCACCCATAGGTACGCTTTAGGCATTCAGAGCACTGGGACACCATTGGGTCAAAGACAGAGGCCTTGTGTCAGGAGAGAATATTCTTTTGGTGTCAAGGTTTTGTGTAACAGCTCCTGAATGCAACGCTTCCTGACTGTGTGTTCACATCAAAGATACAGCGTGATAACAGAGTGATTAGTCTCCGTCACGGCTATACATAAAATTAAACTGACACTGTCATTAAGTCATTTGGACAGATTTTTTCATCTAAAATACCAAGACGTGTCGTCCTAATTGTTTCAGATAAAGCTTCTAATCTCCTTCCTCTTAAGTATTTAAGTATTTTGTCCAGCAGGCATCTTCAGAGTAAAATTGACACTACAATAAAAACAACAACAACAACACTGGACACAACCAGCTGTTCTCTCAAAACTCTGATTCGCAATTTGGTGTGTTTTTACTCTTAGCATATACACTGTATGGCACACAAAAGATTTCTACGATATTTTGTGACTGCATTCAGTACAGTATAATCCATTATTGTTTTCATTATTGGTTAACCTTTGGATTCAAACATTAATTGTTAAGTCTATATAATATATAATAAAATGCCTTTCACAAACTCTGGGAACCGAATGGGACAACTTCAAATGTCAGAACTTGAATCTGACTTTTGCCTAAATTACAGAAACCCTAAATCAATTGAATTCAGCTAGTAGGGACATCAGAATTTCAGTGTAGTATTTAAAACTGAGTTCAGAGATTTTAACTGAAAAACAATATTTTCAAAGTCACTCCTCTAAAATGACAAATGTTCTTAACAAATGTATGGTTGTGGTCCAGCCTAGTCGTAACACTTCTCCTCTCTATCTGCAATGACTTATCCACAGCAATAGATAACTTAATTGTGCAGTTAACTTGTGTTTCTCGGACTGCCCTATGTTAGCCTGGTCCTACCAGACCATCGTACTTAATTTATTTTGTACAGAAGGTCTGGAATCGCTCTTGAAGGCGGGTGTCTGTTGAAGTTTAAAACTGGGTGTGCCAACCAATCGCATAGCATTGTATATCATGCGCTGGCTTCTGCAATTGAAACTGCCGCACGTCATTGTTCTCAGCTGATTGGTGATGTAACTATGTATCCTGAGAAAGCCCGCAAATTTACCGCAGACAGACTGACTACTGAAGGGAAATTAAAATTGAGCGGAAGTAGGTAGGCGGGTGGTGCTCTATGTGGTGTTTTCAGATACAACCTGGAGAAGTTCAGCTCAAGTTTGTGTATGGATAATATAACCTTGTGATCACCCCGAAGAGTCTCCAGCTCTCCAGCTCCTTTCTGCTACACACAACCTCCATCTTTTCTTCTTCCCCTCCTTCTTCCACCTAAGCATCTGTTTGTTCTCATTCATCACTGTCTTGCTGTGTTTTTACTAATCTATCCCGGCTATTGCTTGATTAAAACCCTGATGGCACAAATACAACTTTTACACTTATAAGTGCTATTCTCAGTTGCCAATTCACTTTCTTTAAAGCCCCAGTCAACCCAAATCCAGAAAAATCCTTCTAACTAGGCCATGCATCTTGGGGAGTTAATTGCATGATAGTATGCAACTGAAAATAGTTAGGCTCGTTAATCAATTTAAATTAAAGATATTAAGATATTGTCATTTAAGTTGAATTCAATTTGGTTTAGATGAGGCGGGCGATGCTCTGGTTCTTATGACACGGTAAGCATTTTGAAACAATCACAGCAGTTCTCGGCTTGAACGTTCTATAAAAACATTGACGGTTGCCATGGTCTGATAAAGTGACGCCCAAATAGTCCTGTCAAATGGTTTATACAGTAAAGAAGCTGTTCTTTTTATTTAAGTTAAGTTTTAAGTTTATAAAATCTATGAACATTTACGATCAGATTTTTGTAAAAGCTTATTGGGAGAGCCAACTTTGATATGATATATTTACTACTTTAGACCAAGTTTCCAGATCTTTAAGCTATGTCTAATTTTTTGCCCTCTGAATCTGGCATAGACCCGCCTTTACCTGTCGCCAGTCTTCATATCCGAGCTTGTGTTGTTTGACTGTCAGTTCAGTCGACACAACACTGTTTGTTGATGTCAGTTTGCACCAACCTCCCTACATCTGAGTGCCATGCACTCTATCATACAACGCCAACTGCATCAAATGTAGCTGATTTGGCATCTTCTCACAAGGGGGGTGTAGGGTTGCCAGGCACTGCTTATCTGAGACAAATTGGCCGGGGATGTGGTGTATTTATTTGGGGCATTACTGCCACAGCCCGAAGCGTGCATGTGTGTATACACACACACACACACACACACACACGTTTGTACAGCTATACTTGTGAGGACATTCATTGACATAATGAATTCCCTAGCCCCTTACCCTAACCATGAAAATTAAATGCCTAACCCCAACCCTCACCCAAACTCATACCTGTACCTTTGAAACTATGTCTTCTTAACCCTAAAAAAATCTTAAAATTGGTTCTAACAAAAATAGTTATACAAACACACACACACAAAATGTAACATACTAATTTAATTCAACTCTCTTCCTTTATTGACATAGATACAATGTATGCCCCTTTTTCTTCAATTAAATTCCCATGGCAAACAATATTTTGACCTCAACTCTCACACTCTTCAGATTCCATCTCCATCAATTACCATCTCGCACAGCTTTCTTTCCCTACTATCTCCTCTTCCACTATCTCTCTCTCTCTTTAACACCTCCCTGTGTCGGTCCCTGTGCCGGCTTCATTAGATGACAGGTTTTCAGGGCACTCTGGTATGAATACCCATGAGGAAGGACAACGCAATGTCATTATTCAGTCTCCATTCTCTCTATCTTGTAAGCTGTCAGCTCTGGGACAATGGGAGATGACAAAGAGCTCAGGTGTGTGTGGGTGTGTGTGCATGCGTGTGTGCGCAGGTGGTTTGCAGGGTCAGAAAATATGTTTTTGTGTGCTAGTTTTCGCAGAGGCATTTTCTTTCATGTTTTCTCTTCAAGATCGGATCCAGAAGCCAGACCGGAGGATAGGTTTTTAACTTGACAGAAACACAGAGTTGGACTGAGCTGACTGAGGGTTGGTGCATTTTTAGGTGTCCATCTCTAATATTTAGGCTACATTTTGCTAGAAGCAGCTTCTATCATTTCACCTTCCTACTGTTGACCTCCCCTTGTGATGCACTCTCCACAAACCTTTGCACATGTGATTCTCTTCCTTCTGCCTACATTCTCTCACTGGAACATCCAACACAATTTTCGTTCTAGTGTTTGATTATTTGCGAATACTTCATTAGTCCACAGTTTTCACAGGGACCACGACAAAGAAGTAAGAATAAAAGGACATTGCAAAATGTGTTGCTCTTATCTTTAACTGTAATTTGACTGGCTGTGATCTACAGCTTCATTGTATTGGGAAAAACAATATCTTAGATGGATATCTCATAAAATGGCCGAATAAAACCAAAAGGATCTCCACTGCTAGCCCATTTGCCAAAAGCAGTAAGTGATAAAACACTTTTTGAATTTTAGTAAAAACCTCATTGACATTTTTAGAATACTTCTCACTTTTTTATGGAAGAAATTGACTTAATTTATGTAATTTATAAAATAAAACTATTCTCAAAATCACATTCTTTGTAGGCTTTTTAGCCTTTGTTCCACCATGTTAGCTCATGCCAGGGAGCACTTACACCCCCTTGAAAGCTTTCTACACAATTTTGTAAAGACTTTGTCGCAGGTTCAACCCCATCTCCTCTTCTCTTGCTCCAGGTCCACTTTGGCATTTCTGCCTGTTTTGTAATGAGTCCAGCAGCGGTAAACAAAGCTAACCCCAGGACACTTCAGACCAGTCTGGCTGGCAGAGGACAACCGGTCCCCAACTTATTTGGCACCAAACTGAAACATCTGCTGTGTTCTGCTTTCTGAATCAGAGGGTTATTGGTCAGAGTGGGCCCTTCCAATCAACATGAGCTTCCTACTAAACCCGAGTTAGAATGTCTGTTACAAGGCCAGCTGCCAAAGTGCATTAGTCTGCACTGGTTTCACTGTAGAGTATTTTGGTGACACTCACTGTACATTTGAAAAAGTAAGGACAACTCAAATTTTTAAGGCAAATGTCTTGACTAGAAATTTGAATTTCAGACCAACTAAAACTCCCTACATTTGTACCAACCTATAATCTTTTGTTGAGATCACGTATGATTAATGTAATGTTACTTCAAGATTTGAGGTCTACACTAAGAATTGCAAAAAGTAAAAAGTTGTGTAATGTCTCTGCTAGTGTATAGAGTTGCCTGAAATGAAGTTTTGCTAACTTTTTCATTTTATAGTGTTCTTTTGTCTGTACAAAGAAAACTGGATAAATAACTTGTAGCTTATGTAAAAAGCTATGTGTAAAGAATATAAGTCAAAAGATCAAAGGATTACTGGAATTGAGTTCTGAATTTCATGTTTGGAAGACATCCATTATGTATAATATGTCTAACTAAAGCCAGTGCTACGAGCCAATGTGGGATTAGACTGAATCAGCAGTCTGTTTTGACTGTGGATGGATCCGCATAATAAGACAATATTTCTACAGTGATGCATATAGTGCATGTACAATGGTGGGTTCACCTTGAATACATAATATATTTTGTGTTTTGGCCTGGTTCATTTTGAACAGCTGCTCAAATAGATAGTATAATATAACACCATGATAGCCTCCTTTCAGCTTTTATGCAATGTTATTGGTGAGAACCACTGCACTCCTGACTGACATGTGAAAGTTGTTGTGCCCTGATGTTGACTAAAAAAAAAAAAAATTGGATTCACAATAAATGTGATGATATGATTTTTCTTCAACAGCAAGACAAAAATGCTGTGGCGCCTTTGTGCAAGACCTACGAAAGGCAGTTTATGAAATTTCTAAGCAAACTCTAGGATTCAGAAAAAAACTTCTGAAATGGAGAATGTGCGGACCTCCATAATAACTCTTACCCACGTGTACGCACAGAGAATGGAGAAATCCGAAACTACCACTCTCATGGCAAAAGGATGAAATGCGATAACTGTGAAATTGATACCAAAGTGTAAAATAGATCGAAATATTACCTCTCTCGTGTCATATATCAAGAGACGAGAGCATAGCTTCATGTAGTCAATATATATCACATCTGTGTCCCCATTCACCTCCGTCACTGCTCCACTCAAGAATTGATTCCCTAATAAGCCCTGTCAGTTTCTCATAAAGGGGGCTGATCACATATCAGAATACGTTTGTGCGTTATCACTGTGGGTTTCGTCCATGTGCAACCTTTAGATCTCAATCCTTCACACGGTTATAAAAAATCAGGCCATATAGAAGAGTTTTGTGTCATAATTGGAGTCACACCTTGATATACCTTAGAAGTCACAATATAAATGTGAAGCTTGGTAGAATTAGGTCTTTTGCACTATGGCAAGGTCCAGCACTCTAAAAAAGGTGAAATAGCATAAAACAATTATTGTCTATGGGATTTTCACAAGGTAGTCAAACTAAAATCAACCTAAATCATATATTGCTTCAAAGTGACAACGCCCCACAAGGATAGAGGTATATCAGATGGCTACAATGTATTTTTATTTGATCAGAAATTCAATTCAATAGCTAAAAGGAAACCCCAAAAAGCCATCTTAATAATCCACCCACCCAACTGTGACAGAGAATATGCGGTGGGCTTTGAACTGTCAGCAGGAGAAGTAATTGCCCTTTTTGCTTCGTTTTGTACGCACTATAACTGCACTCTATAGCCTTTGAAATATCCAATTGCTGTTCCCTTACATGTCTGCTTGGATTAAAATATTTAGCGTACAATGTTAAAAAGTAGGTCCATTTAGACATCAGATGAATAGAAAGAGTAAGTCAGTCAAATACATTTTGGGAGAAGAGTCAAGTCTGTAGAGATGTAAAGTAAGGGTGTAGGAGTATAGAGTGGGAGGTGGGGTTATATGCACTCACTATCTTAGCCAAAGAAAGATCAGCAAATCCTTCAGAACTGTGCTGTATACACAAAGCTGTCTCACTGTTGGCCCACTCAGAACTCAGATTACATCAATTGATCAGTGAAAAACACATATCCAACAAAAAAAAACAAGCTGAAAAATGCATCAGTATTGTAGTTTACCAAAGTGAGAGTGTATTGATTAGGTGTTCTTTTTCACAACTTCCTCTCGTCAAATGTTCTAAATACTAAATCCTCCTTGGCGTTTTTATTTGTCATTTTATTTTCCACAATGATGTGTTTCCATTATCTCCCTCTCAAGTTTCTGGCTCTTTGAGTTTGGGGTCAAATTCTCTCTCTCAATTATTTTGCGGGTATTTGGTGCTTTGCCTCTGTTTTCACCATATCATGTCCATATACGTACGTATGTATGTATGTATGTGTTTGTATGTATCAGAATTGTAAACATTTGTATATTAAGATATTGATTTCAACTATATTGCCCATTCTTAGTTCATGGGTCTTCTGAAAGCAGTCTAAAAAAAACATACTAAATTACTTTAAAAATGGCAACTATCCTCGACAGCCAACTGATTAAATATTGCAGTTGAAGTTATAAAAAACATTGTATAACAATTAACTCCAATTTCCAGAGATAACACTGCATGTATATCTAAGTTTGTGGCACATGGTCACCATAACATGGCATGGCATTAAATAAACATATCGCTCAGGCCTGTTCTTGAATACCATGCTGCATAAACATGAGGCAGGTAGGAGGACCAATCAGACGAACTCAGCTCAGCTGCATTGGGTCTGTAACAGGCTAGTATATCAATATTAATAGAAACCTTAACAGCTTGAGAGTTATGCAGAGCTGCACTTTGGATTATTGTTCCAAAGTGACTCATCCTATTATTCAGAGCAACTACTTAGTAGATTCCAGTCTTTGTCATCATCTGGTCAAAGAGATGGTTGACAATAAAAAACTTAAGCTTGTGGGTCTGAACTTAGAAGGTTTTGAGGAAACTTTTTCTACACTGTTTGAAGGGCTTATTCACATTCCTGCTGGGCTCAGAAGCAGGCAAATCCTCCTGTTTCCTGCTGTCGAATTTGGCACCTGCAGCCATGCTGAAATTTTAATCTGAAAGGAATGAGGGGAGTAAGTCCAAAAGTTCTGAAGTAAATTTTACGTCTTGTTGGGAGCATTGAACTCCTTCCCTCCACAGTATCTTTTTCGCAGCACGATGTGCCAAAAAGTCAGAATCGCTAGATAAAATGCTCACATTGGAGAAGTATGTATATATATAGCAACGTTAGTTCAGGCAGCTGCCTTGACTATAATGCGCTGTGGGAAACACTGCTGACTGTATTTACTTTCACCGTCCAGCATTATCGCAGCCTATCAAGTAAGGGTGCTGTCGGCCATGGAAATTCAAGCCAGATCTAACATTACCGTGCTGACCTTAACCGCACCGCTACGTGGAAATGAGGCATTTGTCTGTTTCTGTCCCAAACCCTTATATCTGTTTTGCTCTCTTCATCTGTCGTGTAGAAAGCTTTGGGCCCTCAGGCAGTGATTTCAAAGTGATCATCAGTGAAACATCTCAACTCACTCCACCCCTTCAACTATCACAGTCATGAAGACATCAGAGTCTACAAATTAGAAGGGAAAAATAGGGCAGCAGGTGTGCTGTCCCTTGAAGCGTGTCATTGTTTTCAGTTGTTAAAAACGAAAAAACAACAACAGATGAACGCATTAGTCGTTAAAACATACATTTGTTTAATATTAATCAGGGGGGAGATGGGAATCTGTTAGCACATAAATATGAAAGCGATAAGAAATGTTCCCAAGGTAGTGTTAAGCTTCATCAAGCCAACATCCCTGAAGGTTTTGGGAAAACAAATCACGTTAACCTAAATAGATCAGATGACATACAGTATTTTGGTTAATGGTAGACAAAAACATTGTCTTGGATGTTGATCATCATCTGTCTTGTATGTTTGTCTATTCCCATTTTGTAAATTAAGATTTTCTGAGCCTATTCCTTACTGGAATCAACGTGGGTGGATAAAGATGCTTACATTAATGGGTCTGTGAGGTGCTTTGGATAATAGCATCCACCTGACAGCATGCTGTATTCATGTAGTTGAAGATTATCACAGGAAGTACTTAATGGCTTACTTTTTGCAGGTTATTCAGCATCTTGCCTTGCAATCAATCCATGCCGACAGTGCACATAGTAAACACTTTATTTCAATATGGACAAATATAATTGAGCTGCAGACAAGTGGCACCTCTTATTTCTTACATTTAAGAGTCTTTGCAGGCTTCACATTTTATACGTCACATTTTCCTCTGTATTTTTCTCACTAATAACCTTTCACCTTCAGAATAGAGTGTGAATGCTTGAAACTGATTAATACTTGAACAGGCCCTTTGTAGAGCTTCCAAGGGGGTTCAAAAAGAGACCATGCACAACATGAAAAATGCTACAACCCAAATTGAGGCCACAGGAATCATATGACATGTCAGTGATTTCATGCTTTGTTCATCCCTTTGGGATGTTGTCCATCTGATAAACATTCTGTGCTAAATTCATTGAAATGAAACACAATGTGGATACCGTCCAACTTAGCAGGCGTTTCAGTAGGTTATCTAATTCAGCTTTGTATAAGGCATTGTATTTGTATTCATGTTTTGCATCCAGCACCTATTCCACTTAGGTTTTATGGATTTGCACACACCTACTCTAAATTATCATGCATTGGGTGTACCGGTCTATTCCACTGGCTAATTCCCATGGTAAATATTGGACCTGGTGGTGCAAGATCAAATAAAAAGGTATTAGTTTAAAAAGGTGCAGTGTGTCATATCTGAGTATCTTGCGGCATCTACTGTAGTAGTGAGATTCTAGGTTGCAACGCTCCCTTGCTTACCCCTCACTTTCAGAGAATTTACTGATGCAACAGTGGCTTTCAAGGACAAGAAGCTGGTTACTAAAGATGGCGTCATAATTTTTTTCCAGCGATTAAATCATACTTGTGAATATTATATTCCATTTCTACCAAGTATGTTCTGAAAAATGGCAATATATTCTTCACCCTGTACCTTTAAGGAACTTGATTTGGACACAATCCAGGTGGCCCAACTCTCCAACTACACAGAAACATGTTATTTCTGTTTCACTGGTCTTGGCTGATGGGGTCATTGCCATGGTGCCTCTTCACAACCCTTTTCCAGGATTACAAGCAATGTTTATGCCCAGGGAGCCAATCATGTGAAGACATGACCTAGATGCCAGGGGGGGAAAAAGTAAAGCTACATAGCTCTAAGCAAGAGCAGGATTGTATTTATCACAGTATCCACATAAACCCAGCGGAGATACTGCAAGAAGGAACGAATACCCAATGGCTCAGTGGAAGATTAGACTCCTCAGTGTTTATTGATTAGAAAAGCTGGGAATCAAAGAAGTATCTGATGTGGAATTGTGGTTGTATGTGATTCTGGCTGAGGCATGATACCAAACTGTCATATTCCATCATCATTGAGCTGCCTCCACTGATCACCACAGCAACATGTTTTGTAGGTAATCAGCAAGAGGTAAATCCATAAAAATAATAGCTAATAAAGGTTTTTCCATTCTGGTCAAATATGGTGACTTCAACGGGTTCTGTTGGGATTTAATGAGAGTCAAGACAAAACTAAAATAGTAAATAAAACGTTGTCTAACATGATAAATTAACTTGACTATGCTTGTAAACAGACTAGTTTTAACACTAGTAAGACACTAAAATAAGTTCAAAAAAGAAAATAGGGAGGCCATTTTACTATCATAACATTTCTGAAAAGTTTACAAAGAATAAATACAAATTATAACCATGGACTGTATGTTTTAACCTTTCATAAGCATGTAGAACTGAATGGAAATGGAAATATTGCCTCTATTAGAAACATGATGCATTAACAACAAAGTACGTAATCATATAGAAGACAATTAAAAAAAACTTTTCCTCAATCCCCTCCGTTAACATACAACAACGAGGACTATTTGATGTGGTCGACTGTGTTTATCTCACCTTATATAGTGTCTTGTCTATGGTATTTTTCTGAGATGTGGTGTGATATGGATGCACTTTATTACTTTGATTTGTATTGTTGTATGTGAAATGTAACATGAAGCCGAATCCTACATCATGTATGATTACAAATACCACAAACTCTGGTTGAGTGGAAAATAAATGTTGTATATTATTTTATCCTAAAGTTGCATCGTCTCATCGTAAGGTCTGAGGCAATCTGCGATATCACTTACTGTGAGCACGTCAAATTTTCCTCTGGGAGAAAGTCATGCGGCCAAGAAGTCAGAGATTTTCCACTTGCAATTTTATAGAATAAAACGCTCCAATGGAGAGCTCTCAAGTAAACCAATAAAACAGTCACTAGGTCAGGCAGGCAGGGCAGGCCTCAGACTGGCCAGTGAATCCCTCATGTGCAGACGAAATTAAATTCACAACAATGAGTGTAATAAGGTTACTGAAAGCCAAAAGCAAAGATCCTTGGAGAGAAGCAACTCGGAAAACTGACAAAGATTCTTCTGATCCTCTATTGTTGGCGGAAAAATATTTTTCAGGCAGATCTTCAAGTCATCCTCCAGCCATTGAATAAGAATTAGTCGAGGCAAAACCTTGGTTTTCTACCAAGCAAGCTTTCTTTCTCTAGCTCTCTCCTTTCTGTCATTTAAATGATATTTTCTTTTTTAAGTTCAGTAACATCTAGGGCTGCAAATAATGAATAGTCATTACTTGAATTGATTTTTCAATGCATCAATTCATTATTTGGTCTAATTAAACTGAAAATAATGAAAATGCCCTTCAGGATTTCTCTAAATAAAAGGGGAGGTCTCTTATTGTGTGACACACACAACGTATCCAACACTGAAATGTAAGAAAGAAAAGCATCATATTCTCACATTTGAGCAGCCAGAATGAGATAATGCATTTTCCCTTTAAATCACTTGCAGGATTCATTGATTATCAACACCCTTACCATGTTATGCTCTATTGATTTATTTGTTCATGAGGCTCAAGTAAAGAGAGGCATGTCTTATTTCAATTTGGATATAGAATCATATGTACCTGAAAACAATACCTGCTTTACTTCATCTCACCTTAACCACTACAACTCTGAAAACTGGATGAACCTTAGGTTTAGGTTACCACAGAAGGACATAGAGACAGTAGTGTGGACTTAGACTCATTGTAAAGTCCAGACCAATGTTAAATGAGCTGCGGCCCCCTGGGAGAATTGTCCAACAAATCAGAGCTTGTGCTGTCCATCTACAATGAAACAAGGCCACCGGAGCCGCTGGTGAAGCCCATGCCTTTGCTTTGACTGACCCACAACCTGAACAAGGGTCAAAACGCTTTCAGGCCGAATCAATGGTGGCTGATGTTCCTTTTTTCGGTTCCCCATGGGTATTATTACCCTGTCTGTGTGTAACAACAGAGAGATGAATGGAGTTGTCTATCACCCATCTGAACAGGCTGACCGCTGAGGACAGAGTTACTATGATCAAAGCCATGAGACACAAAAAGCAGGTGGTGTTTCAATCACTGTAGTTCTTTAGTTTCTACATTAACATATACTCTTTATCTGCCAGCAGGTTTATGTTCAAGGTGGTACTTTATTCAGGTTTGTCATGACATCATGCATCACTTCCTCTAGTATTTCCACTCTATCAAGTGATGAGTTTAAGGATGTATTTAGTTATTCTATTGTACTTCTTCTTCCTCTTCTAACCAGTGGCCATAGAGCCGGTTAAGTTTGTGAATGATGTTTAAAAAAATCTGTGACTCTTTAAAAACCATTGCTGATTGAATGTATTTGCTCGATCTTTCTCAGTATGGAATCTTTGCTATTAACACCGTCTGAGAGGGTGTGTGTGTGTGTGTGTGTGTGTGTGTGTGTGTGTGCGCGCGCAAAAAAAGTGAGTGTGAATTTAAAGGCAGACTACTGACTGTGTCTGACCCAGCTTGAACTGTATTTCATTTACAGGGTCATGCGTTATCCCTGCTTGGACCGATTACCCTCCAAAACAAAAGGCTGTTTGTATCTGTCCTCGAAATCTACTTATTCTCCACAGAGAAGAAGAAGAAATAAATAAATAAATAAGACCAAACAAGGCCAGGCAGTGAACTCAAGGTTATCTGAGCCGGGTGACACAATGAGAGCCCTGGTCCTCTTGTTACCATTCTGGCCTCTCCTCCACTCTCTGGACAGATTAAGGCTTTGCTGTCAGGCGAGGAGCAAGCACACACAGTTTTACCTTTTGTCTGCATGGAAGGCATGTTTCATAGGGCTGGAAAACTGTTTGCCAACAACAACTGTTTGTGTATTGCTTTTGTCCGGCAGGAAGACTGCTGTTGCCGGACAATACTGTGCTACTTGGTTCCACATTTCCCTTCTGTCAGCCTCAAGAGTCAAGTTAAAATAAGCATACCCTTTGTCTTGGATTGGCTTTACAACCAAAGACTACTGAAGTAGGGGTTTCACTTTAAATGAGAAAAACATCAAACTGATTTGAATGCACAATTCAAAGTCAATCAGCAATTCCAGTTTCTATTCTATCAGCCAGCGTTTTTAGTTGTGCGCATGTGCGTGCGTGAGTATGTGTCTCTTTGGTAGAAGCTATTAAGCAACAAGGCAACCAGCGTGTGCCCCATCTCCAATAGATTGCTTTCTCTTTTCTGTGCTACTCTGTCTTACAAAGACACATACACATGTGTGTGCCCACTCAATCACACTCACACACACACACACACTTAAATCAATACAGGCACATTCTGTAGGACAGGATACACCTCATCTATATTGAAAGGGTGTTTCGTGAAGAGTGTGATGGCCAATTCTTTGCCGAGAGTTTTTTCCTGACCACCATGTGAATAGACTCATACTCATTACGAGAATGCATAAGTAAACACACAAAACAGACATCCAGAAACACACTGAGACATGCTACAGATGAACAGTCACAGACACACACACAAAAAACACCAAGAAATGTAAACACACACAAACAGCATCTATAAAACACAGGCGCCCACGGCTAATTTGCCAGACGGAACATTACAATTTGACACAAAAGCCTCATAAGCATGCATCCTCACACACCATGCTCAGACACATTTATCCAAAAACCTAAGGCACAACAACAAAACTCGGAAACCCAGGGAAACACATAAGTCAAACCGCCAACTCGTAAGCACCGAAGCTTTAAGCCACATCTCCACACACATACATTCACACTAAGCCAACACTCTTAGGGGTTTTTTAGGGATCAATTTCAGCACAGATTATTCAGAATTTGAATTTTCATCAACAAAAGCATTTATCAACAACAACAACAACAACAACAAAGAAGCGGAGGGGAAGGCATGAACTTGGTCGTTCACGATGGTGCAAACATAACAATACAATGCTATGAAGCTTCTACTTCTTCTTTTTGGCGCGGTTGTGGAGGGACTTCCTCCCCCTGTATTATCCGCTACTCCACTTGTTTTTACTAGTTAATGGTTTTGCCGGGTTTTTCAGGAAGTAGACGGACCCCCGTCACTGACAGGCGAAGGGGCGAGTGAAAGGGTGCGTTACTTTAGTAAAAGATGTGCGGCTGTGGCAAAGCGGGTAGGGCAGTTGTCCACTTGAGTGCAGGGTCGGTGGTTTGGATCTCCCGTCTGCCCGCAAGACAATGAACCCCAAATTGCTCCCGATAGTTAGCTTGAACCCTGCGTGGTAGCTGCTGCTGCTGCTATCGGTGTATGAAGGCGTGGTCTGTGAAAGACCAGGGACAAGCGCTATATAAGTGGAGTCCATTTATCATTTTAATTTAAAAGTTTAAATCATTCTGTCAATCATTATAAGGGGAAACATGAATGCTAAAGTTAAGTGAGCACACACAATCAACAAAAGTAAGTCAAAAACACAGCCTCCTAATATGATGGGTCTCAGCGGGAAATATCTGTGTAAAGCTGACAATATGACAGTGTAAATAAGGATATTTTTACACCCTCACTATCCACAGTGACAGATACAAGACCACAGAAGAAGACATGCTATCTAGCCGCTGACAAGAGAAGAAGGCGAAGCAGCAGAGTAGGCCGAGGAGACGTGTGAGAAAAGGAAAAAAATCACTTGCCAGGATGTCTACAGTCAAAAAAAGGAGAAGAAATGTGGGTTGTGAGTATTCTTGTGCAATATGTGTTGTGTTATAATAATTTAATAATATAATGTGTTGTATCCACCAGGGCCTCCATGTGTACTTCACTTGTGCCAGTTAGTTGGTACTAGAAAACATTATGGAGGCACCTTATTAGGGGTCCTATGTAGTTTGCAAAGTCCATACTTATGGTGCAATTTTGCAAAATATGTTATTTTCCACATTACACAAACACTGTTTAAAATGTACATTAGCGTGGGTGCTTCTCCACTCCGACTTGAATAATTTCGTATTTAGCAGTTAGAAAATATGTGTATTTATTTTTTACTAAGCCATCATTTGATAATTTTCTTAATTTCTATTTGTGAAGGATGTGTTTGAGAAAAAAATATTAATTTTGAGCTCAATGTGTGAAGTCATAGTGATTGGTGTTATTATAGATGGCAGCTGCAGGGGTGAACACACAAAACAGCCTCATAAACACACATCACAGATTAGAGCGTGTGTTGGATTAACCTCTCAGTGGGAACCGCCAATGGCAAAATTCTCTGTTTACAAACAAGAATTTCCATTTTGACTGGAGCCTGACAAAGACAAAGTCAAAGTGTTTGTACTCCCACTGTCTAATGCAAGATAACATAACATTTTACCGTCTGTAAACCTCAGATTGTGATATATACTGAAATATGATGACATTTTCATTCATAACTAACACAGTATCATTGTGTGCTCATAACACTGCTCTCTAAAATACATAAAATATACGCTCCATAGATGTATACACTGGATAAGGACTTGAAATATTACCAGTGCTTCAAATATACAATACATGTTCTCTTATCTGGCATTTCAATGATGTGTGTTCTCATCTTGTGGTTTCATTGATTTGAAACCACTGGTAAACACTTTTCCTGAAGTGATATGCATCCTGCCGGAGGCTTTATCGCATAACCTTGTCCATGAGAGGGAAGACAGAGGGTGTGTGTGAGTGTGTGTACAGGCATCTTTGTGAGCTTTTAACAATCTGAGTGAGGACATTTTCGGAAAGTGAGGACTTTTTGCCTAGTCCTCACTTCCTTAAAGGCCTGTTTGAGGGCTAAGACTAGGTTTTAAGGTTCATGTAATAATTAGGTTTATGTAAGTGTAAGGGTTGGGGTTGGGAAATTAGTTGTGATGGTAAAGGTTAGGGTAAGGGGCTAGGGAATGCATTATGTCAATGGGTGTCCTCACAAAAATAGAAATACAAGGTGTGTGTGCAAGTGTGTTTGTGTGTGTGTATGTCCAAGTCTGAGTGCATTCATGCATGCATCTAGGTTTGATTTACAGCTGTGTGAGAAGACTGCCAATGGGCACAGACAGCGGTGCGAGAGAAATGAGTTTGTCTGGCTTACCAAAGATATTTGTGGAATGTCCTTTCTTGGCGAGGGGCTTCAGCTCGT
This sequence comes from Ammodytes marinus, assembly GCF_949987685.1. Classification (NCBI taxonomy): domain Eukaryota; kingdom Metazoa; phylum Chordata; class Actinopteri; order Uranoscopiformes; family Ammodytidae; genus Ammodytes; species Ammodytes marinus. The sequence goes on from NC_137216.1 coordinate 26,639,470, forward strand.
TGTGACCCCATCCGTATGTTCTGTAGCTGTCCCATGCATGCTTCGTCATCTGAGAAAAATCACAACAAATAAACATGTTAAAAGATGAGAAGGCTCCTGACTTGGCAGGGCTAGATTGTGAAGTCACGGCAACAAATAACATGATTGTTCCACCAAATGATGGCTTGGAAACGATGGCTGGATAACGATGTCTGAATTTGAATCATCATAATTTTACTTTACATCAATATAATTACAATTTTGCAATAATATGTGTTCGATAACAACAGCTGATGGCCCTGAAATTAGTCACACTGTCACTAAATCGAAGCACCAACAAACACATAGATTTCACAACCACAAACAATTATATTGTTTTGTTTCTCACTCATCAAGATGAATAAAATATAAATCATTAAGGTTTGATCATTAAGTCTTGCTGGTGAGGTAGTAAAACAAGGTCATTTTTCTCCTGTTGAAAACCCCTGTGGTTTACTTTGTTTTCTTTCAATATTTAATCACTCAGCACATCAGGGCAGCGCTATTAATAAATAATTTATTCAATAATTTACCATTTGAAAAATTAAGACACATCTTGCCTTGTTAGGGCTATGCAATTAATTTAATCGCAATTACAATTACAACCTCCAACAATTATGAAATTGGATAATCGACTTTTTCAAGATAATGCTTTTAAGTCAGGCCAGGTTGTGTTTGCATATTACAGTTGAACTATATTCAAATATAACATTTAATAACAAAAAAAAAGTTACTAAATGCATGATTTTCAAAGTCTATGTGAGTATTGTGTTAAATAATCTGGATCTCAATTTCAATCAAAAGAATCGGGATCATGATTTTTGCCTTAATCGAGCAGCCCTAACACAGGGAAATCAAACCCAAATTATAAGTAAAAAACAATATACAGCCCAATCCTTGTATCGGTAGGCGTCTATCTAATAGAAGAAAATAAGATCCTTTTCTCCATGTGACCTTTGAAAGGAGGATGAATGAGAGAAGAGATAGGCTTGGAGAGAGTGGGATGTGGATAAAAAGGGCAAGAGATTGTGTGATGAGCCTTGACATGGAGGCTGATGCTGAGAAAAGGCACTCCGGGCAAACACAGAAGATGACACGGCCAAGGAAAAAATAGAGTTCTAGCTTTTACTGAAGCACTACTGCTGCTCCTTCAATTTCAAACATTTTCCCCCTCTGCGAGTGGCACTGACAACCTCAAGAAAAGTACATTTCTCAATGTTGTCTTGTCAGTCAAAGATTTTAAATACTGTCTTTGCCACATGCTCATACAGCATGGACAGTGAAATGTTGGTTTGGAGGACTATCAGTTGTTTTATTTATTGCAAAGTCCGATCCTTCATTAATATTCTATTATTATTTGGCTACAGTTTTAACAGTCCTGAAAGGGGATCCTTCTCCTCAGGCTCGAATGAGATCGAGAGATCTCTCTTGAGAATGTTACTGAGTAGGATGAGGATGATACGATACAGGCTGGCACAGGCAAAATCAGGCTACTTACTTGTTTAGAAATGAAATAACAAATGCCACATTCATTATTTTACAAGAACCCATCTACACAGATAGAAAGAATTTGCATCAAATTGAATAAAGTTTTATGTAATGTTATATATTTTGTTTTAGAAGGGGCAAGAGTCTTGAAACACAAATACTTTCCATACTCTTTTCTTTGTTCCATACTTTTCCAGACTTGGAAATAACTGAAATTAAAATTCCATATGTTTCCATTCTTGTCCATACTGCGTAGAAAGGAAACCCTGGTCCTTTACTGCCTGCCTCTTTATGCCACCATATGAGGATGGGTATCCAGATCCTCTCTCATCTCCCATTCTCCCCTTGGAGCAGGCAGACGGCCAAGCTAATAAAGACAAGGGCCAGGAGCTTCATTGTGATCTTGGCCTCATGGCTTTCCATGACGCACGCCATGCACACAGAGGACTGTAAATCAAATTAATACACACCGTGACATGGACACTTAAGCAGGGCTGGTTCCCCGTGATCGGTGTTGATTGGATGCTTCATCAAATTTTGATTGGCCCATATGCCAAGGACAAGTGCAACAGTGCAGGGTGCTTGACAATGTTGACAAACTGCTTTATTTAAAAAGGGACCTTGGAATACTAATTGGACATTAAACTACAACATTTCTGTGATTGATTTCTGACAGATGTGTCTTTCCATCAAAGAATCGTGGGAGCCATATGGAAAGTGGAGGACAAATTGGTTTGTATTGGCATAAGAGGTTGATTCTTTACAGGGTGGGAACTGAACCTCGTCAACAGTGAATCCAAAATAGGCTGCAGAAAATAAATTAAGAGCCAAAAACAACTTTTTTGTTATCTCTCTGAGTAGAATAATTAAGCCTTCAATCTAAATTTCTAATATTAAGACTAAATCAAAAAGCTTGGTGTAATGGGGAGGGGGGTAGTGGTGCCAAAATCCTAGAAAAATGTTCTCCCAAATCTTGTTTTGGCAAGCTGTATGGGGTACCGTTTAATCTGAGCAGTTATGAAATCCTGTTTAATGATGCATCCTCTTATGCAGCACTTTAAGATACACACAATAAATTAAAGTGCTTTCAAAGTGTTTACCCTGAGACAAGCTTTCAACTGAGGCAACGCCAATGTGGGGACAATTTCACGGATCACTGCATGAGCCCCTGTAAGACCACAACAACTTACACTTATTTTTAAAATAATGTATTACAAAAAGCCTACTAATCACTTCAATCCTATTTCCTTATGCTACCATCACATAACAGACTGCAAAATGTATGTTGAGTTAATCCAAACACACTTATTAAGATCTAGATACAACTGTGGGGTTTGTACTCCACAACAAGTGTAGATATCTTGTATCAAGGCCATAAAGCAACCAACAGTCTCTAGCTTCATACAAGAAAAACATCTCAAGCTAAGTGAAAAAGAACAAAATAAATCTGATTGACAGATAGCTGTGACACTGCATACAAAGGTAACGTCACTTTGCCCCTCACCAAAGCAGTGCAGTGCAGGAAGGGTATTTGCCTTTATTCAAACACGTTCCCATCCACATCATGCTAAAATATTACATTTTTGCATCATTTTGCATCCTTTATGTTCACCGTAGTGGGTGCTGGTGGTTCTCTGTCTTCTTGTCAGTTAGGACCCACTGTGAATAACTACATCTGGGCCTGTAGAGCACCATGACAACCAGCAGCTTGTGGTGCAGGATGAAGAGAGTCTGTTCAACCCTGACAACTCTACGAGGTAACACAGACAGACAAACACAGCCGGGACAGACTGCATGATTCATACTTTTTTTCCGGTGGCAGCTGCTTGGTAAGGCTTGGAGTATCAAATATATACTTTATAATTCATGTTTACTTTTTCATATGAATGTCGATTACAACGAGTTGACAGAGTTGATTAAGCCTTTCAGCTCCACAAAACTCTCTGTATTTCTCAGAATGGCAGCGTTTACAAACTTGTGTTTATATTCATATGGATGGAAGATGGATGACAAATTAGAGAACAAGCCTGAATAAATTATGATGAATGTGTTTGCACAGCGGTGCACTGCATGGTGCAATTTAGCTATATCCAATCATGCTTTGTAGCAGGGGTAAAAATGTTCAGCAGGCCCAGTTGATTTAGAATGTGTAACAAGATGGCGAGGGGGAAAAAGATCTGAATGACTTTGAAAGAGAGTTCCTTTGTCGGGGGACGGATGAGTGGAGCTTCAGTCACAGAGACTGCTCAACTGGCTCGTGACTAAAATGACATCTGAATTTATATCAAGCACATCAGTAAAAAGGGGAATAGTTGTTGACAACATTTTATTAGCGTTGTTACTGTGATATGTAAGGGAAAAGCAAAATAGATTCTCTTCCTCTTCCTGAATGAAAATGTCTATGTAGGACGTGATTGGATTGACTCAACAAGAACAATCCGTCCACAATTACACAGAGAGGGATGTTATAGTAGGGTTGATGACCATAAACACCTAATCACAAAGATGAATGAACATTTGATAGTTCAGTGGTGTAAATCCATAGGCGCCGGTCCACAGAGATGTGGGAAAAAGGTCAAACGGTCACCATATTCTCTGAGAGTGCATCATCTGTGTCTTGCATCAAAAGAACAGTAGAGTGCTGAATTTGTAACTAGTCTGGTACTGCAACGCAAATTCAAAGTAGTTCTGAGGGGTCGCAGACAAATGACAAAAGCCCCCATTCATACAACACTCGCATATAATATATATAAAATATCATATGGTATATGTTGTTCTGAGGACCACAAAACAACTAAATGAACAAAACAATGACCCGTCTTCTGTGCCTTCATTGTAGGTCTAAACTGTCTCTGTCTACGGAGACGTGCTTATTTTCTATGTGTGGCCCAGTCTCTATTTGCCGACTTAAAATTATTAATCATGCCACATTATACGCTCAAGGTGGCATTGGAACAAACTGGCAGCCCTGGAGTGGCCTTGCGTTATTAAGGTCAGGTTCTGAGGGAGATTAAAAAACGCTCGTCCCCTCCCTACTCCCGTCGACTGACGAGTTTGAGGGTGAAAAGTGAAGTCTAGAATATGGGACTGGTTTTGATTAGGGAGGTAGCAGCAGCGTTTTCACATTTGATGAATTTATTTACCAGCTCGCCCAAACATTCAATATATTTCCATTTCCATGGTTAATACATTTCCAAATCCAGTCCAAAGAGCAGCCTGATTTAGATGTCTGCCAGAACGGTGCAATACTGTCCAAGTTTGTGATCATATATTCACTGCTATACCTTGCAGAAATCTGTCAATGATTAAAGCTGGTACTGCTACTGGGTCACCCACAACATATCCACCCCAAAACAGGCTTCATTAAGACTGCTAGACAGAGTTTGACAACATATTTAAATACAAGTTATGCATTAAAGGTGGAGTCGGCGATTTTGGAGAAAGATTGTTATCATAATCACTTTGTCAAAATCAGTGAATATCTCCTCCTGATCTGCTACCTGTGTTCATGCTGAAAAAAAAGTCCAGTGTTAATACACAGCCTAGGCTCTGTACTTGCTAGCTACAGTGGAGCCCCTTTGTTTAAATACCCTCTTACAGAGCCTGGGTTGTGTATTAACAATGGACTTCTATCCAGCGTGCACACAGTACAGACAGGTAGCTGAAGAGATATTCACTAATTTGGAGAAAAGTGATTTTGACAAGCATTCTCCAGAATTGCTGACTCCACCTTGAATGCCACATTTAATCTAGCTTCTTTGCATATCTTACATGCAGAGCACTCAGATGTTCAGCATGACTCGACAAACTACATGTTTCAGGAGAGGCTTGATTTCTGACAAGATTCCACAGTTTCCTTGGTAGTGTGACCTTCACAATGGCAGCCAATTGCCTGGCCCTGCTTCTCTAGAAAAGAAGCAAAATCAGCCCCTTGCCATCTCTGTCCTTAAGGACCTGCAGCAGTGATTCATGTGCTCAAGGTCACACACACACACACACACACAATTACAATGTGCGGAAACACACACAACCACAGAGGGCACTGAAATATTCATAAATCCCCTTAGAGCCAGCGTCTAAGAGCAAGGCCATTACTTTTTCCATTGTTTAGGAAAAACATTTAAAACTCCGCTCCCAACAGAGGCGGCACACAGTAGCACGCCTTTAGTTTGGAGGTTTGGGGAGGAAGAGAGTAGACCTGAGCTGGAGTTATGTGCTTCTGTGAATGACCTCCGAAGTCTGATGACTCCCTCGACTGATTGAAAGCACCTGTCCACCTGCCCTCGACTTTCTCATCGCCTTCCAACTTACCCTCATTGCGCCTTCCTATCTGCCGAAATGGAGGTCCTTTCAGAAGATGCAAAAGGGTGGAGAGAATGTGACATGTGAATTGCTTCCTGTAGTAGATACTTTATATGCATGGCCTTTAGGCAGAGATTGGCAATAAATTCCCTATGAAATCCGGTCATTTTAATTGCGCCCAAGCCAAGAGTTCAAACAGACAAAATAATAAGCTATTTATAATTTGATCTATTGATGATATCAGTTTATTGTGCATTCAATAGATAAGAGGCTTTATTGTCCATTACATGAAATTTGCCTGTGGCTTTCTGTCACTCAGAATATATATTAATTGAGACTAAGTCCGTAGTTTTCCGAAAATTCAGGAAAAAAAAGTACGAAATTGTTGTATGTTAAAAAATAAAAATGTAAAAGATTGGTTTGTAATAAGAAAAAATAATGTCATTTTTAAGGGTGAAAAAGCTCTTAACAAGGTAACTGTTGAGTCATCAACTTGTTCCCATTTAAATACAGTGCTTGCAAAATTGCACTGCTGCTGAATAAAAATCAAATTCATGTAATTACTTTCACGGAAGTAAGAAAATTGGATAGAAAAGCAGATGTCTGCAGGGTGCAGGGAGGGCCAACAACACCATATGCATACTATATTTGACAACCACTTAGCTGATGGCTTCTCCTTTCCCTATTCTATCTACCCATTGATTTATCATATTTGGCATGGTGACCACTGCTTTTATAAAATGTTGATATATGTGAACTGTCATTATAATTTATAAAAGGTTTAATATTTATATTACCAAAATAAAAAACCTTAATCCATAGATACGTTTTGGAAACATAACTGGAGTTTCCCTTAAAGGAATAGTTCAATATTTTTTTTATTTTTAGCTTGTTGCCTAAATGTAGAGGACCATTTAGTGATAAAGCTTATCTTCTGTTAAACTATTTTTGTGCACAGAGGAGTAAAAAGTCAATTTGCTCACAGACGCCAGATTAAGCTTCAAAATGAAGACCTAACAGTGGAAACATGAATTGTGAAGTAGCAATATGGAAGTGTTATGATCGCATCGACTTAACTGCACAGCCTAAACTACAGCTGCCGCCAGAGTGAGAAATAAACAAAGATCATCGAAGGCTTACCTCATGTAGATACGCCGACAGTATTGTTGTAATTAATCAGAATTTCTCATGGGGGGGGGGGGGGGGGGCAACATCAGTTACGTACTATAGCTTTAAAATAAATGAAAGTTTTAAACTGCCTCAGCTACTAACAGGCTTGCACAAATGTTAGACTTATGACAAATTATAACCTAATTTCATAAGTTACCTATATTTATACTAAACAAAATTAAAGCCACCCACACATGATTCCACATCGCTGTTGTGTCCTTGAGGACCTGCACAACCCACTCCAAAATGCCGCCTTTCACCTTTCTCTTTTGCAACAAATTCTGAAATGTTAGACATCAGAGTTATTAAAAGCAGAACATGTGTTCAGCTCTGCCTGCGCGTTCTCAAGGGGATAAATGTAGCTTGAGATATGATGCCCTTACTTGCAGGTTGCTGCTGCTTCTTCTTCTTCTTTGTTAAGATTGCTGGATCTGTCAGACTGACCATCCTCTTGATTCATGATGTACAGACAAGACACGGTGTACGGCTATATTTCTGGGGACTTTCATTGACATAATGCATCCCGTAGCCCCTTAGAAATGCCTCATCCTAACCCTTAAACTAACAACAGCCCTTTAAAAAGGTATGTGCCAAAGGGAAAACTGTCCAAAATGTCCTCACTCTTAAGGCCTCAAACTTAAATTGGTTCTCACAAAAATAGTTGTTCAAGCAGTACACACACACCCACCCAGGCATTTTGTTTCAGTTTGGTATTTTCTGTTGTCTTTGTGCTTTAGAACATAACAATAGAGAAACATGGAGATATATATATATATATATTCTCCTGTGGCAGCAGCTATTGAGGGCTGATCCTGTCCTCTCCCAGCTTCACTGTCAGTCTCTCTCTCCATCACCTGAACTCTAATTGGTGAGACTTACAATGCCTCTACATTACTTAAAGCGATTGGGATTCTCTCCGGTTTACATCCAATAAAGGAAGTTGTTGCCAAGAGTTTTCCAGTCAAATACAATTAAGCTCTGCGGTGTGGCTAATAGGTCTACGGCCCTACTGTTACCTTAAGAGTAATAGACAGATATTGTACGACAAACAAATGAATTGAATCAGGGGTTTCTGAACAAAAGGGTATTCTGACAAAACCCAGAGGTATAAATGCAGCTGAGGTAAGTTTAGAAAAAAGTTGTATGAAGATCAAGGCTAAACAACCACATGTTCTCTTAAAGCCACTAAAAAAAATAGCTTATGGCAGGGGGGCGCGGATTAATGTGAAAAAATAAATAAATAAAAAATGAAAATTTGAGTTTGTGTTTTTTATATTAAGATCACGGCATAGCTGGACAAGAGTTCTTCTGCTTCGTTCCTCTCACGGCATTTAAATGCATTCATTATGTTACAGAGAAATAGGTCTCGTTAAAGAAAAAAAGCACCAAGCCCAACCCAGAGGACCCTGTATATATTTTTTTATTTTAGATTAATATTTTTATGGAAAATCCATGTGTCTTTCTTCAGACCCAGTGTCTCCAAATTATTTGTTCAAACAAAATCCCTCATATTTAGCCTCTTAATTTTCCTCTCAAAGTGCACCAGATTCATGCATTTCACTTTAAAAAGGTGAAAAAAAAATCTCCCGGGGGGGCATACCCCCGGACACCCCTAGGAGGGTCTGGTTCTCCACTGGCTACTATTTTACTCCATCAGGACATTGGAGGCTCTAGCGAAAAAACACTGGGTGTGTGAATGACATTTAACTAGTCAATAATTTGGGCAAGTCTGTCTGCCTATCTTTCTCACTCCGCTGCACACTCAGTCACTACTATCCATGCTTAAAGGGCTGTTTAAAATATATTTAAATGTTACTCAGAGCTGCTTTAAAAAGGAAAATATACAGGAGCAAAAGGTTTTAAAAAATCATAAACTTTAAGACCTTGTGAATAATGTGAAGTTATAAGTGAGACAGCCTCTCAAGTTTCCAATCCTTTTATTCCATCTAGTGAACAAGAGAATATGACAAAAAGGTGTTCTCCTTGCATACAAATCATAATTTGAAATGGCTGCTGAATACAGTTAGTCAGTCCTCGGAAACATTTTCACAAGAGCTTTGAAAAGTATAGCCTGAATAGCCTTCACAAAAAACTCCATTGTGCCAGTAAATATGTCTGCTTTGCCTTTTCTCAAACTATGCTCAATTTTCAGCTTAGCTTCCATGTATTCTTCCATAACCTTTTGTTAATTTTTTCCCTGGATCATGGGCATTTTCCCCATTAGATTTCGAATACCGCCAGCCTGAACAATATGAAAAGAACACAGCATGTAATCTTACCTACGCTGTTAAATAAATCTAGCACACTAAAGAGCAGTACTTTATGCAGTAATATTGTACCATTAATGCAACAATGCCCAAACACTGGATAACTAACATATATTCTTTGCTAAAAGGTTAAACCCAGTATTCTGGACTACATGCAGATATGAACACTGTTGACATATAGAACCATACATAATGTAAAGATATATTACATATTCTCTGCTGCATAGGGGATTGGTTTTCAAATGTCACCTCCCAACCACATGGTTTAAGGGGCCACTCACACTAGGGCCGCGGCCCCGTGCCAAAGCTCATTAGCATACTAAAGTCTAGAACGTTTGGCTAGTGTGACCACGCCATCCGTATTCCAGCACGGAACAGCCCCTTGGCCACGGCACACCTGGGAGAGGTGTGCCGTGGCCAAAGTACAGATGCTAATGAGATGACACGCGCACAAGCAAGCGCACAGGCGGCGTTCCTGACGTGAATTTATTAAGGATGCATTGTCCGTTAACGTCCGCTGCCTTACTAGTCGGCACCAGAATTGCCCACCACTTGGACTTGTAGCCATAATGTGTGAGAATTAACGTGTGTGTAAGCCTAGGTGTGGGCTAATAAAAGAGGGAGAGAGCTAATTAGGTCGGCTCAGAAAGCACAGCAAAAAGGTTTTCGTGTTTACTCACGTTCGTCAGATGATTTTTTTTCTTTTTCCTCCCGTCAGCTGTCATAACTGCATTTACGCATGGCGGTGGAGACGCACCCAAAACAACACACCGCAGCCCGGTGATAAGGAAACAGTAGCCTACACTAAGGTTTAACAAGAAACTTTATAAAGACACTTAAAAAAACGATCTCTGCCCATACAAAAAGTTCTGACTTGGATTTGATGGAGCGATCGATGTGTACAAAACCATCCGGATACATATGGTCTGATGACGGGCCGTTATATTAATAATAAACAGCGTGCTGCACAAATATGAGACTGTTCACCGCGACCTATTACGTCAAGACTACATTTTAAAAAAAACAATAGCTTAAGGATTCTCGTTGCTCTAATGTGGAAGTGGAATATTTGATGCAAATTTGGCCGGATGAAAATATTCACAAACAGTCGTACAGCCTACAAGTAGACTAAGCTCCAAATCCTAAACGTGCACGGTGACGTAGGCAAGGTGCAAGTGTGCCCAGGCCACGAGCAGTGTGAGCACGGGCCTGCGGGGGGAGTGGGGAGGGGGGGGAATCGTGCTGAATCGTGCTGAGCACGGAACAGGCAAACGGCACTAGTGTGAGTGCGCCCTAAGGGGCTGGCTTACAAGAGAGAATCAGGTTTTACAAAACCAAAAATGATTGCCGCACACAAAATCATTTGGAGCCCAGCCTCCATCTATGTCAATGAGACAGAGAGTGTGTAGAATGTTTGTTCATCTCTTTTGTGTCATAATCACTTCATCAGCCCGTTTAGAGAGTCTAAGCTGTGTATTAACACTGGATGTTTTTTTTCAGCGCCCAGACAGTACAGACATGTAGCGGATCATGGGGAGATACCAATGATTTTGACAAAAAAGTGATTTTGACAAAACGCGTTCTCCAGAATAGTTTACTCTTCTTTTAAGTTTAACATAGACAACACCACAAAGTCAGATAATGGAAAATAGTTCAAACCTGTCCCTTTACATTCTGTTAGATTAAAATGATATACTGAGTTGTATGCAGATGAGAAGTGCTCATTGTTCAGAGAAATATATAATACAGAAGTCTTTATGGAAACAGATGATTTTAAGAGTGGCTGGATTCCTTCGAGGAGTCTGCCCCGAATGACACTCAGCTGAGTAAGAAAGGCAAGAGAGTGTTGCAAGGAGCAAGGGGAGGAGGGGATGGCTAGAAAGAGATATTGAGGTGAAACTAAATAAGGAAGTATTAAATAAAATTGGGGAAAAAAGGACAAAGATGGGAGCCCTAGTCTTGAGGCATTTGTGCAACAAACACACACATAAGCCCATTTTGCACATGCACTGGATCTCAGATTTTTTTTTTTTTGCAGTGGAGCTGTAAGTGTTAACACGTATGTCTGGGTTATTCGACCTGGATTTTACCCAGTTGGCCCCCTAATCCTTAATCCGAGTCGGGAGCGGGCATATCGATATTGCGTAACTGGCATGTGAACAGAAAAAAATTAAATGTCCAAAGCTGTAGGAGGAGAGGCATTTACAATGACAATGACTTTGAGTTCCTAGAAAAGTGCTATATATCTATAAATGAATAACCCTTGAACTAGGGATGGCCATTTAGAATTTTTTCTTTAACCGGTTAACCACAAGAACTAACGGTTATTAACCGGTTAACCGTTAAGATTTAATGTAGCCTATTTATAGTGAAATACATGAAGCATTATAGCAGGGCTCCCGACCTTCTTTTGTTCCAAGGACCGGCATATTCAATTAAAAACTATTCAGGGACCAGTGGCCAATGTAAATGCATTTTGACACAGTTCACTTTCTTACATCCGGTTTAGCGATATCAAAATAAGAGTCCGGATTTGAGAGAAATTAAGATGATTTAATATTTTTTAACCGTTTAACCTTTAGTATTAACCGGTTAAAGATCTTCTTAACGGTTAACAGGTTAACCAGTTAACCATGGACATCCTTACCTTGAACTCAAACAATAATAAATTAATTATCTGACAAATTAAATACATCACCCTTCAAATAAAATGATAATAAATTAGGCTTGTCCAAAATTATATTAATTAAAACCAATACACTTATAACACTGTTGCAATTGTTTTGCACATACACATTTTAAAACTAATTCCTACAATATGTCACTGGCCCTGAGAAAATCATCTAGGTTGTGTTTAGCCCCAAAATTATAAAACACACAAAATTAAACTTCGTTACACATCAAAACCTGCTGGCACACTCACTTAACGTATGAAACTACAGAGTGGCTGAACAAAGAGACCACTCTCAGACTCTCACACAGCCAGACTGGGGCATGCGAAGTGAGTAGGCTACAGGGAGAACAGGACATGTGTCAAAGAAGAACAGTGTCTCTGTAATTGCGAGTGTGTGGGAGTCTGTGTCAATGCGATTGTGAGTGTGTGATTGTTATTTTGTGAGTTAGCGTGATTGAGAGCTTGCGAGTGTGTGAGTTTGTATTTGAGGCCAGGGGTGTGGCTATTGCTCCTCGGAATCAGCGGTTTCTTCCATTTTCCAAGAACCCAGATAGTCAGTAAAATATGCGTTTAACCTACATGGCACGGCCACGGACACAACATTGGTGCGGAACCGGAGCCTTTAAAAAAGTCCGCGGACATTGTTGAGCCCATGGTTGAGCCCTATGACAACATGACAACACTTGTCATGTGACTGAAGTGGCTACATTTGATTGGCAAGCTTTTGTAATGTGGTTTTATTGGTTGAAATAGTCACGTGATAGAGATGTTGGCTGAAGACGTCCCCGGGGAGAGAAATCATGAGAGAAATAGATCTCGCATGTAATAAATAAAATATATAAAAAAATAAGGTAACGACCGTCACGTAGCCAAATGGAACAGCGTAAAAGTACCGTTCTTTCTTCAAATATTTACTCAAGTAAAAGTATGTTGCAATAAAACTACTCCTAAAATTACAATTTATTCAAAAAGTTACTCAAGTATTTGTAACGGAGTAAATGTAGCGCGTTACGACCCACCTCTGGTTAGGGAGAGAAGGAAGGAGGGTGCTAGAGAGGGTTAAGTACAGGAGAAGGAGATTGGGATGCTCGTCTTCATCCCAGCAGAAATGCCAAGTCTCCATTGGAAACCTTTGTCGGCGTTTTATGGTCCAGTACATTTGGATAGCAGCAGCATTTAGATTGCACTTAAAGCGGACTGCTTTGGCCATCGATTTATCTGGGCTTAACGGCCACAGTCCAATGCTCTGCAGAGAAAAACCCGCTCACTCTCTACTCCAATGCCAGCCAGAAATCAGTAATCGTTTCGTATCACTCAACAGTCACATCTGAGTCGGATGGACGGCCTTCAAATATTGTAACTGCCTCCCAGCGAGCCAAAGTAAGCCATGAGACTTAGATGTAAGAGATTCTTCTTCTCTTTCTTTCAGAGGCTGTTGGCTCTCAACTGGTTGTCAATAACATTGCGTCAAGACGGCTTTTAAATCTCTGCATCTCACAGGGGGGCTACCAGGCTGTAACGCCAGGTCCCATTCAAAATGATGGGTAGGCCATTGCTCTCCTGATTTGGGTTCATATTTGTGAAGACAGTTGCTACTCACCATGTTGCTTAATATGTACAATGAATGGCTATTGCATTGTATGTTCAAAGATCCAAAAAAATACTTTTTTAATTAGGAAATTATAGCTTTATATAAAGAGTATTAATCAATACCCAAAACTAAAACAGGGTTTTAAATATTCCATTAATAAAAAGCACCTTATAAATAATGTTAACTGATTTGGTCATTGTAGCCATTAATTAGCCATAACCGACACTAAATCCATTATTTTGGATTTACATAATGTTTAATGTTCAGAAACCTACTTCCATACTGAATTGTGTGGATTATCTTCTTTCAAACAACACCAAAAACATGGTCCTTACTTATAATGCTAGGACAGCCTTTAAATGGTGATTAACCAATTACCGATATGCTATAAAGATTGCTAAACAATTCTTTCAAATCAAGACGAAACTAAAGCATTAATTGTGAATTTTCCACAAGCAATCTACCCAGGCAATCCAACATCTAATTTTAGGATATCATGCATGTATCCTACTGAGGAAACAAAGTTCAGTACATTCCAAATCTTCAGAGAGACTTGAACAAGAATAACTAAGTTATATTAAGAATTCGTTGTTGTAATGAATGCAAACCCGGGGAAAACATTACCTCCTATTATTAGATTCAAACCTATTTTCCTTTCTGCATTTTTGGGCCTGTAAACTGCTTGGGCTAAGTAGTGTTATTCCAACATTATTGATGAAAAAACATTATTGAAAGTGAAGTGTGCCGTTGTACCACGGCCCATTAACTGCGGCTATGGCCAGATAATTTCTACAGCTCAGGGCCAGCAATACCTCATAATATGACAGGTGAATAGTGGCCGAATGGTTAATAGTCATTCAAATTCAATACATTCCTTTTTTTCTTTACTGCCCTACAGCTCTTTCCATCTACATATAAAGGTTTTAAGAGCCACTCATATCCGGGTCGTATAATTAGCAGAATGGCTAAAGAGAACTGAGCTTTGAGCTAATGGGGAAAAAAAAGGTTTTTGTATTCTGTAGAATCAATTAAATATGTATTTGGATTGCAGCATAAAAAACTAGGCTCATTGCTATTTCTGGGGGGGTGAAGGAGCCTGAGTAGCATGGTAAAGTACCCAGGCTGGATGGAAAATACTCCCCTGACTTCACCACACTGGAAGGAGAAAGGTAAAAAAGTAAAGTCTGAAGTCTGTCTTGTAACATCAACATAAGGTTTACACATTTTAGATATTCAAGCATGTGACAAAATGTTTGTAAATGCCTGCTAGGTGTGGGCCCAATGTGGAGTTTGATCTTGCAAAAAAAGTGTTTGTCGCATTTTTTAAATGGCGAGACCACCAGATACAAAACTTCCCTCACAGCCATAAAAATGGGACGATAATTAAAGTTGATAAATTAACTTTACCTCAATCATCAAAAACCAGAAGCATAGGCTGCTCCCAGTACTTCACTCTACAGCAGGGGTCCCCAAACTACGGCCCGCGGGCCAAATGCGGCCCGCGGCCCGCTTTTTATTGGCCCGCGGCCGATTTTAAAAAGATAATGTAATTTTTTTTTTTTTTTTTTTTTTATATTTATTTTTATTTATTTTTTTTTGCATTTCTTAGTTAACCCACTAGTGCAGGGGTGTCAAACACTGATTGATTGGCCCGTGGCACATTTTAAAAATATAATGTAATATGGCGCTTTTAAATAATTTAAATGCACTCATTATATTACAGACAAATATGTCCCATAAAAGAAAATGAGCAACAAGCCCATCCCAGAGGACCCTGCATAATATTTTATTTTAAATTAATATTATTATGGAAAATCTATGCGTCCTTCTCCAATAGCTTCTAATTCATCTGACACCGTGTCTCCATTTTTTTTTCATACAAAATTCTTCAGATTTAGCCTCTTAATTTCCCTCTCAAAGTGCACCAAATTCATGCATTTCGCTTTAAAAACTTTAAAAAATCTCCCGGGGGGGCATACCCCCGGACCCCCGGGTCGGGACCTCGGCTGGATACTATTTTCACCCTGCTGGACATTGGACGCAAAGGCAGAAAATACTGGGTGTATCATTGCCATATAAACAAGAGGGGGAATGTGTCTGTTTAATGTGCAAGGAAAGTGTTGCCGTGAAGAAGGATTACAATTTACGAAGACACTATGAAACTAAACATCAGAGCAGCGACATGTCCTGATAAATGCGTTATTTTTGCAAAGTGGCCCGGCCCTTCGTAGATTTTTCTGTATGTGGCCCTCAGTGAAAAAAGTTTGGGGACCCCTGCTCTACAGCATCATAACACAGGCCAAATGGCTGCCTGTAGCCAGAATTTACAAAAAAAAAACGCTGCAGTAACTTCTGTATGGTAGCGACTATGATTTCTCCTTGGAATCACAAGGCAATCAGCAGAAAAGGGAGTGTGCTGTACTGTAGCCCCATACAGCTGCGCAGTGAGGATTGTATTTCATTCTCTCTGAATGGCAATTATGAAGGGAACAAAAGGGGCATTTAGAGACAAATGCGGGTTTGGAGTGAATGGGCCAGCTCCCATGTGCGGCGAGTGTTCTGACTCCAAGTGCGGTTTCAAGAGAGAGAGATGATATGAGGTTATTATGCAGGAGAAGTTGTAGAGGGGAGGAGAAGAGGAGGAGAGAGAGAGAGAGAGAGAGAGAGGGAATGATCTCATCTCTACACTAGTGGCAGGCCACACAGTTTTTTTATTTTTTTTTATATTATGAACTGAAGAATATTTAAATTTTTCCTAGACCAATCAAAATCTCAATAATTGTATTACAAATGTGTTGCCTATTATAATTCAAGTGTACTATGTTGTGTGGTATATTGCTTGTATTATTTTTAATATACTATGTACATACATATCGTTTAAAATCCTGATATATGTGGGGGAAGGGGTGGGGGTTGTTTTGATTTTTGTTATTTGCTATTATTTGTAAAGTCTGTAACAAAAAAAAATTCACAATAGTCATGCAAATAAAGCTTTTTGAAATGAATTTAATTGAGAGGGAGAGCAGAGGAGAGGAGAATAGAGAGAGGTATAGATAGAGAGAGATAGAGATAGAGATAGAGAGATAGAGAGAGAGAGAAAGAGAGAGAGAGAGAGAGCGAGAGAGAGCGAGAGAGAGAGAGCGAGAGCGAGAGAGAGATAGGCCACGGTTGGCTTAGTGTCTATGGAGACCCAGACCAGCCAGCGCCATCTGCATTCAGCACAGGCACTTTGTGTCTGGCACGCTGTTGCCCTCAATGAAAAGCTGGCGTCGGGACAAGACATTAGGCAGGAGAAGTGTATTTAGACGTACAGTATTGTCGAGCACAAACTGGCCCGTCACACGCACACGCTGAGATTCAGATTTCACCCAACAGCAATCGTGTGGCTTCAGGTTTTCACCCCAGCCTACTGCATGATGGCTTTCATAGGATGTAATGTGAATTGGGAAGTGAAGCGATGGCACTGATTTGGAGATGGTTTGCCAAATTATCATGGTGGAGGAATGCCCAAAATGCTGTGCTCCCCCTCATTTCCCACATGGAAAACACATACTGAATGCATAAAATATTGAATTAAAAAGGCATATTATTATGCAGGTATAGAAATAAGGACACAGAAGGTGCAAAGAGGGAGTTGAGATTTATATGGACTAAAGAAAAGAGAAAGCTCCTAATTATATGGCAAAATGATGGATGTACTGACAAATTAAATAGATTGACTTTTAGAAGCTAGCTAGTGTTCACTCAATTCATGGTTTTTATGACAGTGTTAGTTCGATTTCTCAATAGGAAGCATTCAAATAACTTGCATCAATTCTACATGCATGGTCCAAAATGACACCATACCAGTAAAACAAATTACTTTATAACTTAAACAACTATAACATGCCAAAGGTAGTAATCTTACCTCTCTGATCTTGTCACGTTTCTCTTTGATGTCGGGCTCCGACGGCTCACCATCACTGACGCCCACCACTTTGGGCATGGGGACGGGGGGCAAGGGTTTAGGCCCTATATCCTTCTTCTTCATGTCCTCCTTTACTTTGTTTTTCTCCGTTTGGATCTCGGCCTGGAGCTCCTCACGGGACTTCCTCAGCTTCTCCTTGGCCTCCTGCAGCGCCCGCTCATGGTCCGCTCGAATCTTATCCCGCAGGCTCTCCTCCTCCTCCCTGTAGGACACAGCAAAAAGGCAAGAGGTAAGGGGATTTTTGTTTTACCTTTATTTAACCAGGTTAAGTCCCATTGAGATTTACGATCTATTCCAGGGAGACCTGGCCAAGACAGGCAACAGCAACTGTTAACATTTTCAAAAAACAAAAACAAAAGGACAAAATACATTACAGTAATCACACAAACACACAAATACACACACACACAAAAAGATTAAGTCTGAATAGAGTCAATGTCAATTCTTAGTTCCGATCCCATTAGCGTTCATAGAGTGATTGTATAACCACCCCAGGAAGACAATCCAATATTTTTTTTTTTAAACAAAATGACCCAATTATAATATGATAATATTATAGACAGAGGTGGTCACAAAATATATGCAGGAAACTGGACTTAAAAGTCACCCATCTTTAATTCAAACCATTATTATATGGGAAAGAGAAAAACCATCATTCTTAACTATGAAACCAAGCCCTCACTCCACTACACTACTGCTGCAGTGACTTTGGCTCCAGGAAATAGGACAGGTGTGGAGAAACACAATGAAGAGGCTCGCAGTGCCAGAATGAGAAAATCATATTTGGTTTCACACGGTGGAGCGAGCCCCAAGGTGTTGACATAACTCTCCCCCACGAGGATGTGGGTCAGTAATGGAAAACAAACACAGCGGGGAGCCCAAGCACAGGATGACTCTTCTAATGCCATTACCAAAAGGAAGAAAATGTGTGTTTGAATCTCGCTTGGTAGGTAATGTGGGCTTACCATAGACCGGGGGTCACTAACAGGCGGACCGCGGTCCGGGTCCGGACCCAGACGCCGTCCTATACGGACCCGGACCTGTAGTCAATCAATTATTTAAGTATTTAAAATTTTGACGGGGCGCTTCTATTTTGACCGGCGCAGCTTTTTTAGACTTTACGGTACTGGTTTAGCGAATCAGGAAATGCTTTCGAGTTAAGCCATCCCGCCTCCTGCTACTCAGGCAGCCAATCGAATCTGTGCATTCCCGGCTCAGGCTGGCTCACAGACAAAGAGACAGTGAGCTATCATGCGAGAGATGACAGAGAGAAGTGCAAGAATTACGAGAATTTCAGCGAAATAAGTCAGATTAGAGTGAGAAAGACAGCGGGAGGAGAGTGAGAGACAGCTTTCTCTCTCGCTCGCCCGCTCGCTCACCGGCTCCGTGTGTCGCGAGCGAGTTAACGAGCGATCAACAGCTGAGTTTTTTCCTATTATTTACTCTCTATGGTTTTTTCCCCTTTTGTAAGACTGGTGAAAACCGGTCAAGGTGCAATCATGTGGACTCTCTATTACCCTGATGTAGACCTATGTGTGAATGACACAGACATAAGATTGACATAATCACCAATCGCCAGCAGCACTGCATCTACTGCCCACAACAGCAACAGGAAAAACATTATTTTAAAAAAAATGTTGTATGTAGTTTCAATTATCTACATTTTAAGTTTTACATATTCTTAGTAATGGCAGAATTTATAAATACAGGTTAATTTTTTAGCAAGATATTTGGCAGTAGCCCCCACTAACATTAGCGAAAGCTAGTGGTCATCCGTCCCTCAGTCCAGTTATCTGGCTGCTAGCAAGTTATGTTGTTTTGTTAATTTTTCTATTCATCTTAACTATATTAAATGTTGACCTTTTCTTTTATTATTTGCACCAGAATGCTCCGATTACATTCTAAAAACACAAAAAAAAATTACTGGGGGGGAAACCCCCAGACCCCCCTACAGGGGTTTAGTTTCTGACATGTCACTTTATCAGAGCTTTTCAAAATTGCAAAATAAAAATCCAGTATTAGACAAAGTGGGAGATTACTATGTTAAACAAACATAGTAGGTATAGTGAAGTTTAGAAATGATACATTGAAAATATTTCTCAAAATTATTTAATTTTTCAAAAATGAATTATATATTTTATCTTTATTTTAAGATTATTATTATATTTATTTTCACCATTTTATTTTTAAATGCAGCCCTTCTCTATGAAGAGATTAGTTTCAGTTGAGTCACTTAAATAATACATATATCTTCAGTATTATATATCTATAATTATTTAAAAGTGAGAATAAATATTGTTGAAATGTTTTTGAATTGTTCTTTCTATATTGATCTGACAGTCAGTTGTTAATTACATGCAGACGTTGATACAACTACTAGGCTACTTCACTATATATCACACTGAATCATAACGCAAGTTAGACATTATGATGTTCCGGACCTTTGCTTGAGGACATTTTCTCTAACTGGACCTATTTGAATTTTAGTTGAATACCCCTGCCATAGACTGTATAGGGGTCTTAGACATATACAGTAGACTGTATATTAAAAAGGGGCTTACACATCTAAAATCATCAGCCAAATAACACAATTTCAGTCGTGTAACAGGTTGATGAGTTGCATCGTTTTGTGGGAACGGGAGGTGGATTTCGGGGGTTACATCGCACCAAGGCTTTTACATTTTATGTATTTTTTTCATATATTTTAACTATGTTTATTTAACTATGTGTTAACGTGTGAATGTCGATAGTTAGCCTGCTATCGGTGTATGAATGTGTGTGTGAATGGTAACGTGTAAATGGGAACAGGTCTCCCTTGCAAAAGAGTCTTCGGACTCAATGGGATATACCTGTATAAATAAAGGTTTAAAAAAAAAAAAAAAAAACTATGCTTATTTTAGGCTTTAAATACATTTTAAGTCAAAGTGAAAGTGTTCTGATCCTGTTTGTGTTATCCTATCTTCATGTCTTGTACTAGCACTCGGCAACAACGTACTTAATTACCAAACATCAAGATGATATGAACAGCATAGAGAAGAAAGAAACACAAAAATGGAGCATTTCCTTTGACACTTGAATCAGTCAGTACTACCTATTTTTCTCATCAACCCTGTTTTACTGCTTTCATGTTGGGTTCCAAAATTACCTTTACTGTGAATATTAAGGATTAATTAGCTACTCGAGTTTGTGTATAAGATATATGAGAAGGCCGAAAAACAGCGTTGTGTCCCATCTAAGTGCAAACATGTGAGTGTGTTTATTAATGACCTTCCGTGTGATAAACACAGGAAATTTGGGAGGATGACTGCTGTGATCCCTGTGGATTCAGCTGCAAGTCTCCACA
Source organism: Ammodytes marinus (assembly GCF_949987685.1). Lineage (NCBI taxonomy): Eukaryota > Metazoa > Chordata > Actinopteri > Uranoscopiformes > Ammodytidae > Ammodytes > Ammodytes marinus. The sequence continues at coordinate 26,660,290 of NC_137216.1, forward strand.
GAGCCACACAGCATAACATCTGAGTGAGTGAGTGAGTGAGTGAGTGAGTGAGTGAGTGAGTGAGTGAGTGAGTGAGTGAGTGAGTGAGTGAGTGAGTGAGTGAGTGAGTGAGTGAGTGAGTGAGTGAGTGAGTGAGTGAGTGAGTGAGTGAGGGAGTGAGGGAGTGAGTGAGTGAGTGAGTGAGTGAGTGAGGGAGTGAGGGAGTGAGTTTGTGTGTGTCTTCTGATGGATTTTTTTGTTTGGAAAAAAGACAACTGTCATTTTACTGTAAATCAGACTGGCTTTGAAAGTAAACCCATGTCTTCAGAGTTGTTTGAAAGAATGCAAAATGTAATCTTTCACGGTGTGTCAAAAAATAAATTCATGGGGTTATACATTTGGCTAAGTAAGTAGTGTCTCTGGAGCAAAAATAGACTCTCCAAACTTCTCATCTAGTGTTATTTTAGTATTAACAGCGACATAGGATGTTTTAGTATCCTAGTCTGAGATTGTGATGATTTTGTATTTCTCTAGGCTTTTTTTCCATGTACAGAAGCACTTATAGGTCTGCATTAGTGGATTCATATACATTGTTCCCTTTGCTCAGGTGTTGTGTATGCTTCCGTGCACACACCCATAAACAGGATGTATCATCTGACTAAAATTTTTGCTGGTAGATAGCAGAAGAGTAAGGCCTCCATTAGAAGGAGATGTCTTGTATTTTGTATTGTAAATTGGTATACGTGCAACCCGAGTCAATTTCAGAGAGAGACAAAGCACTTATAGCCCCAGCAGGTCGCTATAAAAAGCAGACATGAAAGAGAAGTAGTGTGTTTGGGAGCATTTGGTGGAAAAAAAATCACAGGCACAATGACACGTGATCTCAACATAAAAGCAACCTTCAGAATGGCTGTAAAGAGTGTTCATATACTGAAAGTAAAAGCACTCATGCATTTAGATGAGAGATGATGCCAAGAATCAGTTGTGGCTTTCCAGCAGTACCGCCATAAGTGGAATATAACTCGTTCGTGCATTCAGATACTGGTTGAAGAATGTAGAATGAAAGTGAAATAGACAAGCAAAACATGGATATAATGGGATGCCAGTAAGGAGCTAAAAACAGAAGAAAAAAAGCATGTACTGTATCAAGACGGAGAGATTGTTTGCAAGCTACAAAGAATGGGATGAGATGGGGAAAAAGCTAGAAAATAGTATCAGGGTATACCGCAGGAATCTCCAAGTTAAATTTGATTTTTTTTTACCTGTTTAATTCCACTTAAAATGAAATGTGATGCCAAAGTCAGGCCATATTGGCAAAGGTAGGAAGTTTATAATGGGAAATCTGTCGCATTCTAAGGTACTTTTAATCAAGAACGTATTAGCATACTCACATTGATATACAGTACCAATAGCTTTGTGGAGTTTGTGTATATTCTTATTAACAAAATCAATAAGTCACATAAATACTCCTCTCCAAGTTTTTAAAAGGGCAATCAAAAAATGTGTGACCATTGTAAAGGAATACTTTACAGCGATATTCAATATTATGAGAATATTAAATGCAATGCTTTTTTTTTTGGCTTTTAAGACCCCCTGCAGGTACCCTGAATATGTGTAATCAGCATGCCTCAATCATCTATTTTCTATTATAAACACTTATCCTGTTCAGGTTATTTGCACTGAGGTAGAGGTAATGTAAAACCCAGACTAATGCATCAGTCACAATGTTTGAGTGAGCAAGAGTGAATATATTTTTCACAGTGTGAAAGAAAGCATTGATATAGTATAGTAGATTTTATTTGGACATGGACATGACAATGTCATTGGACGAACCAGATGCATTGTTTACAGTGTGTTAGCATAAATGCTAGTTTACAACACCTGTCCACAGGAGGCTTTTTAAAAACAACAAAATAAACTAAACAAAACAGAAACAATATAGAGAACTGATACTATGACTCAACGCCCAGGAGAGAGTGTGCAAGAGAAAAAAAAATAAGTTTAATACTAATTACCCTTCACGCAACACACTGTGCATCTATTTTATAATTCTACAATGACGCTGGATGTGGGGGGCCAAGAGAGACCAAAATAAACAGCCTCCGAGTTACGCAACATCATCTCATCACCCTGGAAACAACTCATAAATATTTCAATCTCAACGCAGCGTGTCTGACTTTAATTGATGGCAAACATATTTTGCAACACAGAGGTGGCAATTATGTATGCGAGGTGCCACTGAATGTATAGATGTGCAGAAGTGTTTCAAATGTGGTTGGTTTATTTTCGGGGGGGATTTCATGTTAACGTGTAGCACTTATGCGTGTTGGTAGTACTTCCGAGTTTGTGATACAGCGTGTGTATGAAACTGTGTTGAATGTGTGTTTGCATCAATATTTTCATCTTCTATTTCGAGGTGTGTGATGTGCAATATGTGTGTGTGTGTCTGTGTGTGTGTGAGAGCCCAGAGGATGCCAATGTCTCCTCTGTGAGTGACTGTGCCCTCAGCATCATGCATTTAAATGTGATATTTAGACGGTGCAGATGTTGTTTTACTAGCTAATGTGTTGTAATTGCTCACATATATGCAAGGGAGCATGACAAAAGAAAATGAGGACGTTAAGCCGACGCCATCATCTCTAATAGGTGGCAATTTTGCTGTGTGTGTGTGTGTGTGTGTGTGTGTGTGTGTGTGTGTGTGTGTGTGTGTGTGTGTGTCACAAAGAGCAAGCACATCACGTCGTCAAATTACACAAGTGTTCAGGTTTTCAAAACAGAGCACAGCACTCCAGCAACACAGAGGGAAACTCGTTCCCACACAAACATCATTAGCTTCTTGCACCCTATCCTTTCTCTCCGTACATTCTCCTCCTCCGTCCTTGATTTCCTGTCAATCTTTTCTCTTCGACTGAGCCCTTATCACAGTCCCTTTAACATCGCAGAGGATTCCCTTTGAGTCAGATACCATGTCAAACATTCTATTAGGAACATATCAAGAGATGCCTGACTCAATCGTCTTCGCTGCTATCGAGAACACAGGTGACCACACCACTTTACACCTACTCCTTTAGCTTACTTAAATCTTCTCATATTTTTTTTTTTTTTTACTGGATATCAATCAAAGGCTCATAAGTATCTGCTGCTAGCGGTGTATGAATGTGTGTGTGAATGGGTGCAAAACAATGTAAAGAGCTTTTGGTCTGTGAAGAACCAGGGGAAAGCGCTAAATAAGTGGAGTCCATTTACCATTTCAAATTTCACCATACACCACTGAGCAACTTTCCATACAAAAATGAATAGGATGCCATTTTTAAATTCAGAGTACTTTTAAGAATGCCTCCAAAAAGAGAGCCCCATCTTCCTAATAAGTATATTCAGTCATGTCAGTATTCTCTCCCTCCTGTCTGTCTGTCACTGGCATCATGATATCTGCTGTTCAGCAAAATAACACAAGACTCTTGGGAGAGCAGCACAGACTAGATGCCATGTTACTATGGCAACAAAGAGTGCGACAGACAGCATGCTGTTTATTAGTGAGTGACCTCACAGTATTTGACTGCAGAGATACTACAATGCAAACATGGAGGTTTCAATTATTTTAGACAATGAAAAAGTGTTCCAACAGTACTTTAAGCAAAACCTTTTTACCAGGGCTTCAGCACATACATAATGTGAATTTTGTCAGTAAGGTTTGAGCTGAAATAGCAGGCACCACAACTGCAACATACTAAAACAATGGGGCCAACACATACTGTTACACAAAGATAATCAAATCCCTTTCAGCTAGATGCCAGTCATCACTCAAGGTAAGCCAGTGTAACCCCATTCGTACGAGACTGTCACCGCTGTCATCTCGGGTCCTCCAAAAACATCGCCCATCTCTTTAGTTGTACTGGGGGGATGCAGCTCAGTGGGTAGGGTGGTCGACCCACAACTGCAGGGTCGCTGGTTCGATCCCCTGTCTCCCTGCCACATGTACAAGTGTCCCTGGGCAAGGCACTGAACCATACATTTAAAATTAGAGCTATTTGACTTATAGAGAAATGGGGGCGTGTCAGTACACTGATTGCACTATGGGGACAGACACCTGTCAATTTAGAGGAGGAACAAAATCAGCTGGTATGTGTCTTAAATCGAACCGTGATTTTGCATACTCAATATTTTTTCACGTCAAGTAAGAATATTTCCAAGGGCGCTCATGGTGTAGTGGTTAGAGGTTGGATAAAGTGTACCCCTGTGTGAGGGTCATTGAAGTTGAGAATCTCGGTCGCCATAGTCCATCTTCGCAACTGAGTTTTGTGGACATGTGTTCCTCTTGCTACCGAATAAACAGCGCAAGTGGAGAGGAAGAGGTCGATGCTGTAAGTTGGTACGGCAGCACAACTGTAGCTCCTGGGGTTTCCCTTCAACAGGAACTATCAGAAGGTTTCCATGTCCTGCTTTTCTCCCATGACCCACTAAGCTCAAGTGGAAGCTGCATAGCTGTATGTGTAACGGCTCTCTAAAGCTTAACTGTGGGTGTGTATAATAGCATCTTCTATCGCATATTCTTTCAGTTCTCTTTCTGCCCTAACAACCTCCACCCACTAGCTACAGCCTCTCTAGTAGCATATAGTTATAATGTGTCCCAGTTGTAGTGGGAAGTTGGAGTTTCCGAGCTCCCAGTCGAAAACCTTCACCTTGAACGCCCCGTGAAAATAGAATTACTACTTGGAAAATCAGAGATCTTTGCCAACCCCGAGTCCAACATTGAACATTGGCTGCTTATCAGTCTTAATACCTTCAAAGAACATTTAAAAAAAATAAAATAAAAATCTAACCCCAAAATAAACGCTAAATTGCTTTTTTTAAAAGCATGTCCTACACTATAGTTCATAATCCTAAGTACCTTTGGTGATAAAAAATAAATAAATCTGCGGATTTATCCCCGACCAAGAGGGGCATTTTTTGTTCTCATTTCTGTGTATCAACATCTCTCTCAAATGTGTACAATTCATAAATAAAGCACTCTTCCTTCCCGCTGTATTTTTCCGGTGAACACCTGAGCCCTGACAGCCCTTGGCGGCCTGCACCAATGTTCACATCCAGGCCTTATGACCTACATCATGGATGGCTGACTAATGCCTTTGTACCAAACAAAGAAGTCCATCTCCTGCAGCTGGCACAGGCCGGCCATAAAACAAATAAGCATTTCGCCTGGACGGTTGCTGGAAAGCTGGGATAAGGTTTTTCAAAGAGTGGAAAACAGTCTTATGATTGAGAGGTTCAATCACGAAACCTTTAGAGAGAAACATCTGTTAAGATGCTCCCATTTTCACCCCCCGGCAAAAAATAAGGCAGAGGAGAAATTTTGTCAACAATTTCAAAGATGTATTTGAATTGCTAGAGTGATGATTCTAAAAAGGTAAATGTATGGTTTAGATAGGAAAAACTGAAAGTGACATTAGGGGTAAAAATGGATTGAGTCCCACTATCTAAATAGTGAGTTATGCAGCATCTGCAGTCTCTCCCTCTGCTAGCTAAGCTGTAGACAGGAGCATTTTTTCTTGGTTAGTTATTTCCGGTAATGTCCTGCAGCTGCAAAAAGACACTATGCCTTTGCAATTTTGCCATCAAAGTCTTATATTTCCTTTTATGGTGTTGTGGTGGCACTGGCCGGCATGTAAAAACACAATACAATTTTTAACAATAAGATAAGGCAATTTTAAAATCAACATGATTTAAATAGATATTGTTTGTAACATTATAAGAAATGGTCAAAAGTGCAAAATAAAAATTGCTCCCTAAACTGTTGAATAACAACTGACTGAATATCAAGCAAAATTTGTGGCGTTTACACACAATCGCACAATCCCCTTCATGCAGGCTGAAGATTCCTGCAGATCTTCATAGCCTCAAAAAGGATTCCCGAGAGCCATGACACTCGGAGAGAAAGAAACCACCCTAAGAACAGATATCCGATTTCCCATCCCAAGGCCAATCATAAATCCAACAGCTGGTGTGTTACAGCTCTAGTACAAGGCACATTTATTATCAGCCCGAATGGCTCCGATACAGCTTATGCGGTTGTGCTGGTTATGGAGAGACGGGGCTGAGTTTGACTGTGAATTTCGAAAGGTTTATTTGAAATGTATGCGTCGGAAACCTGAGGGGCCGATTTACGATTTGTGTGTTGAGCGATCCAACTTTGATCCCATTGCTTTAGCTGATAAGGAGTCCTTATGTTGCAGTGCTGAAGGTCCAGTGTTTGGCAGGGCTGCGATTTGATGAGAAGACTGAAGGCCTCCCTCACTCTTCCTTTCTCTGGTTCTCTTCTTTCAATAATTTTTTTTTCTTCTCTTTCTGTTTGAGCGGCGGCTCGTCTTGACCTTCTGTCACTGACCTTCTGTCTTTTTCTTACCAGAAGTCCTTTCACTCTGGAGAGAGGACCAATGGTAGACCGCAGTAATAATATTTTATTTGGTTATTTATCATGGGTCTCTTTTGTTTTACACTGTTGTAAGTAACATGGCTTTAGAATTGATTTATTCAACTGACTGCCTGACATTTGATAGCCTCTCTGGTGTGTGGAAAATATGGCTCGACCTTCTGACTAGCCCCAGATAATGAATTTTGACATGAAGACACAACTACATATACAGTCGTTTAGAAAGGGTGACCACATGGAGATATAATGATGCTTTACTGAAAATTTTTTTTTCACTCCGCTCTGTTTTGTGTCGCTTTCTGCCTCATTATTTTCATACATTTCAAACTGAAAGGCACAATACATTATTATTCCTGTATTACATCTGCATTCATAGTTTCATGTTAATATTCATATTTTTTATTTTGTTGAATGCTCTGGTTCTTTTTACTGTAAAACAAAATTACATTTTCCATGTCAGTCTCTCTGGGGAATGCGACACCAGTTTCGAGGAGTTGTACGGTAAGTTGCATGTTAGACTTATCTCTGCCACTGTTGTCATGCTCGACAGGAGATATACTTAAGGCATTGTTGTAGTGTTGACTGGAGGCCTGACTTCATTAGGAGACTGCAGTCCTTGGCAGCCATGCACACAACACAAAAAAAGGCCTCTGCACCAACAGGCAGATGCAGTAGGCAAAGGGGTTATCAATATGTATAGCACAAAAACAAAGATTTAAAATAGGATCAAATGCTGTAGTTAATTGTGTTTGTGTAGTAAGGATATTATATTGGCCATTGTAAATGCCCAGTTCACAAAAAAACACAATTTTTGTAGAGGACAGAGATCCACTCATAATGGGTCAGAAGTAAACCAATGTTCATACAGGAAAACACAGTATAGTCACAACAATGCCACAGCCCCATTTTGCTGTAGCCAGACATGATCTAAAACATGACTCAATACCCAGAAAAACAACATATAAACAAGGACTTTAAGAGGTTAATTTGGTCATCTGGTAAGGATGTTCTGAAAATATCAAAATGTGTTTTGTTTGCTTTCATTAATTAAGGGATTTTTTCCAACCAAAAAAGGACATCCAAATAATGATTGGTCCCTTGCCAAAGTGACTGACTAAGGAAATATGTTGGTCAATAAATAACCATGTGTATCATTAAGAGTTAAATGTATAATGTAGTCTTTTAGTTGAAATGAAAACTCCTAATATGTGATTCGGTCACTGTTCCTCCTGTTAACTTAACAAAGGCTAATCAGTGAAACCAGAAACTGTATTATTTGTCAACCTAGAATTAATGAAAAAACCTGTGCTGCCTTTAACATGTAACCATGAGTAAAACAAAAACCTGGATGGCAAAGCAGACACAAAGGTATGCAGTGCACTCCACACACACACACACACACACACACACACACACACACACACACACACACACACACACACACACACACACACACACACACACACACACACACACACACACACACACACACACACACACACACACACACACACACACACACACACACACACACACACACACACACACACACACACACACACACACACACCCCTCTTTAGCCGATGTGAGACGCTGCAGCTGCGTTCTACAGAGAGATACAACATTGGGAGGATCACATGAAAATAGTGGAAACAAAAAAACAAAACAAGGGACAGAGAGACAGGAAGTGACACACAAAGAGAACATCTGATAAAAAGCAGCAGTCTTAATGAGGAGATTAAGTCCACTACTCAATCTGCTGCACTAGATGATATCTCCTGACAACACACACATTACTATAAATATGGATGTAGTGATATCTATTCTGTGTCCAAAATAACACCATTTTAATGGGAATAGTATCAAGGCCAAGTTAAATGAGATTAAAAGCCTTGCAGCAACAATGATTTTTTTTTGTAATTACTTGTTATACTTTTGGAGATTACCTTTATGCTGTATAGCTTTAGCTCAGCAATTATTAATTAAAATGTCACTGTCTATTAACCAAGGATAGCTATCTCTTTAGAAGGTCATATCTGAAGACAGCCACTATGATGAAATACTTCTTGTATAATTTAAAAGTTTGACTATAACTAACTTCCGGTAAGCGTACATTTTTGGGCATTTGTTGGCAAAGTTTGAGTTATTGGAGAAATCAACACACTGGCCGCGAGGAATAAACTGCTCCTGTGAACACTACTTTTGAGCATTACTGTTAAACGACGAGAAAAACGAGAAAAAACAAAGAAAAAAAAACACTCCAAACTCAAGTCAAGTTCTTAGTGCAGCTGGAAATTTAAAGTGCACCGTCAGCCATTTGGGCAAGCAAGCAAGCTCACATCATTTGGAGGACCTATACTCTTCTAAAACTATAAACCAGAAAGGTCTGCCCAACGACCAACATTCATCTACAAATATTGGCATAGAGATTGTCCTCGCAATTGGAGCCATCAGGAGGAACACATGTTATAAGTCAACAGGATGCGTCAAGGCAGAAGTATGATGTTTATAATTAGCTATTGTTTGGGAAACAACAGGTGCATTTTTATTTTCAGAATCGGAAAACAAACCTACAGCTGAACTTGATCTTGAACTGGATGTGGCGAATGCTCTGCTATACGGTTAGACTTCTTAAAAGCAATCGTGGCGTGGGACAAAGCTCTGAAATTACAGTGATGCTATCCTTTGAAGTCTTATTTTAGCTTGATCAATTCAGCCCCGTAGCAAGAAGCTTCAGATGTACAAATGAAAATAGCTCAACAATGGTGATGGATAGGTGAAAAACTCTTTTATGTAGGTTGTGTGTGTTGTGTTGTGTTGTGTTGTGTTGTGTTGTGGTGTGGTGTGGTGTGGTGTGGTGTGGTGTGTGTGTGTGTGATGGGCCAAGGTGCACGTAAAAGCCTTTGTTAGCACTCTAACACAGAGAAATCCACACACCAGAAATCCACTAACACCCTCCAATCTAGATTTACTTTGCAGCTGACAGGCGAATGAGGCGTGAAGACACAGAAATGACATTTAGATCACAGTAAATATGATAAATAAGTGCGCTCTGATGTTGGCCCACGTCTTAAATATGATATGCGGGGCTTTGATGCTGATTTATGGCCGTAGTATACAGTAGCGTGCAAAAAAAAGCTCTGGCCACGCAACACTAACAATAACTGACAAGGCAATAAGTGGTGAAAACAGGTCACTTGCGGTCACAGCACCAAACACCATTACGAGAGGGAATACAGCACGAAAAGGTTGTACATTCTCCACTACCTTTGACTGTTTGAACATTACATGAGTCACCTGGCAAATGCTTCCCATCACAGCGAAAAACACAAAGAACACCACAATGCCGACACTTAAAACATGGGTCACGACGGCAGAAAATTAAACGTTTCAATCGTATGGGTATGAATGCTACAGAAGCAGATGTTGTACTAACCCACTTTAATAAGCCATGGATGCAAATAAGCTGCAGCAGCATATAAATATCCTTGACTTCTTTAAGTGTCATCAGCAGGAGGTTCCCCTTATCTCTTTGATGGCGCTGCTCTCACTTTCAAAAAATCCCCTATTACCTTGTGAGAAGTGCTTTTCGTTTGAAGAAAAATCTAGCAGTATGACAAGATGTCAAACTGCTTAAAGCCAGAGTTCTGAAATGTCTACCTGAGGTCCGGGCTAGTTGGCCGAAACTCATATGACGTGAGAGGTTAAGATCTGTGTCAAAAGACAGGGTGACACCTTCCTACAAAGGTCTTGAGTTGAAAAAACTGAAAGGTTCAGTGAAGAACAACACTCTTTACAAATGGTGCTATCAACCCTTCCATATGGGCCAGAGTCATGTAATGATTCCACTTGCCATGGTTAAAATAACCAATACAAAAAAGGTGTTATCTTCATAAAAAAACATACACACACAACCATACTACTTTGGCAAGTACAGTGTGAATGCTCATGTTGACATTTCCAATCCTGGATAACAAAACCCAGGGATCTTCAGTGGGTGCTCTAATCCTAAATGGAGAAGTATCGGTTGTCAGAAAATATTTCGAAACAATGCTTCATAAGGGATTCGACTGCCATGTAGAGCTGGTTTTATATATTTGAAATTGGTCTTATGTCAACAAAAAATTAATTCGGACATAGATGCATGACATAATGGCAAATTTATCATCACAATGATATTGATAGATAAAAATAATCAAAGGAACTGATCACCCCAGCCCTACAACGTATGCATTTCTGAATGCCCCACATACAAAGTGTTTTCACATGCACTTTCCTTCATACATCAACCATTACTAGGTTGTCTAGACTGTTGAGGCATAATTACTTACTTGTTTTGCACGACCAACCTCCCCTCTCGAAACACATTATACTTAGTCCACACATGTTACTAAGACCCCATGATATATGCATGTCGGACCATATAATGAGATGGATTTCTTCCGCCTTCCTGCCTATGGCTTATCTGCTGCTGAAATGCCACTGCCTCCTTCAACATGTGAAACTGCCGCCGTCTCAGATGAAGAATACTGCCTCTGGCTGCTCCTATAGTGTTTGAGTCAGGCCAAAACAAAAACCAAGGCAGGATCCTAAACGGGCTCACAGTATGTTAAGGTTGACTTAGAAATACATCCAGGGGGATTTTTAGCACTCATAGACAGCCATCCGGAGGTTTCCCCGTTCTGTTCTCTTTGTAAGCGGTTCACTATAGGATCCTGGCTCTCCATTTTCATAATATATGCAAACAAAGTACAAATCGCTCTATACACATTCATTAATCACATGCACGCAGATAGTTAGAAATGCAAACCATTTCTCTGGATATTGCCCCAATCTAATTTAACAGGTCTCCATTATTTGGTAAACAACCAGCTACTAGCTTACAGATTGTTCCTTATGTATTTCATCATAACAAAAGAGACACAACATTGTTATTTCCTCATAACTGTCTCCTGAGTAGCAAACATGCAGCAGTGTTTACAGGTTGAAATACTGGATAATCATTCATAATTAATTTATATATATGAAATTATGACACGATAAGTAGCGTTACATTCTGCTTGAGCCACGTGACCGGTGTGGAGACAGTGCACATGTTTGGGGCACAGCACTAAATCTTGCATGGAGTAAACAGCAAAGCACATGCAAATGCTTGACAAATTGCCCGCTTAGAATCATCGCTCAATGTTGTTTAACACACATACAGTAGATGCTGTCCTAGAAAATGAGAAAATACTGCAACGTTGCCAAATGGTTCAGACCAGATGTGTGAAATGCCCTTTTAACCACAATATTCTCAAGACATTTCAAATAAAATATCTCAAACATTCACTTAAACAGATGGATCGCCCCCCAGGCAAATTGAATAATACCATTTCTCTTTCATAAGCTTTTTATAACACCATTAACTGGATGAACTTGTGAACAGAAAACTGGTTGTGTGGCGTTTCTCAGCGTACAAATAAAAGTAAAGGTGAAATGATTACGAGCGGCCCTGTGCTCGAGGGGCTCTTTAAAGGCTAGCGCGCCTCATTTTCCGCAGGCGGTTTGAACCTTGGTGCTCTGGAACACACAATGATTATTTTAAGAAAAGCTGAGCAAAAAGCATATTGAACACATTTTCATAAGCTGTAATAAGCAGCGAAAAAAATCAAACATATCGCTTCACATGAATGCTCATAAGGGCTGGACGATTCTCGCTTAAACGTGAATCACAATTTTTCTCCGAAGGAATTTTTATCACATTTTTATCGCATTTTCTTTTTCAACAAAAACATTTACTGACACCGAAGATACCCGAAAAACATAGAGGGTAAAGTAACAGCTTTTGTCCAAAGGTGCGTCAAAAATTAACAAATACTGTTAACTCATTGTATCTACTTTAACTTTCAAAAAACCCTTTTGGTTCCAACTATGAAACATGGCAGCACTTCAGTCTGGTTTTTTCCCCATATCGCTGGACTAGAATAAGTTATTTTAAGCAGAATCCCCAATCCGGAGCTCTAGAAGGCTTTCTGGACAGTACAAACTGAAAAGGCACCCCAGGGTACAAGGATGAAAGAGTCAATGGTTCCCACTGTGAAACTGTTTGAGAAAAATTGCTTTGAACACCGTGCACAGCACTCAACTATACTAATGACTTCATACAACAGCATGGAGGAGGAGACCTTCCCATAAATACCCCATCCACCTACTGTTTGGCATTTTGCACATTATATTTCAGCCGTAAGACTTTTGTCATCACAATATATAAGTGCAGCCTAATTTGCATATATAAGCATTTTGACAATCAAATAGCAAACGGAAGCTTTGATAACCCAGATGCTTTCATTCAAAATGCAGGTGATCAGAAAATGGAAAAACTGTATTCTTGTTTTGATGGTAAATGTTAACGCTCAAAGGTTCAACTATAAAATTAAACGAACGGTGCATGATCATCACCAAATATAAGGCTAAGGAAACCATTTTGTTTTAGCATCTTAAACACTAATGCTATGTGTCTAATCATTTAAAAAATAGCCTCCAGTACTGATGTGCCGGCTTACAGTAAGTAAACAAAAATGAACTGAAATGTAAATACAACAGAATTTCTTGCAACATATACAGTCTGTTGGGAATAACATTTGGAACAAGGGCATGAAGCTGCCCAACACAGTACATTCCAAAAAGCACTTAGAGAAGCCTGATGTCAATATGATTTAGGAAGTGGAAGAGAGCCTCAAAAACGATGGCTGGCTCTAATCCAAAGAGGCTGGACAACACCAAATGAAAGAGGCAGCCAGAATTTACCAGCATTTGGTGCATGGTGGGCGGTAAATTTTCGCGCCAATGTTTAAGCAGTTACTAACGCTTTCCAAACAGCTTGTGTGTGTGTGTGTGTGTGTGTGTGTGAGTGTGAGTGTGAGTGTGAGTGTGAGTGTGTGTGTGTGTGTGTGTGTGTGTGTGTGTGTGTGTGTGTGTGTGTGTGTGTGTGTGTGTGTGTGTATGTGTATGTGTGTGTGTGTGCGTGTGTGTGTTCTAGCTCATTAAATTCAACCACATCTACCAGTGGGATGGTAAGACAACATCGTGGACAAGGTGATTACGTCCACGTTGTACAGAAACTTGAACAACCACACCCAATGGAGACACAAAGGGTGAGAGTATTCAGAGCAGGTGCCAGCTGCACAAGAGGATGAAAAATGAAGGAAGAAGGAACACAGGTCCGTGCTGACGTGTGTGTAAACATTCAGGGCAGAGTGCAGTGCATCACTAAATAAACTATGCAACACCCCTTGGTGATCCAACAAGTAATGAGAGTCGGAACTCTTCCTTTCTTGGCAGAGGTCTGAACACGAGTGTGACATAAGAATAAAAAATAAATCTAGTTATTATCAATATATAAGATATATTTTTGCGAAAGTATAAGCTCTTATAATCTCCTTAAGATGTGACGGAGAAGATTGTGTCACACATCAGAATTTTTTGCTCTCCCTTTTTTCATTTTATTCTAGTAAGCAGTCAAGCAGTAAGAAGTCCAATAAACACACCAATGCAGTTCAATTGAGAAAAATTTGGAGAAAATAAAGTATAAGAAAAAATGAAAAATAAACATGACGGGGGAAGTTTGTGTTAAAAAAATTAAATAAAAATAAAACGGTTGCGGTTGCTCCTCACCTGTGTCTGTGCTCGTCGTGCGCTCCCTGTCCGTGGATGACCACCTGTCCGGAGGCGTGCTTGCCTTCCTTGGGCGGGTCGATATGAGGGATGAGCACGTCCTCCAGGCCCAGGTCAAAGCGCTTGTGCTTGGAATTGTCCGGCAGGAAGAAGAAGGCCCCGAAGCATAGGGTGATGAAGGCACTGAGGATGAGGAGCAGGATGAACTTCTCGGAGAGCCTTAGCGTGGCCCGGTGGTGCGGGAACGAGGACGCGCCCGGCGACAGGGTGGGTATCCTACGCCCCGACAACGGCAGGAGGGCAGGGGTCGTCATGGTTCTGACCGTTGAAAAGGAACTTAGCTTGGGGCTTGGGGGGAGGGGGGGTCTAAAGGGGGGGCAACGGTGGGTTTACAAGTGCCACAGGTGGTGTTGTTGTAGCGGCATGCACTTAGCTGAGTCCACGTTATTATCTCATCCCTGATTTGTTAAGTCCAGAAACAAGCGAAAAGGGCCGAGGTCCCTCAGTGAAGGAGTGACTGGTCAGCAGCGAAATAGTCATGACGGGTCTGAAGAAGAGAGAAATAAAAGGTAAAGAGTTAGCGTTTAAGATAGAGTTGAAGAGTTATGGAACATATGGCTAAGTCTAAAGAAAGAAAGAAAGATTTAAAGCTTAGTTACCAGAGACAAGGGCTGAACAATTCTTGTTAAAATGTGAATTACAATTTATTTTCCTTAGGAATTGAAATCTATTTCTCTCATACGATTGACATGGGAAGGTACAGCAGCTTTTGATTAAAAAAAGACCTAGAACCCAGTACATTTTGTAAAAGCAGCCACTGCTTAAAAAGAGGCTTGGTGAAGAACACAAGCCCACAGGATCAACAAATTGGGACTTCAAGGAAGTAAGTTACGATCAGCAAAGCAGTCAGCAATCAGCATGCAGTGAATGCATAGGGGGACATTAGCAAGCTAGTAATCACCATCATTTAGAAATGAGATTATAGATAAATGAATCAATGCAGCCCTACCAGAGACTTTCCACCATTTTAGACAAACCTGACCTTACCACAGTCCCTCAACACAGTCAGTATTCTCTGTATTCCATCAGGAAAAAGCCAATATCTATCTGTCTATAATCATTCTGTCACGTCTCCAGCTTGGCAGCATGGTAACCACCAGTGTCATCCTGCCAAGCTGTATGACGCCCTTCTGTTGAGTTTACCAGCACTGAATTACGATCAAACACGAGGTAATAGCTAAAGAAACCGGTATGTCTTATATATCAAGTGACAGCTGAATCATAAGGGCAATAAAAAATCCTCTTGCACTCGCTATGGTGAATTTGACAGAACACACCATCGCCATCTCAACAAAATGAATACCTCAGAATCCCATTGTACAATCACACACACAAAACACTTCAACTGTGGGCCATGAGAAAACATGGCAAACGTATGTTTAAGAGGCTCAAGGTACCAAGAGGCTATGGAATATATGTGAGACCATCACATAAGGACTGCCCACTATGTATATTCCATCAACTCTATCAGTACTACTAACGTTGCAGAATGAGCACAGTTTATTTCTATACAGTTGTTTTATTGCATTGCAGTGCTGCATAATCTCGCCATCAGTCATAAATCGCAATAAAACGACAAGAGGTAATGACCAAGATCAGCCTGCTACACACAAATCCTCTCGCCACTTGTACTCCGTATGGACACGCGTTTCTGCCAGTAAAAGAAAAACACAAGATGAAAACGTTGCCTTGATAGTCAAAATATCCACATCAAAATGACCAGATAATCTCGAAATTATGAGATAAAATGTGAAAGCATAACAATGAGATGAAAAGTAATTCATTTTTACTAGTGGAAACGAGCTTCCATATGAAAGGAGTGGACCGACTAGATGGTGTGTAGGGCAGGACATGCAAGCCAAACACATACGCTGCTGCTGGCACGTCTCCTGGCAGTGCTGTTATCATCTCTGAAAATTAATTAAATTCAAGCAATACACTTGGGACTGTGTTTTTAAAAAATGCACAAGCCGGCTTCCCCTCACTGTCACTTTATATCTAGATAGAAAGAAAGAAGTGGTGCAAAAATGTTAGATTCCGCTCAACATCTGCTCCAAGTGTATTTGTGAAAGATGGATGGTAAATTAAGCGATAAGCTCCCTTTCAGAGACTAATATAAGCAGTGGTATTAATGCACCATGGGCTCAATCCAGCTAATAAACGAGACATGTTCATGTTAAGGCTCTTATCTGTATCCAGTGGGTTGAGTGTGTAGCTATGATGTGTCTGCGTCTCCTCACTGAATACCAAGTTCATTCTCTTGACAGTGCCAGTCTGTGTTAGCCGATACAAAATGCTAGCTAACGAGCGGCTAACTCATCCAGCTAACGTTGGCTAGCTAGCAGAAGAAAAACGGCATAAACGGCAAAAGAAAATAAACTGACATGAAAATATTATTATGGAGGAACGTCTGTGGCGAATACAGGCATTCCGACATTTTGGGCTAAGCTATCCCGTGGGAGGTAAAGCCTGAGTGAGGTGCTAGCTATTTTGGGGCTATGTTGCTAACGCTAAGCTAGCTGGCTGGCTATGAACTGACAGAAACACCGCTGCGCTGCATCACCACCTTTTTCTCTCATTTGCTCGGTGAAAATCGGTGCTTGTCGGGGTTCCCGGTCCGCCGTTTGGAAGGAGAAGTATCCGGGACCGCTGTCCTCATGTCCACGCGTGTTAACACCGCCTTAAAAACATGCTCCAGCGGTGGGTTTCAGCAGAGCGACATAGCGCTGCAGCTCCGGGGACGATGGGAGGATGTTGATGATTTGGCCGCTCTGTGGGACTGCAGCGACCGACTGACTGAACTGCTGCTATCGCTCCCATCCAGCAGCAGCAACTACCCTGCCTGTCCGAGTTAGGGACCGTCTGAAATGTATTGTATACAGTACAAGAAAATAGTAAATGAAAACAAATAAAATATACAAACAAACACTATTCCGGCAATGGTAGTGCTTGCAAATATTTTTTAATTAAAAAATAAAAGGAAAACATTGGGTCACAATAATTTTTTTAATGCCATTATCTCATATAATGTTTAAAACCGTCTATGCACACCTGAGTGGGTGACAGGTGCGTCGGAGGAAGATGCACTAAAACAACGGTAAAAAAAAAACATTCCCACAGACTCATTTCTCGCTGATATTAAGGCAACGTTGGGTCAACCAACCTTCATCATTAATGCCATTATCTCAAAATGTTTTCTCAATATCTTGTGATTAACTGATTAACTCGTATCATTTGGATTTAGAAAAATACCAATATCATGCAATGTCGTGCATTGCATGATATTGAGGTGTTGGTGTGATGGAACTGAAAAAAAAGCTTGTCTAGTTTCCGGGTGAGAGTTGGCAACAATGATGACACAATATTCAAAGTAGAATTATAAAGAAATTTTAATTGTTTGCAAAAAAAAGAATCAGCAACTACGTTTCTCAGAGGGAGAGAGCAGAATACTGACTGAGGGAGGGACAGAAATATTGTTCATTATCATACAGACATTGTTCTACGGAGCCATCTAAGTCAAAACATACATGCTTCTGGAGGAAGCTTGTAGGCTACATCTGCAGTCGATTCACTCTTCATATTCAGAACTATTTAGCCAATAAAGTAGTATTATGTCTCCTGTGGCTCTTGGGGATCTTACTCTGGTGTGAGAAAATAACCCTGATGATGTTACTGTAATGTTAGGAGATATTCTCAGCTAAGGTTTCCAGACTTTACATTCACAACATTAAGTCTGTGTTACAACTGAATGTGTGAAATATATCAAGTTGTGAGTTTTATGGAAAACTTAGGATCCAGTGAGTGCTTAACCCACAACAAGCTCTTAAAGTCATAATATAACATCTTAATATTTTATTACAGCAGAATTAGCAAAGAACATGTACGCGCAAAACTGCCCAAATTAGGGGCCGTCTGAAAATGTCCTAAGGCAAGAATGAAATTATAATGAATCATAACAAACACTTTCTGGACCGACTGACTGCACTTCCCCTTAAATAAGTGATACTGCATACCGCACACAGGCTCATCTGCACTGGCTCGCCTGGTTACACATATTATGGGGAACACAAGCTGGCCAAAGCATACACTGGCTGTTGCGTATGTCATAGAACTGCTCAAACAACAAACTTAATATAAAGGATTTGTAGTCTAAACCATTTACCTTTGGAAGCCCCTAATACAAGGATCTAGTGGGATTTGGGTTTTGGGGACATTGCCAGATCTTGTTATAGAGGCTATACAGCACATGCAGCATTTTCTTTGCAATGATTTTCTATAAATTGCAAGTCATTCTACTGTAAAGAGCAGAACAGGACCCTATAAAATCCTGAGGTCTTTGTTGCCATCATTAGACTAATAAGCATATCTCAGCACTGGCCTCTTTACACACTTATAAACGATTTAATGGAATGACAGTGGAACGATGCCTTTTGATTCCCAACCCTTCTGCTCTGATAATAAATGACTTCATTACGCAGACGATGTAATGAAACAAGTTTAGTGGAAACTTGAGTTTGACTCAAGTCCAAACGTGTATCTGTAAAACAATTAAACAAATGAATGTAGCCGAGGAACGACCGTACATCATGTTTACTATCTCGGGGATGCACTCTGCTTAACCAGGGGGGAAATTATACAGGCCCACATTATGTTGGCAGGTCAGCCTTATAGAGGATCAGGCTTCTTATCCAGCAGAAACCCATGTATGATAGGTTTAAGATAACTGTGTAAGAAATGCTCAAACACTAGAGAAATCAGTTTTAAAAGGTGGACCAATGATTTTTTATCAGAACTCATTATCCTGTAAAACGAGTTGTACAATGTCTCCTGTGACTCTTGAGAATCTTTTTCCAACTGCAAGAAAATAACCCTCATGATATTTCTAGTGATTGTATGAGGTTTGTCTAACTTCTTGCTGACTTCATATTTACAACAGAAAGACTTGTGAAATGTAGGAAACAGCCTGCAATCCAAAATCGTATACTTCCGAGTTATTTAGTATGACTGAAAATGCAGTAAGAACCAGCAATGGGATATATGAGCAAAAGGGTCAAGTTCAATGTGCAATGTTATGATGAAATATATAGGTGTATAAGGTTGTTTGTATGCATACTGCTTTAGTATATAGAGAAAGAGATTTTCAATGCATGGCCAGCGATTTCAGAGCAACACCATTAATTAAAATCAAGTGAAGACAATTCTTCAATTAAAGCCTCAATAAACAATGTCCAATGCAATTTCCTTCTAAGATCAAGAGGTTAACCCCCCCCCCTCCCCCCCACCCCCCTTTACAAAAAGATACACAGAAATTGAGGACTGCACCATCATGGTATGAAGTGGAAGGTATACAGTACATTAATCAGACAAATGGTTGCCACGCAGAATTCTATATAAAATGCACTCTCCTTTATCAAATGCAGCATGAGCTGTGTTGCCAAAAAGAGGGCACAGTTTATTATATTTGTTTCATTATGTTTTGTCCTGATAAATGATACTCTGTCTTTCTTTTTCCAGCAGAGACATGTCGCTCAATATGAGACAGGTGTCACTTTGCTAATAGGAGCATTTCTTACACTCCCAGGGCTTTCCCTAGGACAAATAACAGTCACACAGCCAAGAGCTCTGTGTTCACCGCAAGTGCGGGGTATAATTTGTTAGAAAAACCCTCTGCGATTACACTTCTCCTGCTGCTGAATAGTTGGCCTTCATGTGGTGTGCTTTGGGTAAGGGCCACAAACCTGGTCGAACCGCTTAAACTCTCGGAGACTAAGTTGCCACCGACAAAGGTGACCACGATATGATTTCAGTGTGTAGGAGCAGTGAACTCCAGTCTCTATCTCTCTCTCTCTGGTAGAACTAAAGTTGAGTACGAGACAACCACATAAACATACAACCCGCCATTTCAACAAAAGTGCAGGTTATGAAGAGATGGATGACTGTAAGCTTTCAGAGTTCTGTAGACCTTGGAGAAATGTGAAGTTGTCAGGGCCACAACAAGAAAACATGGGCGCAGCCTTGTGACCAACAGCATACAAAAGGATGTCGTACCTGAGTGAAATTGTAAAGCATGCCAAAACTATTTTCTTAACAAAAACATACCACAGATAAACCAGGACTGTGATAGTCTGGAGGACTGACAAAAGGGAACACAAGATAAAGGAAGTAAACTAGACGGACAACTTCCTCTAAAAGACAACTAAATAAAGCTGCAAAAACTGAGCTGACCTCCGCTCACCCAATCGATTTCATAATGTGATGGTAAGACCTATTTCACATTTGATGCATATTCATGAAAATGTTAACTGTACACGAACACACACGCACACACACACACACACACAAAATAATATACATATATGAATACATACATGTTCCCATACATGCCATACTACTACATCCAAGTGAAAACACTCACATAAACCCTCAAGTACATATACTACGAAACTGAAAAATGTAGAAATAATACAAATTATAAATGATAATATTTGGACTCTTAGTCTTGGATAAATGTAGTTTTTCTTTCCTGCACAAAAGAGGACGGAGGCAGAAATCTCAAGGACAGATTTCTCAAATCCTCCGAAAAGTGAAACAAACAAAACTATAACTCTGCTGCTGACCTCACCAACAACAAGACTTTCTGTTGGAGAAGTAGGATTTTTATTTTATATTTTTATCCCTTTGTTTTTCACTGTGAAGGCTCCACTGTGAGTAAGGAGCTTAGCAGGTCTGCTGCACCGTGACACTGTCATATAGACCATATAGCCAAGTGAGCTCTCCCCTGACAGGCAATCTATCCAGGTATTAAAGTTCAACCATAAAGACGGCCCCGGCTAACGTGCGGAGTCATCCAGAGTCCATCGGCTGGTCCTTGAGCTGCCAACAAACATGGCTACCGGGGCGTCTGATTTACAGGACACCCCCTCCTTCAGTGGTTGAATTAGTGGCAGTGCTGCGTCGTAATCACTCTCAAGTCCTGCCTCTTTTTGGGAGAGGCATCCAGTGAGTCACCCTCTCAGGGCCGGTTGGGTTTGATGCCAGGGCAGAAAATGAAAAAAATAAAAATAAAATGAAAAAAAAACTCCAGAAAAGAGCTGAGCAGACAGAAACTGTCTGACAGTTTTCAATTCACAGCCAAGTTGCAGAGAAGGAGGATGTGTGTGTGTGTGTGTGTGTGTGTGTGTGTGTGTGTGTGTGTGTGTGTGTGTGTGTGTGTGTGTGTGTTATAGTGAGAGAAGAGAGGGCGTCCTTTTGCTTCAATGCATCTCTGATTATCACTGTCAGTGGGATGGATTGCAGGACTAAGGGAAAAGATTCATCACATACATCACATCCGCAAATTACAATGCCGCAAAGACAAAACTCGCTTTCTTTCTTTGTGGAAAGGAGAATGGCCATCTTTTTATATTGTTTTATGATTCAATGTTCCATTTTATAACATTTTAATGTCTATTTGAATTTGTCTATTTTTTATTACCTATGTGTCTGTTTTTTAAATATAATATACCATGATCTATGGGGAATGATATTTTTGCTCCCATGCAAGCCGAGTGTGTATGGTAGTGTTGACAATTAACTGATATCGATTCTGAAGATCTTTCGGAGCAAGTAGGCAAATCCTTTTATTTTCTGTACCGCTGTGATGAGTGTTTTACAGTACTGTTACACTAAATGGTGCTACCAATAGTTAAGTCTGCATACTTCAAAATCAAAACTGATCCAACAATGAAAAATCTACTCAAAGATTGTAAGTTAGTCAAGGACTTCAGAAACTGCCATAAAAAACCTAGTGAGGATGGTCTTGAACATTTCTTCTGGTCCTTAGCAATTTCCGAACAGTGAGTCCAATTTGTTACTGGAGATATATGGGTCCCAAAATGTAATAAGGCTAGACTGAAGCACTCTTTCATGCACCACCAAACCTTGAACTGAATATGGCACCTAATCCCAGATCCAATGCACACTGATATGGCCTGAAAGGTTGGGTCCTGTCTTCATGTCTTAATCTTTGTCTTCTCTAGTCTCCTTTCTGTTTATCAGATGCTTAAAATGGAGCTACTGCGTAAAGTTGCAAAACAAATGTTCAGACTTGCTCTGAAAATAAAGTAATATCGTACTTTCTCATAAAGGAGAAATAATAAGCAGAAGACAAAATAAAAGGAACATAAACGGTTTTACAGTGGGCCTTGGACTGATATGAGATACTGTATGCCGGCTAGTAAACATAAGCTTGGGCCTACACTGTCCTTCAGCTCCTTGCATGAAGGCTTGAACTATGAAAGTTTCCACATCGTGAATGACATGCCGCACTGGATCACCTGAGGGACCCCACCCGTCAGTTCACGGGCAAGGTTAACCCGCCGCAACCTCCGGCCATGGTGGACAGTGGAGAGGGTGTGTGTGTGTGTGTGTGTGTGTGTGTGTGTGTGTGTGTGTGTGTGCGTGTGTGTGCGTGTGTGTGTGTGTGTGTGTGTATGTGTGTGTGTGTGTGTGTGTGTGTGTGTGTGTGTGTGTGTGTGTGTAAACTGTCAATCCAACGCTCCAGCGGCGATAACTGCATATAGTGCTGAGAATGCGCTCTGTGACGCACTCTTGGTTTTTGACATTCCAGTTAATGGAGCGACAGGCGGCTTCCCTCGCTGCCAAGAACAGTGATCATGAATCCCTGCAGAGAGTGAGGGGTGATGGGTAGATAAGCACGACTCTGTCCATAAAGCACATATTCTTTATGCAGTGCTGTATGGACATTTACCAACCTAACAAATGATACTATAGGGTGGTGATCTGTTCGACAGATTATACCAAATATCCAGTTGGTAATATAACAATTTAAGATTTAGGTTCAATTGAAATTAAGATTTATGTTGACCCAAACTAAATGATTATAATAATCTTGTTAAATTCTCAAGCATTATATAACTTTGGAGTGTATAATTAAGTGAAGTATTGTATTGTATCAAACCAAAAATGTATTGATTTTTTTACCTGAAGAAAACAGTTTGAAGATGTCATCATTTGTACACAAATTTGCAAAGTATTTGAAAAATGTCACTAGAATTCAAAATAAAGTTGAAAAGTCTCTAAAGATAATGACTTAAGAAGCCTAAAAAAAAGTAAATAAAAAGTTTTAAGCTCCAGAAAGTCAGTGCCTTCAGTACATTCGAGCATCATTTTGTGAGAGTAGTGTTTTAATTTTTTTTTCAGCTATCAGCAACATTTTGCAATAAAATTACTCAAACACAATCTGTGGATATAAAATGAGACACGGAAATCCCAAAATGACTCGCAAAAAAGCACTTTGCAAAACAAAACGTAAATGGCATTTGCATTTATATAAAATAGTCCGCTTTATGGCTTTGTTAATGCATGCTATTTTTTGTAAACAGAAAAACTGTTTGATGGCTCCCAAGAGGACCATTATCAGTTCCAAAAACACAAGATGGAATCTCTTATTACATTTTACACTAGTCTGTTGAGTTTTAGCTTGTTTTTTAAGGCACTATTTCCCCATATTACCTGTATCAAAATTATTCAAAAAGATGCAAATGAACATCAGTGAAATAATGCAACATGCTGTCGGCTACAAATCCGTTCCTATAAAACATCCTCCAGTGTGTTTGTTTCACCCTGTCTGTGCCGTACAGTATATAGATCGGTCTAAATCATTCCCCTATACATACTCATTCTCTTCTTACATCATCCATCGTCCATTGTCTATCCACTGTGTTTTGCGGTCTCATTAAACTAGTGCAGGTTCTTGTTGTTTCCAGACTGTGGCTGTTCCCCACAAAGTGTGATCAATCCTTTGTGTTGCACCGGAGTCCTATTGGAAAACGATACATATCCATTTGAGAAACACATCCTCACCCATAATATCACCATACAATATCTTTAAACACATAGTGATCCAGTTGGAAATAAGGTTATCGTAAAGGTGGAATGACAAAGTGCACCTTATCTCATGAGCCAGATTGATATTGATATATATATCAGGGTTCGTACAGCTTTTTAAGAGTAAAATTCAAGCACTTTTCCAGCACTATCAAGATGTCAACTTTTTCAAGGAAGACGAAGCTTTAAATATACAGTATATAAATAAATGCTTATGATTTCATACATTGCCTTATCTGTAAAATGGGAGTGTTCATATAATGTATATGGACAATCACCAATTTGCAGTATGGCCCTAAGGAGACCTTTATCAGTTTAGTTCATATGCCCAAAATGACCATCAATCAGGTTAATAACAACATGACTATACAGGTGATACTCATATTATTAGAATATCATGGAAAATGAATTGGAATTGAGGCCAGAATTCATGCTCAAGGGGCCCAAACCACGTACTGAGTACATATCGATGATTATACTTTATATAGGGCCGACATTTCTGTATTTAAAATCCCTTTTTTATTGATTTTTATGTAATATTAAAATGTTCAGAGATTTTGAACTTGGGGTTTTCATAAGCTATAAACCATAATAGATACAAGTATAACAAATGAAGGCTTGAAATATCTCACTTTACATGTAATGAGTATATAATATTTTAGTTTCACCTTTTAAGTTGAATTACTGAAATAAATGAACTTTTGCACGATATTCTAATTTTTCGAGTTTCATCTGTAGGCCTACTTGAGCAATATCACATGAGATGGAGCATATTGTCACTATATCAGTGCTGCTCAGTTGAAAATGCCATAATGATAATCAATAGGTCTATATGTAGGAAATGGTTACTAATTAATAACTTATTTCACACACACACACACACACACACACACACACACACACACACACACACAGGCCCGCCGACACAAATGGCTGGGCCCCTGAAAACCTCCTGTCAATGGGCCCCCCTTACTCATACTTCACTTGTATCAATGTGTGTGTGTGTGTGTGTGTGTGTGTGTGTGTGTGTGTGTGTGTGTGTGTGTGTGTGTGCGCGCTCATCCCTAAATAAACACATACATGTATTTGTAGATAGACTAACTAGCTTATCAACTAGGGACATGCAGAGAGAGTTTGGGGAACAGGAGCTCAAGTGAGAAAAAGGACTCTTTCTTTTGTGATTATTATACTGTATATGTTTTTAAAAATAGTAGCACATTTCTGACTTACTTACCAATTTATTGTAATACCCTAAAACTCACGCAATTGCTTAATATTCAACAGATTTTTACAAAATAACATTGGTTTTCTTGAGTATTCACTAGGTTTATCACAGGAGCAGGCAACAACAAAGGACACTATTACAGACATTGCCTATGCTGCGGGTCGCCCCTGAGGTGCAGTAAAGAACTGGTCAGACATCCTTATGGTGTGACACCTGGGTCTGGTTGTCTATGCAGTATGTTCAGTATGTGACATGAAACTCATGGAACATTTTTCAAATTGTACCTGGCTGCTGGCCTTACCTTGTCAACTTTATAAGAATGTTTTCTGTTTTACCTGAGGGGTCCAAATACTTTTCACAATTCATAGAATAACACCCAGACACAAGTAGCAGGACGACTCAGGTAAAATAATCCAGCCAAAAGTGTACAACAATATATCAAAACCAAATTTTGTAACCATATGGCACAAAAAAGTAAAGGAAATGAATACATTAAAGAACTACATTTATCTGATATGGAGACACCTGAATTAATCAAGGAAATAATTTTACTGTAACTCAAACTTAAAAAGCTCTTCAAGACTAGATTATTTTTTGAGAGTTCAAATTAAATGGAGGCTGGGCTGAAAGATTCTAAAATTCCTGGGAGAACAAATTGATATTTATTTATTTTTTATTTATTTTTTTATACTTTATTGTAGGATCATATAGTATTTCTAATGAGTTATTTTTACATTTACATCATCCTACAAACATTTTTTTTTATAAGTGTAAACAATATAAATAAATGAATAAGTAAATAAATAAACAAAAACAACAAAATAATGATAAATAATATATATATATACATACATATATACACATACACACATACACATACATACATATATACACACATACATGTACACGTACATCCACACATGCCTAGGCCAAAATATATTCATCAGTACTACATGTGAAAAAATAAATAAAATAAAATAAAAAATAAAATACACAGAAAGTATATATATACACGAGTTAAACTCTTCCAGCTCTTCACGACTATCTTCAGAATATTAATAATACTAGTTTAATTACAATCCATATATGTTAACCATTTATTCCATCGTATCGAACACTCAGTTTCTAGGTTTCTAATTTTATAGGTAATTATTTCCATTTCTAAAATATTATTAACGTTTGACTTCCAGTTTTTAAAAGATGGTGGACTAGGTTTTAGCCAGTTCCTTGTTATCTGTTTAAACGCTGCTATCCTAATCCTAAATAAGTATTTGTCTCTTTCTGATATGAGTTCAGCTGGTGTTACACCTAAAATTAAACATTTTGGCTCAGGTACCTGGTTAATTTGGAAAATTTTCATAATAGAATTTGCAATCAGTTGCCAGAAGGTCTTTAGTGATGGGCAAAAGTAAAAAACATGTGAATGGTCTGCGTTATTTTACCCACAATTTCTCCAACAATCTGATGAATTTAATGTCCTAAACTTTGATTGTATTTTTGGTGTGATAAAGAATCTTGTGTATATTTTCCATGTGTACTCCCTCCAAAACCTAGAGTTTGTTGTTTTATGTATTTTTTTATAAATGTTTTCCCAGTCCTCTTCTTTTAACTGTCCCCCTAGTTCTAAGTTCCACTTCAATGCCACCGTGTCTTGTGTTTCATTCTTTTCTTGTAGTATTTTATATATTTTGGAAAGTGTATTCTTGATGTCAATATTATAGTTTTTAATCATAAATTGTATTAAGGGATGCTGCTCGTGAAAGCCTGCTCTTTTTTGAAAGGTTTTTAAGCTGTAAATATTTGTAGAAATTTGACTGGACTAAATCATATTTCTTTAAAATATCATCAAAGGAATTTACTTCATACTTAGTTATTATTTGTGAATATATTTGTAGTCCTTTTAAGGACCAGACTTTTAAGACACTGTCCATTTTGTTTGGTTTGAAATCTGGATCCCATGCCATTTCTCTAAGATAGAATAGTTCCTTATTTATATTATATTTTTTACAAATTTGTTTCCAATTACATAAAGTATTGTTAATCCATCTATTTTGCCCTTTCAGTTGTGTCATATCTTTTCTATCAATGAATGGTAATGTTTTTATTGAAAATGGAGTTTGTTCCTTTTCTATCGGAAGCCACTTCGCTTTAATATTATCGTTAGTCCATTTCATTATGTTATTTATTTGTGTGGCATGAAAATAGGTTTGGAGGTCTGGAAGTGCTAGTCCACCATGTTCTTTCGATTTTATTAATGTTTTAAATTTGACCCTTTTCCTTTTGTTATTCCATATAAACTTAGTTATTATGCCATTCCATCTTTTAAAACTTTGGGAAGGAATTGATGTTGGCAGATTCTGAAAAAGGAAAAGGAATTGTGGGAGTATCATCATTTTAATTGTGTCTACTCTACTAAAAAGAGAGTCCGGTATAGTTTTCCACCTGTTCAGATCCTGTTTGATTTTGTTCTCTAGATTCTGATAATTAACTTTGTGAACTTTACTTAAATCTTTATGGATTAGTATTCCTAAATATTTCAGTTTATCTTGGGGTTTTCATAAGCTGTAAACCATAATAAATACAAGTATAACAAATGAAGGCTTGAAATATCTCACTTTACATGTAATGAGTATATAATATTTTAGTTTCACCTTTTAAGTTGAATTACTGAAATAAGTGAACTTTTGCACGATATTCTAATTTTTCGAGTTTCACCTGTAGGCCTACTTGAGCAATATCACATGAGATGGAGCATATTGTCACTATATCAGTGCTGCTGTGATTCAGTTGAAAATGCCATAATGATAATCAATAGGTCTATATGTAGGAAATGGTTACTAATTAATAACTTATTTCACACACACACACAGGCCCGCCGACACAAATGGCTGGGCCCCTGAACACCTCCTGTCAATGGGCCCCCCTTACTCTTACTTCACTTGTATCAATGTGTGTGTGTGTGTGTGTGTGCGCTCATCCCTAAATAAACACATACATGTATTTGTAGATAGACTAACTAGCTTATCAACTAGGGACATGCAGAGAGAGTTTGGGGAACAGTAGCTCAAGTGAGAAAAAGGACTCTTTTGTGATTATTATACTGTATATGTTTTTAAAAATAGTAGCACATTTCTGACTTACTTACCAATTTATTGTAATACCCTAAAACTCACGCAATTGCTTAATATTCAACAGATTTTTACAAAATAACATTGGTTTTCTTGAGTATCCACTAGGTTTATCACAGGAGCAGGCAACAACAAAGGACACTATTACAGACATTGCCTATGCTGCGGGCCGCCCCTGAGGTGCAGTAAAGAACTGGTCAGACATCCTTATGGTGTGACACCTGGGTCTGGTTGTCTATGCAGTATGTTCAGTATGTGACATGAAACTCATGGAACATTTTTCAAATTGTACCTGGCTGCTGGCGTCAACCTGAAGACATAGATCAAAGACTTTGGACCTTATTGTCCCCAAAGGGAAATTCTTTATAGTCAGCTGCAGATATGACTTGACCCCAAAAAAATTCTAACAAAAGGTTTTTCAGTGGATTACAGTAGTATCAGATGTACTTAAACACATACTAAAAGTCTACCAAAATCTGACCACTAGAAAGGCCCCATTTTCAAAATTTCCAAAATGGCGGCCGTCAGGTCCTTAAAATGAACATTCCATTCCTTTGTATTCTTCCTAGAACAGGAATACTGGTGCCCGATACATGTTTTGGCCATGAAATATTCTAATTAGCATATTTGCACGATAGATAAGTGAATAAAAGTACAGTTATATATTAAAGGAATTGGTAACAAGCATAATTATGCAAAAAATAAGGACAATTTCCCTTAAGTAATTCCATATTTCTCCTTTCTCATATCGTTTTGCCTAGCGTTGGTGGTTTCTGTGGTTCATAACCATTCTCTCTGCATGTCCTCTCCTCTTTGCCCCATTTCCACTCTGTCTCTCCAATCTATCTAATAAAGAAAAAATTCCCCCAAAAAATAACTGTGGTACTGTAAAATTAGTCAAAACTGGGCTGCCACGTGAAGGCTCAGTACCGCTAACCCCTTTTATTTTTTAGTTTTTTTTATATATATTTCTTTCAATGTTATAATGCGGTGTTTTTTATATTTTTGTTATACTTTTCTAATTTATACACATCTTTTTTATATTTTCATCAGTTGTTTCCTCTTATTCTGATTTTTTTTCTTTACTTTTTTGCACCTTGACCTTCACTAGATTTACCATTAGTCGTCACACTCTTCCTGCCATAGAGGTTGATTATAGTGATTCTCACAATTCCCTACTTGACATGATCCACAAGCAGACATGCATGGTAGTCCTAAATGCGGGAAGTTGTATCACATCCTGTGAAGGCGTGAATAAACAGCAACTGGGAACACAAGTCACTACCAAGGACTTTTTTCATCTCACTGATGTTGTAAACCTTAGTAACTTTGGACTTGTCT
Source organism: Ammodytes marinus (assembly GCF_949987685.1). Classification (NCBI taxonomy): domain Eukaryota; kingdom Metazoa; phylum Chordata; class Actinopteri; order Uranoscopiformes; family Ammodytidae; genus Ammodytes; species Ammodytes marinus. The sequence continues at coordinate 26,689,994 of NC_137216.1, forward strand.
GATCGAAAATAGAGGCCTCTACTCCACGTCCCAGCATAGTAGAGGAGAAGAATGAGTAGGTCTGTATCCTCCCCTATCAAGGTTGTGGGCTGATGTTCTGAGGTCTTGACTGCACGTCTGCATCACCTAATGCATTGATAACAGTGCAGCCCTTCTTCTCCAGCTCCACTGTCATAAGATTGATAAGTCCTTGTTTGTTGCAAGATCTTGAAAGGAAATCATCCTTTCTTCCCACAAACTCAGTCTCTGCATTGAAGTTAACAATAGGGTGAGTGTTTTCACCACGTCTGTGATGCGTATTGTCTTTGATGGAAGGACCTTCGCTATAACCATCAAAAACAACGGTTGCTTTACCATAATGCCGTATGGTAAAGTCTGCATATGAATGTGCAATGGCACCGTAACTCACAGCCTTTTTCCATGCCAAGCGGTGAACCACGGAGCCACCATCAAGGACATAATGCTCACTTGGTGGGATCCAGGATAGTTTTGTTTGTTGTTTGTTTCTTGCTTGAAAATTCAGTGACTGCCTGTGCTAGTTGGGGCTTGTTGGCTTTACGGAAGATTTCCTTGCCTGCGAACAGGGCTGCAGGAAATGAGCACAGCTCGTAGCTCATTACGTCTTCCAGTGAAAACTGTCCAGTTTTCGACATGATCAGGAAGCGTTGGAACAGCAGAGCAGGATCAATGGTTCGGTCTTGGGCAACTTTGATGGTGGAGTCATCTGCAAGTGTTTTTGCCCGGTCTCTCCGTTTGAAGGATATTCCAAAAACGTGTTTTCCAATGAGTTTTTCAATGATCTCTTTGCCAGCAGTCTCAAACTCATGCACATTCACCTCCTCTTTTGCAACAACACCAGTTACAATATTTCTCAGAGATGGGTCTGGGGAGAATGGTGTGCAAATGCTAAGCTTTTCCTTGATCTTTTCTAAATCAGAGTGATCTCTTTTCATTCTTGCTTCTTGGTGAGGTCATTGAATTCCTGCATGGCGTTGTTGTATTCAGATGTTATGGGTGTAGACATGGTCCACAATGCTCGCATTTCTTCAGTCATTCCACTTCCATGGGTCAAGCCTCCACTGCTTTTCAAGGATCGCATCAATGTCTGCTCGATGACGAGGTCAGAGCTAAGGCCGGCCCAGTACTGGTTGCTGCGGCGTATCACATGGAAGCCCCTGGAAAACTTGTCATGTACATCAGGGTGTCTTGTTTCGAGTTGACACATTTCTTGGAGGTAGAAATATGCCGATTTCAGGTAGTTGTAGTGCCCAGCGGCAGCAAATATTGGCAGACAGTCCAACATTGTGCGCAAGTGCATCTTCCAAGGTCCAGTACGATCTGCTTTGATCAGAGCTCGGGCTGTCTGCAGCATCTTCTGATAGTTTACCCACAGCCGGCTGGTTTTTGACCTTGTGCTATGGTCTGCCCTCTTCGTGTCCACCTTTTCCTTGATTTGGTTTAGCATATCTGATGCTGCAGCACTCTCCAAAGTTGTTTCTTTCGTTACCATGGATGAGTACATCTCTTCAGCTTGGTTCACCAATGCCTCAAACTGTGAGTCATCCTCCTGCAGCTCTGACACAACTAGGTGATTAAGACATCTGTCCACCAGCAAATGTCCACGAAAAGCTCTTTGCACTGACTTTCCAGTCATCATGTGCTGGACGGCATTTGATCCATAGACAACTTCCATAATGTCCCTCAGTCCTGTGCCTTCCATCAGTGTGCCTATTGCACCAAGTAGGTTCATAAAAGTATGGAAACCTCCAAGCATTAAGACTATGTTTTTTAGGGGACTAAAGATGGTCATAGAAAATGCATTTCCTGCTGAAAATGCGTGTGAATGCTGAAACAGCTTACGCTAAACTGGATAGCTGAGTAAGATTTGAAAAAGTTTATGAAGGTCATAATTGTATAAAAGGAGTTTAAAAGGAGTTGAAAAGTTGAATATATAGAGGTTTGAATAATATTTATTTCTGAAATTATGAATACGTTGAAAGACATGGATAAAACACTTAAAACTGAAATAGTAATTGAATAGACTTGGAGCTAAAGTACATTGATGGCTTGATGGAGAGCTCGTCTGAGGACGACCTAGAGAGAGAATGTATATGAATCAGCTAAAGGACTATGAAGATGTGGAAAAGTAAGAAATAGTCTGAAATATGAACGGTAGTGAATTGTTGAACTCTAATTGAAACAATGTGGAATATTTAAACATTTCTAGATAAAATTATTATTGAAAGACATGAAAAAATGTTTCATGCGTGAAATAGGCCTTCAAAGAGCAGAGTGTTTACCCCATCTGTCTCTGTGTCTATCCAAACTGTCTAATAAAGCGGGAAAAAAAAAATCTAGAAAAAAAAGAAGAAAGAAATTGCCCTTTAATGGGCAGAGTGAGTCACCAAGGTGTGTGAGAGTGTATGTCTTATTGAGGGTCTTTGATCAGGCATAAATCCCACCTTTTCGAGGCCTCAGAGAGGTCATTTCATCCGAAACTTCACCTCAAACCACTGTCTCTAACTGACGGACCGTGAGTCTAACTGACACAATTATTGTATTGTTAGAACCAGAAGAATCTGATGAAGACACAATGTGAAGATTGTGTCTGTAATGTGAAGAATATGAGAACCAGAGCATTTTAAAGGTGTGGTACAGTCTGCCTTTCTCCAGAAATGTCATGTCTCAGTTATCAAGGCGGCAGTTGGTTGGACACCATTTAGCTTGGAAGCCCAAACCTCCCATTGTGTAGGTCCAATTGCTTCAGTAGTCACATCTATGCGACCGGCAGAATATGTCCTACATTTTGATGTCAAAATTATCCGTGTAGGGTTTAATTTGTGGGAGTGAGAGGCAGTTATGTGGAAGGTTTTGGTGTATTTTTACAACAGTTCTACACTGTAACAGTTGGTTCCCCCACTCTGCCTCTGAACATTCCGTCCCATCCGGATCCCATTATAAATTTAGAAAGAGGTTGAAAAACTAAAACTTAAAAACTTAAAACTAAAACAATGTCCATCTTGAAAATGACACCTTTCTAGTGGTCAAATTGTGGTAGACTTTTAGTATGTTATTAAGGACACCTAATACTACATAAAACAGCTGAAAAACCTTTTGTTAGAATTTTTTTAGGGTTAGGTGTTTTTTTTCCATATATGCAGCCGCCTATTAACACAAAAATGTACGTTAAGAAATTTAAACCTGTTTGTAGACACATGAAAACAACAGAGTAATTACCTTGTCAACTTTATAAGAATGTTTTCTGTTTTACCTGGAGGGGTCCAAATACTTTTCACAAGAATTCATAGAATAACACCCAGACACAAGTAGCAGGACGACTCAGGTAAAATAATCCAGCCAAAACTGTACAACAATATATCAAAACCAAATTTTGTAACCATATGGCACAAAAAAGTAAAGGAAATGAATACATTAAAGAACTACATTTATCTGATATGGAGACACCTGAATTAATCAAGGAAATAATTTTACTGTAACTCAAACTTAAAAAAGCTCTTCAAGACTAGATTATTTTTTGAGAGTTCAAATTAAATGGAGGCTGGGCTGAAAGATTCTAAAATTCCTGGGAGAACAAATTGATATTTATTTTTTGATTAACACATTACTACAACTAGGTGGGAAGCCAACAAGGCTTACTGTATAAGGGGTCAAATTATAAAAGTTCCCTGGCCAGCCTCCATTCCCCCTCAGCTCAGTTTTGTGGTACCCAGTCCACCTGCCCTGGGTAAGGGTGGGGGAGTATGTTATGATGTCTAAAAGGCAAAGCTAATCTTTAGCGAACACTTGGCGAATGTTTGTTTATGTTTACTAACCACGTTAATATTTGTCTCTCAGAGCCAGTGCCCCGCCTAGCCCGTTCCCCGAAATGTCAAAATCGTAAATATAAACAGCTAATGGCTCTGAGCCAGGCTTTTTAAAATTGGTGTTAGCGACTTTTTTTCAGCGTGCCGTGCACACAGGACGGACATGAAGCGGAGGGTAGCAGAGGAGGAGATATTGGCATTTTACCCAAGTTACAATATTTAAAATGTTTGTTTTGTTATGGTTGTGCAAGTTTTAAATGGTTATAGTGAATATTTCTGTTAAAAATAATGTTAGGCTCAGTTAGGTTCTTGGCCTCTGAAGACCATGGGCCCCCCAAGGGCTGGGCCCTAGAAAGCTTTCCCAATTTCTACCCCTTATGGGCGGCCCTGCACACACACACACACACTACATGTAAGAATAACAAAGGGCAAATACAGCCTTTGCACCCCTTTTTTTCCCCGGGCTGAATTATAACAATATGTATAAATGTATGCCTAGATATTATATATTTAAATACATTCTTGAGCTTGTGTATGACCAGACATTTTCAATATTGCTAGGTTTCCAGATTACAGTTTGTGTATGTTGGTGTGTTGCCAAAAAGTGATCCTCCCAAAAAGGGCTTTCAGTCAAATAAAAAAAGGTATTTAAGCCAATATATGTCCATGATTTCAGAACGTAAATGGGACTAAGAGGGCTCTGGTCCAATAAAGCATCAGTACAAATATGGCGACATAGCGTTAACATGCTGAGACTGTGGACTGAAATCACTTGACAGCAAAGACCGTTCTCGACTTCGACAACTTCACAAAATTAAAATGTTGGATCTTGGTTCTGTAACTAATCTCACTACAGTGTGACTAATGGATTAGGTTATAGGCCTACAACTTGTTATGGGAGCTGCATCGAGCTAACCCCGCTGAGTGTAACATCACGTTACAATGAAGTAACCCCCAAGCTTACGTTATCTAGCTAACAACATGGATTTGGAGCAATACACTATTGAGAACTAGCTGGTCAGCTAATTGCTAACGGTGTTGAGCATCAATTTAGCATGCTATTTATTTGTATCAACAAGTCAATAACACATACAAACTCGGGATTTGGTGCAACTTACAAAAAAGAACACGAATGAACTGTCATCCAGAGTGACATTGTCCAATAAATTTTAACGAAAAAAAAATCTAAACTGATTTACCTTTGGCATGACTTCTAAGTGCCGATTCCCCCATTGTGTAGCCTGCTACAGCTGGAGGTACTTTTTGCAGCCGTACAGTAGCCTATGCCTGCCGGTTATTAGGGCCTCGTCATAACCAAATGGAAACGGATATCTGGTATGGTAATCGGGAGCAAACAATAGGTCCATGAGCAGCGACTCGTGGTTCTGGATAATTCTTGGAGCGATCGCCAGGTGTGGCGCGTGCGCCAGGAAAGAAAACACGGGGAGCAACTGCACTCGTGCATACAAGACGTTGGCGAAGAAAACATTGCGACAGATTTTTTTTTTATTTGCATAATAAAAAAATTAGTTGAATTACGACACTAGTCAATAAAGAGAAAATCCAGCATTTTCCAGCATAGTGTTCAGATTTCAAGCACATTTCAAACCTTGAAAACACTCGATTGAAAATCAAGCATTTTCCAGACTTTCAAGCATCTGTACGAACCCTGATATATATATATATATATATATATTTTGTGTTTTTTTTAATGCAGTGTGTTTACTCTGCATTCAATGAAATATTCAAACTTCCAATATTATGATTCTCCATGATTATTTCTGCAGAGTGCAGCCAGCAGTAAATTAATATGTGTATCAAACTTGCACAAAAATGTGGAGTCAAGGGTCTCTAAACTAAAACTCAAACACTTTTTTTGATTGTATGAGGATTTCTTTATTATGGAATGAAATATGCTGCACAACAGCATATTTTTTATGATTTGGTTGTTTTATATGGTTTATCATATTCTGTATCAAGACTCAATGACCAAATGCTGTTAAAAGTCCCAGAGCTCAGTACAAAGGCAGATGGTGATAGTTATAGTTTCAACATTATGAAACTGGGTCAGTGCCGCTCAGAATAAGTCAGTGCCACATTTTATGAAGACTCTTAAACCCCACCTGTGCCGACTGGCATTTATTTATACCTTATTTTAACTTCAGTGGCTTATGTTGTGTATTTGTTTAAAGTATTTATGTGTCTTTCATTGCCGCTGGAGAGATGAATTGGTTAGAAGTCAAAGTCCAATTCGATAGCACTATATTGTTAAGTGATGGTCTGCCGTGATGTACTTTTTGCTGAAGTAACATTTTAAATGGGGTGCTGTTGTCTTGTGTAGCCTGTCTCCTTCTTGCGACCCATCCCTAAGAATGAAAACATGTCTCAGTGACCTTTTTAAAATGCACGTCCACTTTGCAAACAAAGGTCTTCATATCGCTCCACCAACAGAGCGTCTGTGAACTTGCTCCAAACAAACAAGCTTCATTGGCTTTTAACAACTGCACTTCTTTCCAGTGGGAGCTGGTTAGGTTCCATTTAGAGCCCAGTAAGTATATTACCGTCATGACTGTGGCCTATAACCTCTTTGTCTATAATCTGGTTACACAGGACCACCCTAAATGACCTGCAGTCTCTCCGGCATCGCTGATCACCACACAGCCATGCATGGACACAATCATACAAGGTTATTCTAAGGGAAGATGTGTTGCTGTCTTCCAAATCACAGTCACAGACACTTTTCTGATTTTTAAAGCCTCTGGAAAAATCAATATACAATATCAAAGTTGGGTGTCTTAATAAGCTTTTATAAAACATCTGACTGAAAATACATTTTTATAAATATTGTAAAGCTTAGTTGAAACAATGAGCTTTTTTACTGTCTAAACTCTAGACTGTTGGACAGGTTTGTGGGGATGTGACTGTATCAAAAGGTCTCCATGGCAACAGTCATTGTTTTTTCATAGAACGTTCTGGCAAAGAACTGCCAGATTTGTTCAAAATACTTACTGTGTCACAAGAACCAGAGGACATCCCGCCTCATCTTAACCGCATTTCTGTCAAGTTTATATCGAATGACTTTAATGACAATATCTTTCTGGATTGATAAGTATGCCCATAACTCGTTTCAGATGCTTTACTATCTTGAAAAAATCTCCCCCAATTACATAGTTAGAAGGATTTTGTGGGTTTTGGTTTACAGGGGCTTTAAAAGACATTCCTGCGTCAGCGTTATTGAGGCCTGTGTCCTAGAAAACACAGTAGAAAGACAGAGTTTCATTATATTTGATGACAAAGTCTTGAGTGTAGGTAGGCAGGGCGCGCTTCATTTATTACATAACTCGCCTTGGAAAACCACATTCTGGTACGGCCGTGAATTATTGACACCACACTAATTTCAACAAATCAAAATGAATTATTCAGATCTCCACACACAGGGACTCTCCAACAGGGAATGCAGAGTAACAGTGTGATTAACATTCTTAGAGGCCTTTTATAAAGGTGACCTTCAGTGTACAGTGTGGATGGATGTGTGTGTGTGTGTGTGTGTGTGTGTGTGTGTGTGTGTGTGTGTGTGTCCTCCTGTCTTGACAATGATAAAAGCCAGTGTCGGTCCTTTGCATCCCAGAAATAGAGTGTCTCTCTCAGATGGATGGCAGGTGCTGTCACAACAGTGGATTAGAGGTGACATGATGCTATGGTATAGCTTAGGTTCTACAACAGCTTGAACGTTACTGTAAGTCCATTTTTAATTGTTATAATAGGAGATTTATTTTTTGTAACATTCTGATCACTTTTGGTATTTTTAAGGACTTTTATATCATCTAATTTTAAAAATAAATGGTAATGATGCTTGTTGCTGCTCATGCAAGTCTCGGATAACAAATATTAGTGCCACACATTAAAAGGTATCTAACAGTAAAACCCTGGTTGTCAAGATCGTTGTCTTTCTTTTTATAATTTAATTTACGGTTGTTTGTTCATTTTATGTCCTTGTTTTATGTATGTTTTATATTTATTATCCTCTCTGTGTTGTTTTACTACACCCTTCACCCTGCTGTTTGACACAACTCAACTTCTGTTTTGTAGCGCACCATAAACTATGTTGGCTTGCTCAGTTTTAAAAAGGAGACAAAAAAATAAAATAAAGAATAAAATAAAAAGCCTTTCACATGTGGAATATCACATTTCCTTCACATGTATAAAGTCCAATGTCCAATTAAAACAACAAATATGCTGTTTTGAATGTGAAAAAACACAAGTGCCTATATACTGTAAATGTAGATAAACCTTGCTACATACTCACATATGAGATCTTGTAAAATAGAACGTCACCATTTCCCACATTATGTGAATTTGTCACGTGAAAAAAAAAAGCATTTTTCACATGTAACATGGCGTTACAAAAATGCTTTTAGTATAGTTTTTGTTATAATAATGTTGACTATTACGTTTATTAAATACTGCTTGCAACCCTTTTGCTTCCCTGTTATAGGGTGATAAAAGCCACATTTTGCCTCCACCGCAGCTTTTCTAAACACCCTCTCTGGGCAAGCGTAACTGGCAAACCATGAAAACATAAAAAGCACCAAATGTAAAAGAGTGGAGAACGCCAAAAAAGATGTCTATCGTTTGTATGACAATATTGTATCATGATCGTTGGTTCACTCAATTACAAGGATCATTAGTTGAGGGCTCAATGGCGGGTGAAGGAGGTTTATGAGGTCTGGCATAAGTCCTTCTCTCTGGGGTTCACAGCCTGCCATTTGCAGTGCACTGTCATCGTTCAATTTGGTGTGTTTGTGTGCGTGTGTGTGTGTGTGAGAGTGTGTGTTAACGTATCTGTGTGAGTTTGAGTTTGTGTGTGTGTGTGTGTCAATATGTGTGTGTGTGTGTGTGTGTGTGTGTGTGTGTATGTGTGTGTGTGTGTGTGTATGAATGTGTGTGTGTGTGTGTTTGAGGATTGGGTCCTCCTGAAATGACTACACTGAGAGAAATGTATGAAGGAACCGAGGAATCAAAAAGAAAGGCAGGATTTGAAGCACTACTACATCATCTTTAACCCATAGCTGCCCTCACCATGGGAGTGCTTGAATGGGTGTGTGTGTGTGTCTGTGTGTGTGTGAGAGAGAGAGGGTGTTGGAAGTGCGAGAGAGAGAGAGAGATAGTGTGTGTGTGTGTGTGTGTGTGTGTGTGTGTTTGCCCGCGGCCACATCCAATTTCCGGATGTAGCCTTAATCCCTCATTCCCACTTTGCCTTAAGGGGAGACTCAGCAGGCAAAAACATTGTTCTTTCAAGCACTGGTACATTTTTAGCTATTTTGCTTCCATAACATGTCTTCTTTTTTTTACTAGTAGAAAGACAAGGTGCAAAATGTACTTTTAGATCTAAACCTTTTCACGGCTGTACCATCATCTTTAACGACCATTATCTCAACATCACCTTTTTTCAATACTCTGAACCAAGAATCTCAACTTCTTCTCTTACATCAACTCACATTTCCTTAATCATTTTGCACCTAGACCAAATATGCATATTTATTAAAACATTTCTTTAAAAAAATCATAGTACAAAAAATTATTGTTTTAATATAAGTTATCAACTGGCGAGGTTTCACAATGATATTTACAAGTTAAAAATTGAAACCTAATCACCTGCAGTGTCTCGCCTTAAACGAACAATTACTGTATTTCATTAAGCAGTGGCATCACTTCTGTTGTAACTTATTCTGCGATGGGGTTTTTCTCCATTCATCAAACATTAACATGAAGAGAGTCAATCTAAAACCGCTCAGGACTATTTTTCCTGATACTGCAGTATTCATTAGGAGCCTCTTAGCTTGTGGTTGCTGCGGTAACTACAGCCTTTAGGAACGCTGATTATGAATGATTTGTAGGAACAAGCTCTGAAGCCCTGATGTCACCGGAGGAGGGAAAACATGGTCATTAGTTCTGGATGAGCTGACAGAGAGAAAGTAGCTCTCTCCTGCCCTCTGGTGGTTCAAAAAAGGGACTATGAAGCTCAATGAAGTGTACAAATTCACAGAGGGTACAATGCAGTTATTTACAAGGTTTTACTGCACACTATAAACTGCTACAACATTTGAGTTAATGCTGCAAGTGATATTTCTACTCACAATGTGAGGGAAACTAATCCTCACTTTTCAAAGTACTATTTTTGTCCGCCTCCCTTTTACACTTTGTTTGATTTACTCCAGTGTGTGTTCACATATTCATGGGATGCGTTTTCTTAAATATTTAGATATAATCATTTAGTAAATGCACTGCAATATATGTGGAAACAAAAAGTTATAGTGGTAGGACACTCATTTTATTTAAACCTTTTGTAATAATTTGTCATTTTCTCTTCACGGACCACGTTTATATTTTCAGTTCAGAGATAAGATCCATCCAACAGGAAAAACACTTTTGAGTTGGGGTAAAAATATTTTTTGTAAAATTAGAAAATACTTGTTTTGAACTGGAGACGTAAAAAGTCGGACTTTGGTGTATTTTTGTTAGCTTGTCAAGGCACCATTTAATCTTAGAACATGCAAAAGAGCAGGGTCAGTCCATCAAGGTCGGAAAAAACATTTTATTTTGATTGTACAGGCAACGTGTCAGTAAAAGATTTGAGAAGCAGTCAATGTACTGGCTAACACTGAAATGAATGAACAGTTTGTGTGAAATTGAAAAGGTTTCACAATGTGGACAGCAGCGATCGTTCTCACAGTGTTACAGAGGTTCCCTGGTGTTCTAAAGATATTGGACCACGAATCAGAGATCAAGTCAAGTATTTGCATATTTAGTGTTAGTGGTCATTATTACAATCAGCAGATCCTTAGTCAAATAAAAATTAACTAATATTCAGAATATAAAAAAAATACACAAAAGGCATTAAGTGGTTCATTATGAGTGGTTTTAAGTCAGTGCTGTGACACAGGAACAAACATGACTCGTGTACATTTGATGGAAATCTCAGTAAGTGAAAGCAAATACCTAATGCTGTGGATTACAAAAAATAGAGAAAAAAAAAGAAATAATATATGTTTCACATTATAATCAATCCCAGAATAATCTGGGGTTATTTAACAGGGACAGTGTATCCCAACTCAGTGCTTCTGTCTAAGAATCAGGTTAGTGTTATGTAGTGTAGTCCAGTGTCAGACCAACTTAACCAAGACCAAGTCATGAACAAGACCAATTTTAGAATATTGCTATCGTCCATATGTTTTTTGCATCTTTGTTTTTAGGCACTATATTTAAAAAGATATTGTCCTGAACTGACTGAAGGTTATAAAAAAAATACAAAAGTATTACAGTCTAACGGTCAAGTGATTTTAAAATGGTTCTATTCTATTTCAGTGAGTTTGACATTTAAGATATAAAAGCAGCCTTGAGGTTAAATATAAAAAAATCAACTTTAGACCTGAAGATGAAGGTGCCCTTCAGCAACACTTTAACACAATTGATAAAGGGGGAGTTACACAGTGCCGTGATTAGAGCATTTCATTTTCTTTCTCCTCCATCTTTATATAAGAAGGCAGAACTCTGACACAAAAGACAGACACTTTGGTGCTGTCATATCAAAGCTATAGTGCATAACTTTTTTTGTATGAATGAATGTCAGATGCATTCAAGCCATCGCCCAATGAGTTGAAATAAAGGTGATTTCAGCTCCACAAAACTCTCTGTATTTTTCAGTATGGCAGCGTTTTCAAACTGGTATCGCTACCGACACTGGTGCAGATGCTCAGAAAAATCCCAAGAAGTGCCCAAGAAATGTTTCAGTTGTTGATTCTACCGCTTAAAAAAACCTGGATGTACAGCAGAAGGCATAATATCCATGCATGATCATCCAAGGCTTACCTCATGTATTTGCGCCAACAGTGTTGTTGTTATTACTCAGAATTCCTCATGGGGGCGACAAAAGTTACGCACTATAGCTTTGTGCTCGCTTCAATTTAGCCAAAGTTACCCGCATGTCTGACTTTGATTTCCTGCTTCAGTCACTGTGTCTTTACACTTCACTTTTTATTTGTCTGACCTTTCTCCAAGACTTACAACCTTCATCTTCCATCCCCACTCCTCTGACCTTTTAGTTTTCCGCCATCTTTTATTAACTTGCATCAATGGTGACACCATGTTGATAGCCCAGTCTGGTCTCCGTGACGACTCAGAGCTCCACGGTTCGCATGTGGCCACGGGGGGAGACTGCAGCCTTCACGCTCGGGGGCAAACACTCGGACTGTTCCACGGTGCTGCCACAGCATGACCAGTGGGGCTTCCCTGGGTGGCCCTTATGACCGTGACCACAGCCTTTAAACCCTCCTGGAGTGAAGACAGACAGGTAAGACAGACAGACAGGCACACATGAGATTGGGTTAGGGTTTGGTAAGGATGATTTAAATGATTTAAAACTTCCGCAAAATCATTTAAGGCGAGACTCTGCAGGTGGATAGGGTAAAATGTTTAACTTATAGATATCATCGGGAAACTAAACCTGTTGATTAGAATTTATTTTTTTGTATTACAAATTTTGAGAAACGTTTGACTTAAAATGAAAATTAGACAATGTCTAACTTATTGTTCAGAAAATGTGCATCTTTTTAAAAACTTAAAATCTAGATGTTAGATTAAGCCAGAATTGAACTTTTTATAATTTTTACAACATTTAATAGTTCAAGGTTTTTACAAAAAAAATTACAACATTTTTGGATACAGCCTTTTTTTTTTTAATCTTATGAATGAATAAACATGTAGAGGACTCAACAATTGATTTCCAGGCAGGTTTTTAGAGACCAAACATTGTGGAGATCTCCTCTGTGTACCTGGCATGGTCCCTGTGCATCCACACCGAGCCTCTTTGGCTCCTGAGCTGGAGCAGAAGGAACAGCAGTGGAACGTCCCACCGTGACGCCTCAACTTCCTCTTTACAGTCAGAAGAAAGGGAGAACCCTGCAGGACAATACAAGAGAGAGAGAGAGAGAGAGAGAGAGAGAGAGAGAGAGAGAGAGAGAGAGAGAGAGAGAGAGAGAGAGAGAGAGAGAGAGAGAGAGAGAGAGAGAGAGAGAGAGAGAGAGAGAGAGAGAGAGAGAGAGAGAGAGAGAGAGAGAGAGAGAGAGAGAGAGAGAGAGAGAGAGAGAGAGAGAGAGAGAGAGAGAGAGAGCCAGTTAGTCACTCAGTCAGTCAGTCAGTCAGTCAGTCAGTCAAGGTCGACACAAGATTTATTAGATGACTTTAGGTCTAGTCTCTTTTTCCTGTGTTTTTTTTTTATATAAATATACATTTCATGGGTTTTTTACTTTCTATATTTCTGTTTGACATACATTTTCCAGTCTGAAGCACTTTGTAACTGTATGTTTTCAAAAGTGCCATATAAATAAAGCCTCAAACTACTAGCTAAATAACAAGCCAATGTAAAAATAAAGACAGAAATGTTCTCGGCTGCAAAACATGATTAAAAACTTTTTTCGTTGGGAGTTGGATGTGTACCTTGATATGCTGAGCTTTGACACAGACCCACACTGAGTAGGTCCCCAGCTCTTCAGGCGTGTATGAAACGCTGTATGATCCATCGCTGTTGTCAACCACCGTCGTCTCCACTGGGCTGAAGGAAAAGAAAAACAGATCCAGATAAAGGAACCGGAAGAGGTGGTAATATTCTGAGAAAAAAACTTTGCATTTCTGAGATTAAAGTTGTACATTTACAATTGAAATTTTTTGGAATTTCTCTGAATATAAATCTAAAATGTATGAGGAAAAAACACAAATATTTGTTGGGATGTAAAGTCATACAAGTATGAGAAAAAATCAAAAAAGTCACATCCTGTAATACTGAGTAATAAAAAAAATCTGATTTCTTCTGGACATTACACTTAATAAAATAAACACATTTTTTTCTAGTTGAAGAATGTTCATGAAAGTGAACCAGACTAAGCAAAGCAGGACTATAGGTTATTGTGTGATCTCAGAGAGGTTCTATAAAGGGCTTGATACGTGACAAAAATAGCGCAGTGCACAGGTGTCATGTGCTGAGTTGACCTGTTGTGAGCAGCTGGGTGGCAGCCAGAGTGTGATGCTGTTTGTACCCGTTGTATCTTTCGTCTGACTTGTTGAATACAGTCCATGGTTGAATCAGAAAAGTCCTGCAAAATCTGAAATGTTTCACCAGCGGATCAAACTCACTGACACTCACCGTTTGTTCTTGTCCTTGTGAACGATGCTGACCAGGACGTTCTCTCCCCCTCGTGCCATCTGCTCCCCGGCTAAGTCCCGGCAAACCACCGTGAATTGTCCCTGCTCACCCTCCGTAGCTTTCTGTAGAGCTGGGAATGGAGGGTTACAGGTTAGAACCATATAAACTACGGTACAAAAATGGCAAAGTACAATGTAGAATTATTGATGCACATACGCATTGCATGTGTGCATTAGGGTTAGGTGGTGTCCAATTTTTGATACCTTCAAACCCTCCCCAAATTCTACCAGTGTAAACGTTATTACCATTGAGAAATACATATTGTTTTATTTTTAGTTTCTCCCCTAACACTACATTTTACAAGATAACTTTGAACTTATCACAATGAAGTTACCCACGCCGAATACAAATTTTTACTGAACAGCCCTTGACAACATCACAATGTAACTCAATACACTGATAAGATGGATGAAAGAAGGAGTTGTCCCTCCCTCCAGGTTGTATATGTGATCGCACCAAAAGATGCACTTCATCACCGATATACACCAACACACTGTGTATACACTTAATGGTTTCCCCAAAGGATGCAGTCACACACAATCTGACCCTGCAAACAACCCCTTGCCGAGTGCTAACGTAAGCCAATTTCACCTTCAACATTATGCTGCTGGTTGGAGGCAGTTTTACTGTGACTCCAGGCCCCAGCTGGGGTGCAGTGCTGCTGACCACAGTTTCTCCTGAAAAACTCTCATCATTCTTTAGCGTTTCATTTACTTGTCCCGCTGCGCTCTGGGGACACAATCTCTGCAGATATTTATCAACCGTTGTCATATAAAAGCCAACATCATTTGTGTTCATATCGATGATTAATGTTGCTTTGCATTTTTTCTTGTCAGACTGTATTAGCGGCAGGATAAGTAATGATGCCCTGTACGCTGTGTGTTCACCTGTTGGTATGCAGGAGCTGCAGGGGGAGCTGTTTGGATGTTTGCTAGGCCAATGAAACCACGATTAAAAAGGAAATTCTGTAACTTTCAAAAATACATTTTACGGAATTCTTACAGTTACAAATAAAAAGGAGATTTTTTTAAAGAATAAAACACACCCAGGCTTATCCAAATTACACTTGTTTGTTTTGCTGTGTCGTCTTTATTTGGTCTGGTGTGACCAGAACCTTTCAGCTGCTAATTGTAGCTAATGTTTGCGTATTTAAGGCAAATAATCCCGCATCACGTGTCAGTGAACTCTTGACATTATGACACTTCTCTTCTCTTTACGCTAAGCAAAGTGTAACATGAAGCCACAACATTTGAAGCTAAAATTAAACTTTGATCGAAAAAAAAATATATTTTTGAAAAAAACTTACTGGTTTGGAACATTCATCAAGCAGCCCCATGCTTGTAAAAATTTGATCATTTGCTGCTTTGATGTTTTCATATGATTGAAAGTTGAAAGAAATTCAAGAAAGATTTGGAGTGGTTGCCCAACAAAACAAACAATTTGAAGACAGCACATTTGAGTATTATTTTTTTATTTTACCGTCTAAAACAATAAATAAATTAATGAACAGTTGGTTATCTAAAGATTTAAGTTATTGACGTTATAAAATCAACATTTTAACTCTTGGTAGGGGACCATTATTTTGTTAGTACTGAATGTTTTTATTAATTTAATTGACTTAAAGGCCGTGGACACTTAGAGAACACTTACCAGGCCATTGCTTAAATAAGACATTGTTTCTTAGCAATTTTTGCCTGTTTAAATAAAGGTTGATGATGATGATGATGATGATGATGATGATGAGAGAACACATACACACCTACGCACATGATTGTTACCATTATTATGTCTGAATAAAGCTCTTGTCAGGGCTGTGTACATAATGTATTAAGGATGTGTAATGCGTGAGTCTGACTGACATTTCCCAGACTCTCCTGTTAGCTTAAACCTGGCCAAATGAAACAGTTATTATTTTAATTGGCACATGGCGTCTGTCTGCTGACCTCATGTCATTCCTAGAAGGCTGTGACTTAGGATACATAACATAGGAGGATTCAGTCTTTTAATTCTGGCTTCTTTAATAGAAATATGTGTTTAAGTGCAATAATTAGCACCACTGTCATTGCTAAAACTCTCCTTCTGCTACAAGCACAATAGCTATAATTTTGCCGACTGCTTCTATACTCACTACTGTCACTGCCGCTTCTTATGTGTGTGCATTATATGTGAATTTATGTGTGTGTGCTTGCCAAGGCGAGGAACGCAGCAGCTGCCACGGTTACACACACAGCTGTTCTGGCCCATATTTCACCTGTGCTGCGTGGCCGGCCTCATGGTGCAAATCCACTACTGTTGAGACCCTCTTATCACACAGACAGGGGATCATCTTCATAGCTGAATGGAAGCGTCACATTAGGGCTGTGATGTGCAATTCATGGATTTTTTAATCGTAATAACAATTCTGAAAATAAGATGATGGACTTTTACATGACAATGATTTTAAGTCACATCAAGCCTTTGAGCCAGGTCTTTTATTTAAATTTTACAGTTAAACTATATTTAAAATCAAGGAAATCCACTGTTAAAAAAAACAGCTTTTCCAATACATTTCAAGAAAAGTTACTAAATGCATGATGTTTCCAAATAAATGTTATTATTGGTAAATTACCGTGATCTCGATATTAATAAATAATCACAATCATGATTTTTACCATAATCAAGCAGCCCTAGGTCACACTTTGTAAAGCTGATGGGGTCGGAAATGACGAACAACTCAAAAATTAGGAAAAGGCTGAGGTTTAGCTGATGTATTGATACCGTGGATTTCTAAAGCAGAATGCAGAAGAGGAGAAGCCTTAACCACACATATGAAGAAGTTAATATGGAAAGGAAAAGTTCACGGCTAGGCAAAGGGTTTCATCTGGCCGAACAAGAGGCCAAACAAAATGCACTGTGTCTAATGCAGACAAGCACCCAAAGTTAACGCTCTACTGACCTTATACACGCACCAACATTTAAACAAACACTAAGACAATAGACTTTACATTCTTTGACACCCAGAACTCAGTCAACTCAACTCCTTATTTACTGAGGGTTTTCTTGTTCCAACACAGGTATAGGTAAACACTACTTATAGCTTAGCCTTTCACATATAGACAAGCTGCTACAAAGTCTTGTGGAGGGCCAACAGAGGAAGACTTCACCAGTCACATGAACTATCTGCTGCGTTTCCCAGGGCTGGATTTTTAATCATCAACTAATCTTTAAGTTATTTTTTCATATATATAATATGTGTGTGTGTGTGTGTGTGTGTGTGTGTGTGTGTGTGTGTGTGTGTGTGTGTGTGTGTGTGTGTGTGTCTGTGTGTGTGTGTGTGTGTGTTTCTTCCATTATGAAACCCTGGAGGGTGAACTTAATGTCCTTTGTCTTTAAAGCAGGAATTCCATTCACTGGAACATGTCCTGTGGCCACTTGAAAAGCTTTCCCTTCCCTCTTTTACAGTGTGTGTGTGTGTGTGTGTGTGTGTGTGTGTGTGTGTGTGTCAGGTTTGTTTATGTTTAAATATCCCCTCAGTCACCTCAACATTCCTCCGGTCCCACAGGAATGACTGTCTTTGAACTAAAGCATCCAGGAAGGTAACACTCTTCTTTAACTACCAACCCAACTACTGCAGGAGAACTCAGTCCGCACCGTCCTCCCACTCCCCAGTTGAAATGTAAAACAGAAAGGGTTGAGTTCACTGTTTAAAACTATTGTAATATTTTAATTGTTCATTTTATAACCTTTCCCTTTTGCAAATAAATAATAATTGTTAAAAAAAAGAGAAAAAAAAGTACGCTGACAAATGTTACTCAAATAGGAATAAATACAGTAGTAGTAGTAAATATAAGGATTTGTTGAGCCTTTTTCACGAACAAATGAATATTTATTTTGTGAAAAATTACAGTGCGCCAGTATGGTGCCTAAGGGATCAACTTAAAACAAACTACAGTTATAGCGGGTGTGGCTCACTGATTGATCCTTTTTGTTATATTGTGTGTGGACAGTGGATTCAATGCTAAGTGCACCACAAACAATCTGATCCTGATGATACTTCTGTGTATTTACCTGATGGATATAAAGCTTTGTAAGTAGGTGCTTAGTGGAAATATTTTAAACACATCATTAACATTTTATTCAAACACTTCTTTCCTAGGTGTTGTCTAGAAACGTGCACTATTAGACAAAGAGAAACAAGTGGATGGAAAGATGGAAGAGAGCCACACGTTGCTGAATGTACTGTTAAAGCTATAGCGCGTAACTTTTTCATATAAATAAATGTCGGTTACATTCAAGTCATCGCAAAGTTGACAAGGCCTATAAAGCTCAACAAAACTCTGTCTGTATTTCTCAGTAGGGAAGCGTTTACAAACTGGTGTCGCCTCCCCTGACACTGGCGCAGTAGCTCAAAGAAATCCCATGAAGCGGATTCAGTTCAGTTGTGGATTCTACTGCTTAGAAAAAACCTGGACGCACATCAGAAGGTATAAAGTCCGTGCCCGATCACCGAAGGCTTACCTCATGTAGATGCGCCGACAGTGTTGTTACGCACAGAAAGTTACGCACAATAGCTTTAACAAACTGTATTAATATTTCCATTAGGAGTAGTAACTAACCTTCCCCTTCGATGGTGCACTTGCTGAGGTCCACCGTCCTAGAGTTGATCACGCCGACCAGCGGGTAGCCGTCCACCTCTCCTGCAGGCTCCCTGGGCAGGAAGCTGATGCTGATGCTGCCGTCGTCGGGGGCGAAGGTTGCCGGGTGAGGGTCGTAGCTGCTTTCTGATAGGCTAGTCAGTCTGCTCAAGGTCACACCCTTGGCGCTCAGGATCTCAGCGTCAGAGCCACAGTTCAGCAGCCGCTCCGCAAACTCCACACCGCCGCCAACGTCCAACAGAGCCTGCTGCAACTGAGCCCTATGCAGGTGGAGCTGGTTCCTGCTTGGACAAAGATACTGTGGATAAATAGTAGAATCTCCTGTGAACTCATTGTAAGTTTTGTTATGCACGGTAAACCACGGAGGCTGGTTTTGTAAACTGTTTATCAAAGTGACGTGAGCAGTTTCTTCTTCTGTGGAAATATATTATAGACTGTACCTGCGTTGAACACGGAGCTCCTCCAGCCGGTGCAGCAGAGACAGGCAGTGGGCTTCCACCGTGCTGGCGTAGCCTCGTGCAAACGCCCTCACCTCATTGGCTGCTGCATCCACCCGCGCCTGCAAAGCATCCTGGGATAATTCCACCTGGAGATACAGAACTTAAGTAAAGAGCCACTTGTATGACAAATCAATCATGTAACGCCAGGACTTCAGAAAGATTTTGTCTTTTCAAAAAAGTAACAGGGAGGTGGTTTGAATTATAGTTTGTAATGAGTAATATAGGCTAAACAACAGGGAGGCCAATGCTTAACCCACACGTGTTAAAACATGGATAAAAAGGTTCCTACAGAAAAGGTAGATTTAAGATATTTTTTCAATGTCACGCAAAGTTGTTTAAAAAAACCTGACTTCTTTGGTCGAGCTAAAACATTTTAACATCAGCTACGCCTTTTTTTTTGGATTAATGAATTCAATGCCTTTGAAGACTTTTTTAAAGATCTGTAGATTGAGAAAGAGATATACAGGTAGTAGTGGGTGGTTTCTTAAAGCCGTTATGAAGACCTCAGACTCTTTTTTTTTCACACCTTCTGCAGCGAGTCCTGCAGACGGTCCAGCCGAGGCCTCAGGCGCACGGCGACCAGCTCTCGGATACTGTCTCCGTGGCGATGGATGACGTCACGCGTTGGGCAGCAGCGATGGTCGCGGTGCAGCGTGGCGGCGCACTCCACACACACGGGCAGGTCGCAGGGCTGACAGAACAGACGCAGCTCCTGGTCCGCGTGGAGGAAACACAGCACCGGACGGGACAGACGGCCACCACCAGACCTCAACTCCTTCAGACACCGGACCGAGTGAGACGCTGTTCGCTTCTGTCGCCTGTGGCAGAGACCAGGGGAGGACATGTAGACACTGCTGATGATACATGACTTCATCCAATGAATCACCATCACTGTTACATCCTCTACTAATATGTTGTTTTTCTCAGCTTTGATGACCTCTTATTTTATTCTGATACATAAATAATGTTTAAAATGATTCATAATCTTGCCCCCCTCCTCTGATAGGATGCCTGACATTCCTTTGCAGTGGCAATGCTGGTAGGACTAGACTAGAGCATCCTTTAGGAGAGTGACTTGACACCGCAGTTCAGAAAGACAGATTTCGGTCAATCAGTTTTTTCAATTGCAGTAGTTAGAAAGTGGAAGTCAATCCCTAATTATTGAAGTTACTCAGGAATTTTTGCTATATTTTTAACATTTACCTCAAGCTTTTCTTTGTCATCATGGTGGGAGAGTGAGTGTGATAGTAAACAACAGTGTCACTGGACTGTAGAGGGATAGGCCAGATTATCAGTCTGGTTGAACCATTGTAGAGAATTTTGTTCTCTATGACTACAAAACATGACTATTTATTTGCTAATACAAAATAGCATATATTTGTAAAAAGAACTTCGGCAAACAAAAAGTATGAAACACCATAAGAACAGATCAGTCTCTTGGCAAACCCAATTAAGCTTTAGTGGAAACTTTTGAACGGTGGGGTTGTAATGAAAGCACAACATATAGGCCTAAAAAGAGCAGAGCACTTATCCTACCTGTACCTAAGCTCTACCTTTGCACATGGCATATGAACGAATAGAACAGAATAGAATGGAGCAGTCCCTGTACCTACCTGTGCGCCTGGCAGCAGAACTCGCACAGGTTGACGCAGCAGACTTCGCAGCGGCTCTCGGCGCCTCCCTCCCCGCACAGGTCGCACCCTAGCGGGCCGTCCGTCACTAGCGTCTCCAGGAACACCTCGTCCAGGGCCAGGTGGTCGGTGCTCAGCCCGGCCGGTCCCGAAGGAGGGAGGTCCACCTCGGAGTCACAGGCGGGGCACAGCACCGTCACGGTAACAACAGCAGCGGCGGCGGCTCGGTCCTCCTCCTTCGCCGGGGTAGGACACACCGAAAACGGCTCCAGTTGGCCGATACAGTCGGAGCAAAACGTGTGCAGACAAGGGAGGATTTTCGGGCTACGATACAAGCGTTTACACATGTTACAAACCGCTCTAGGGTTCACCAAAGTTCCATTTTCGTTCGTTGTTGTTTTTGTTGTTGTAGGGTTTAACGTTGTATCCTTCGCGTTGTCTTTCTCATTGGACTGAGACATAGTCCGTGTTCGGTGCTAAAAACAAACTAGTGAGTGAAAAGGGGTCCCGAATCCCACCGTTAGAGCTCCAGAAAGCTGTCAGGACTTAAATAATACTACATTTAGACTTTTATCCTGCATACTAAACGGCTATTGTGGAAAAAAAGCCACCACTCTTTTAAACTGTGAGTAGTTTTAAAGTTAGCCTCACTCATAAAAGTCCCACTTTTTCTTCGGGAGAAGTAGGCTGCGTTCGTTCACTGCTCCATGGGACATATGACACCCCCACTCACTACGGGGACCAATAGGAGACCTCTCACGGGGATATCATGGGTGGTCCCAAGCAATACAGTTTTACTATCATTACGGGACCCTGACCGTCTCCACCTACTGGCAGGATAAAAAACAACATGTTTTCAATGGGATGGAGAGATTTTTATTGGGATTAATATGTGAACAGATCAGACTATAACATTCACTGAATTTTGTTTACAAGAAACAGGTGTTTTGTTTGCATAAATTATTTATGATTTATTTATAAATGATATATACTTTTTGCATATTTTATCAAGTGGGGCAACCGTGGCTCAGGTGGTAAGCAGGTTGGCCAACGATCCAAGGGTTGGAGATTCGATTCCCGCTCTGCCACCAGTGTCATGGTTGTTGTGTCCTTGGGCAAGACACTTCACCCACCTTGCCTCGTGTGAATGTGTATGACTGCTGTATGTTTGAGGTGGTGGTCGGAGGGGCCGTAGGCGCTGAATGGCAGCCACGCTTCCGTCAGTCTGCCCCAGGGCAGCTGTGGCTACTATGGTAGTTTACCACCACCAGTATGACTGTGTGTGAATGAATGGAACCTGGAACCCTGTAAAGCGTCTTTGAGTGCCTTGAAAAGCGCTATATAAATCCAATCCATTATCATTAAGTGCGATTTTCATCTTATTTTCTTGTTATGGTATCCAACCCTCGTTTTTATTTCTATTTGAATTGGAAGGGCTCTTGCAATGCATGCATTTAATTTATATGTTGTAGGGCACTTTGAACTCAATTTCTTGCATGAGAAAAGCTATACAAATAAAGTTTAAAGTCCATTATTATTGATTTTTCGCCTTGTAAATATGCACTTAATATAAAACAAAAATTTTAAAAATACATTGTAATTTGTATTAACTGTTATATTGTCTTTATCTAAATTTTTAATGCATCATTTCTAATTTCAGAATAACTTCACACATTTATCTGTATTAATCAATAATAAAAATAAGGCTGATAAGACACACTTTTCTATGGGTCTAAGTCATGCCTATATACAATATTCTTTTCTTGTCTTATTGTTTCTGCCCAAGGATCATGTTTCATTCGACTTTATGATGTGCAAACAGATGAATAAAAACACAAACTAATAGAAATGTAGAAGCTTTACTGCAATAATCCACTTAATCCCTTAAAACATGACACATGCAAATACAAATTATATGAATTGAAAATGCAGCACATAATTTTGTTAGAAGGCACCAACACTCACTATAATAACTGAAAAATCAAGTAACATAATCTGAGAAAAATACAGCTTTACAATACGAATCCTTACTTTTGTAGAAATCTGAAAAATCCTCTCACCCAGAGACATATACACAAACTGTTGAGTGTTAGTGTTAGAATTAGTTTTAGGTTAGGGTTAGTGTTAGGGTTGGGATAAGGCAATTAGTTCTAATTGCTAAGATTTGAGTTAGTGGGCTAAGGAATGCATGATGTCAACAAGTTTCCTCACAAAGAAAGAAGTGCAAGAATGTGTGTGTGTGTGTGTGTGTGTGTGTGTGTGTGTGTGTGTGTGTGTGTGTGTGTGTGTGTGTGTGAGTAGGTCAGACAGTCAAATAATAGAAGAAGAGGACAGTGGCCATAACGTTCAGGTGAATTGATGCCTGCTGAGACGACGCAAAGTTGTAGGTGAACTGTGTGCTCCAAGAAACATCGGAGCCTGGAAAATATGAAAGGTGATTTGCATCAAAATGTCTGTTTTCATCTGACTAACACACTGACTGTTTGAGACTTGAAACATTTACAAATGTGTACAGATGTTCAAACCATTTAATAAAGATAGAAGAATACCTGTTATAGTTGCCATAGAGAAGGCGACCACCAGCTCATTTTCAATTATACAGGTGTAGATGTCGCTCATGTTGATTAGCTGCAATGTGCTGAATACACTGAATATCCCCGCAGAGTTTTCAGTGAAACTCGTGTTTCCATCCAGTACGATCCCATCGTGGTCCGACCATGCCACGCTGGGTTTAGGTAACCACCGGCTTGCCCTGGCAGACAGGAGGCCGCTTGAGAAATTGAATGTTGGAGCTGCAAAGGCTGAGAAGATAAAAATTACAAGTTAAGATGAACAGCGGATTCAGTGATTCTGGAGAATGCTCGTGGTCAAATCATTTTTTGTCAAAATCAGTGAAAATCTTCTCACGATGCACAACCTGAACGTACTGTGTACGCTCAAAAATAAAATGCAATGTTAATATACAGCCTAGGCTATGGTTACGGATAAATGTTCTCCAAAATCGCAGATTACACCTTTAACCCATGATGCAATGGGAATGTTCCAACTTCAGTCAGAAGTCAAAAGTCACCTTTTAGTTTTTCAAAAAAAAAGTTGCTTAATTAAATAGAGACTGGCTCAAATATGGTGTTTGCTGTTTTGTGCCCCCAACGGAGCTTTTAAGGCAGCACTGCACTGCCTGGTAAAGGTTAGGGTTAGGGTTGGGGCCTTCCAGGCACATTGCCTTTCAGGCTCCATTGGGGGGAAAAAACACAATCGAGCCTCAAACACACTGGCATACTAACTCTGTGCATCTCAGGAATCATATGCCATGCAAAAAATGTACACGTAATCTCTCATCCTATTGCATATTAACTACTGTCCAATCTGGTGCCATCTCCACAACTATCAAGAAAAATGGCTAACTGTATTGAATGTATTTTGCCTATAACTGTGTGGATTAACAATTATTTTATGAATGTTCATCAATGTTCATTGTCCTTCTTGATCAAATAAGGATTTAAAAATGATTGAATGTTTTTTATGCTGCTTCTGAGTGCTTAATGGGGACTTTAAAGTAAAATGTTACCAAGGTCAACAGAGGGATTCACTTTCAAAGCAAACAAGCACACACACACACACACACACACACACACACACACACACACACACACACACACACGGTGAAGCTGGAAAGACGAGTCATCCTTTACCGGCCGTCCTGAGGTTAATGTTGACCGTCTTGCTGTTGATTCTGCAGGTGTAAACCCCCGCGTCGCTTCTTCTCACGCTCTTCAGCAGCAGAGAGGCGTTCCCTGTGGCTAAAAGATCGGTGAAGAGCTGAGTTCTCCCCTTAAACTGTGAATTCTGGTCCCCAAGATCCGGGGATCCCCCCTTATATTGGTAAACTACTCCCTCCATGTCCTTCTTCGTCCAGGTGACTGCCATTTGTCTGACTGCGCCTAGATCATCCGCTCTAAGATAGCAGCTGAGAATCACATCCTCTGTGATGTTGCCGATTGGATAAGTGTTGCTGCTCTCTGCCGACCAATAGACTGTGGGAAGAGGACACAAGCACATGATAAGTCTCATAATGGTGTATACATCCTGGTAAATATGTTTAACCGTCCTGTTGTGTTTGTTTCATGGTAACTACTTTTGTATTCCAGGTCAAAAATTACTCATGCCTCATTATAGCTGATTGTAGATCCATAATAATAAATATATGACCACCTTATATCGTGTAAGGTATATTTTTACAAACTTAAGTTCTGTACTGTGCCTGTGAGCTCATTGACCTGAATCTGTTTATGAATAAAAAAAGAAGACGCATAAAGTAATTATTTTGACAAAAATAAACACTCAGATGAAACAGTTTGTGCTATTCATCACAGACTAAATTGTGTGAGGTTTTACTAGAACCTTTTTCTTTTAGACCATTCACATTTTTGACTAGTGGCTCAAAATAACATCGGTTGTGTTCCTGGTCTAAACTGAACAGTATTCTTTATTCGTATAATAGCATTGTCATTTTCGATTGGGACCACTATAGATATACTTAAGGGTATAAAACTTTAAATTAAATTGATCATAATTAGTTTAGTTTATTCATATGCCCTGTGTCAACAAAGTCATTGAACCTCAATAAAATCAGATTAAATTCCCAACATATTTCAGAAGGGGAAACTAATAACTTAATGAGTAATATATGTAAAAATTAGTCTTTAACAGGTGGTGTGACATAACCAAACTGTACTCTGTGCTTAACCCTATAATATATGGTTCGAAATAAATCCTACATTGAATAAAAGAAAGAAGTGGGAAGGAACAAAAACATTTATCTTCTTTCTAGCGCAAAAGTATTAATGGATTTTTATGGGAATGAATTTCAGATACACAAAGCTAAAGCAAATTTGCTTAGAAAAACATACGTCCATATATACACACATACGGCAGTTAAAAAAAACTTGGTGGTGTGTGCATAACCACAGGAATGATATTCTATTTTAAACAAACACAACATGTACAGAACACCCCTCAGGCCTGACACAGTCGTCACTAATGGTGACAAACGCCCACAAAGATCCACGGGTCTTACCGGTGAAGATCAAGGCTAGGAAGAGGATGAGGATGCTCCCGAATAAGACGATGAGGGTAATCATGCTAGAAACACAAACACAGGGAACAAGTGTAAGGTGACAGACCCACATTTCCTTCTACTATACAAATTGTCTGTAAACCACTGGTGGAAGAAGTAGGCATGTCACTTACTTAAAGGTTCTACGAGGATTTTTTTTTTTTAATGGTCAAATTTTTCCACTGATGATCATTAATTACATGTAACAGCAAACAAGACCATCAGTGCAAAGAACTCTATTTTTATATAGTATTTAATAATGCATTTGTCATGGGTATGCTCACCCAGGAACGACAGCTGGCGTAGTAAAAACACTACTGCTTTTGTCCAAGGGTGTGCAAGAAAAGACAAAGACTGAAAGTTCCTCGGAGCACTTTTAAGTAAAAGTATTAACTCAACAATCTAAGATTACTCCTTTAGAAGAACACATTTTGCATCAAAAATCAGACTTTAGCAGTTGTACAGAAAACATTATAGCAAAATATAGTTGAAGCATTAACAATAAAATGCATCACTCAGCAGATAAATTACTTATTATGTTGTTACTGATGCATCAACACCTACTAGGCAGCAGTTTATGAACATAGCTGGTCATGTTGGAGCTAGTTTAAATAGCTGCATGTTTTTATTACTTGTAAATAAGGTGAAGTATAAATTACCATATTTTCAATTTCAAAGCATCACAATATGGAAATACTCAGGGAAAGTACAAGTAATTCATAATTGCAATGTGCTAATTTATTTCCCACCACCGTAGAAACCTAAATGTTTTCCGAATGGAGTCACCATAAGCAGAGATCACATTTCAACCTTACGGACTCACATGTAGAAGATAGTCTGCCCGAGAGTAGCCATGGCTTCAGAAAAAATTTGATCCTATTGCTTATAAATCAAAGGTCAACGCATGCCATTCCTCCTTAATATCCATCAGTGCTTCAAAAATAATCCAATCACATAGTGTACTGTACGGCCAAACAGACTTCCCCTGTACTTCCACAGAATGACATATGGAGTGTTTGGCCTCCCTCAAAGCACTCTAAACACAACACCATAAGTCAATATTAGCTTTAAGGTGTCACCTTCGTATCTTTGACATGCCGTCACAGTAGCTGATTTATTTTATCAAAAACAATATGCTTTTGATAATTTACAAGACACAGAGGCTCTAATTCAGAAGGAGATTTGGAACGCTAGATTGAAATACAAAAACAACTTTACTGTAACCATGAAATATGTGACGTTATTTAGTTGACTATAGCACACAGTGGCTGCTTCTGACTAACAGTTTGTGAAAACAACCAGGAAGATTATGGTCTTGAACTACTTGAAGAACTAAGATTTTCCTCCAAAAAATTAATGAAGGTGAAGTAAATTTTTGTGTTTCAATGTGAAAATGCCTCATAACTGGCTGAGTCACAGAATGCATTTGACATGAAAAAAAATCTTAGAAGCTTTTTTTTGTAGAAAATATCCCAACCGATATCGTTTGTATCCAATGATAGAAGAAATTATAAATACATAACTTAAACTATAAATATTTAAAAAATATATAAAATATATTTCTCAGGCAGCTTTTTCTGTATCTGTGGATATGGATAATCCAGAGGCTGATGACAAGTATCTGATATTGTCTGGTATGTTATTTTTTTAAAAGCCAAATAAATTAGAAAGTTAAATGGAAAACAAGTTGATTATCATTTCATATTTGTGATATTCACTAACAACACTTACATCCTGAAGAGCCACGTGGTAAAGAATAAATACCTATAGAGTTCTGCCATTATATATGAAATAAATAAAGAAATAACAAATATTCTCAGCTCGAGTGATAAGGTGGAGGAGAGAAATGAGACTAACTGTGTCAGCGTGAGAAAGCATCATGATGCCCTCCATGACCACAGAAATATTCTGCCAACCACATATCTGCATGTGACAGAAGTTTAAAAGTACATTTTAGTCATTTAAAACAACCATGTGAAATAAGATGTAGCCTAGTATTTATTTCACTTCCTAAAAACATAGAAAAACTGAATATAAAACACATTTCCAGTAAATCAAGTTGTGACCTTAAATAATGCCTGTGTCTCTGCATCTTCATAAACTGTCAACTTTTAACCTTTAAAATCACATAAATTCACATAGTGTTCGACAGTGAAGTCAGTTGAAACGAGTCAATAATTATTATTATTCGCATTTGTGGCATCCCCTATGGGTTCGACTCGAAAATCCTTGGGGGACATGCTATGACACGTGTTCTGTACATATCAATTAAGTTTTTTTCCCTGTGCATTGTCAAACCAGTTTTGGAATAATAATTGCTACTGGAGCAAAAATAAATAAAAATAAATCTTATTTATGTTTTAACTTTGACCTTTATTTATCTTAAAGGTGAAGTTAACGATTTATTTATGTTAATATAAGTGTTAGATCGCTCTTTATTCATACAGTGATCACTTATATAGTGTGTGCGTTTCATAAAGCCGATCTCTCAGTCACTCGCTCTGCAAGTAATCGGCAAATACACTTTTCGGGGATCCCACTACTAATAACCAATTAGAAGAAACAAACCGGCACCCGTCTCACTGCCGGTGCACGTGAGCAGAGCGACAGATGGTTATCACATTTTATCACACTTATGGATCTGAGATGAATCTAGATGACTCGCTGCTTGAAGACCACAGTGCATTAATGTGGTGACAAAGGGACGAGGGAGAGGACTGCTAACAGCAGTCACTGACAGTAAGTTAGCTAAACTGACCATTCCGCTTACTGAACCTTTAACGTAACCCTTACTGGAATAGTAGTAGTCAATATTATCAGTGGTCAAATTAGATTTTTTTGTTGTTGCACAAAATGAAAAAAAAAATTGCCTGGGAAAATCCTCTTTAGTTATTTGAGAAGTGAAATCATACCGCGCCATCATTGTGAAAGTGCTGAAGCATGAAACTTTGTGGTCAGTCTGTGGCAGAGTGATCCATGTACTGATATATATATACCGTGGGTGAATTATGCCCCAGGTCATTTAAACCTTTCCTAATGGTTTTGTGTTGATGGCACCTGGCTCAAGCTTTTGAACCAGACATTCTGTTGGCAAGAGCTTTTCAGCAGAACATTTTAACCCATTATTTTTTGACATCTCATCTCTCTCTGCCAGCATGCCTCACCTTGGTCATGATTTTCCTCAAAGACTTTTCACAGCAATAACAACTGCTGTGAGCCTTTTCGTGCTGATAGCTATCTTCTTCATTTTGCAGTACATTTTTGACATGGATTTTGTGTGCTCGTGCAAACCAGGTACCGGTATTCATCTCAATGGTGTGCTGTACATGGTTGCCCCGCCTGTGATCATCACCTGGGTCGTCTACATCACTGAGCCTTACCACCAAAGGAGTTTTTTTTCTACATGGCACAGTCTCTGTCCAAACAAGATCTGCAGTTTTTTTTTTAAGTTGTTAATCAGCTACCTGAGTCTTAGTGCTGTATGGGTAGCCACTGTTCTGTTTGATGGAGACTGGTACTTTTGCCTGATGACAAACCACAACATCTCTCAGACTGGGATTCCCTGCAAAACAAATCTTACCTATGAGGAGAATCGCATAAAGGCTGATTATAAGACGGAATCACTTGTAAGTAACAACACACAGCAAACAAATATAATAAATTAAACAAAAACATATACTGTACCTCACATAGGCGCCAAAGACAAAAAAGGTTCTTATATGTGACCTGTAAAGATACAGTAGGCCTATCTGTAGTGTTGTAGTCAAGACCAGTCAAACTGAGACCAAGTCATGGCCAAGACTAAAGTGCTAATCTTTTATCCACTGTTTAGATTTGATTAATTTTGGTTTCAGAGCACATTTAAGAATTTTCCATGACATAAAAACATTCTGTTGTCATCATCTACGTGGGCTGCGTCTCCCATTTACTGGACATTGATTGGTTCATAGATGGGCTTGCGACTTATCTCTGTGTTTCTCTTCAGCCTTCATCAGTTTGAATGAGTGAGTAAAATTAATAAACAGATTCATTTTACGCAGTGCTGTAATGCATGCCTTCAGGTTTAACTCCAATTGTATATAAAAAAAAAAAAAAGTACCCATCTCCCATCGGAACCCATTCCCCTTCTCCTACAGTTTGCCTATCAGCGGCACATTTTCCCTCTTTGTGACTGGCAATAGCCTTAATTCATCGCCATGTGAAAACGATAATTTCACTCACAAAAGTTCAGAATATCCATGTAGTAAAACTATAGGAATAAACTACAGGAAGTAGATTGTCTCCCTCATCTCATAACATATAAACTGGACCTCAATTCAGGGGTTACAGCCTACATAAGCTGCATTTGAACACCGATTGCGTCATAGCGGCACGCAAAGGCTTGTTTCAATTGCAACGATTTGCAAGGCTCCTTCATATGCGGCCAGGAAATGCAGCCTTCGTTTCACGGTTTTGAAGGCTGCAACAGATGGATCCTTCGCGGCCCAACATATCCCAAGATTCTTTGCGTTTTTTTCCAGAGATGGCATAAAATAAAATAAAAAATAACAAAACAGCAACGTGTTGCTCCATCTTCTTAACCTTTATCTTAACTTCTTAACTATCTATCTTCTTTTTTGCTGCCCACCCGTGTACGATACCTGTGTTCCCAGTAAAGGTGGAAATTAACCCAGATTCGATTCAATTCAGATGTGAAAGTGCCCTTAGTGAAATCCCCAGCAGTTTATATATTCCAAACCCTCTTTGTCTTAGATCGAGACAACGAGACAAGCCTGAGTAAGAATTTAGTCGATTCCTTAATCTGATTGATCTTGAGCACAGAAATACAACACTGGGTGTCTGGTTAGCTGAAATAAAATAGTTTATTGTTACAACTGACCCTTCTCAATAACACACAATTACTGTATGTATGGCTGATGTTGGAGATCCAGTGTCGGCTCTAAATATTCTGTATGAAATGTTGAAAGAAATTGAAGCCTGACTGAACCCCTTTATCAAATAAAATTTATTTTATTTTCCAGGATATTGGCTTTGGTGTCATCCTTGTACTTGTCCTGTTTTGGAGCATTGGTGAGATCGCAAGAAGACATGGAAAAAGGGCTCCAGGTTTGAGATGTTGTGCCCTCCTTACTACAGAGCGGTTTATGAAGATCTTCTGGCCGAGCAAGTGAGCGTCCATTTAAAAGAGGAGCTGACGAAAATAGCAGCAGAAAGAGCAGAAGCAATCTGTAAGCCACACCTTCGAGCAATTGGGGATGAGGAGCAGACATCCAACAACATGTGTGGTGGAGACGACAATGTCAACAGCAAACTTTTGGAAGCCTGGCAGCATATTTCAGCCTCAGATTTCTATTTGAAGTAACTGAGCTTCATTGGAGATGCTGTATATGGTCTGGTCAGCAAGAGTTGTAATTTATGAACGCAATACTGGAAAGCTTATCATTTCTGGATAGTTTTGTTAAGAAGAAACAAGACATATTTGGTGTAACTTAATGATATAATTCTCAAGACTGTCCTTGTTATGAATGGAGCCATTTGCTTCTTTGTTCAGTATCCAAAAATTGTATCCATAAACGTTTGATCTCAAAATGTGTTATGATCCAATTCTAAATCATTTTCTCACAGATCCATCTCATATGGGTATTGCAAGACCTATCATTCCATTTATTTGAACCTTCCCAAATCTGGATATGGGCACAGTCCTCTTCCCCGTATGCTCGAATTCCACCTCCATTATCAGGCTGTGCTTCACGCCAGTACCTAACAGATCAACACACAAGGCTGTTAATGTTTGACATGATCACATCCTACTTATGCTATGCTATTAAGTGTGCTGCTGGGATGTGTGCCTTTGTATTTAAAAAATATGTATAGAAATTCATATTTTTTAGGAAATGGCTGATAGAAGTCTAATTTTAAGAGCCATAGCACCATCTGCTGGTATCATTGAATAAAACATATTTTGACTATGTGGTACTAGACTAGTGTTTGATAGCATCATAATCGTATATCATATATTGTGAGTGAAAAAGTTGCCCACTCGCTAAACTTAACAGATTTGAATACATTGATTAAACTAGACATACAACAGTTATTGTGTTTCTGTTTTTATTAAACAACATTTCTGCCTTACTGTAGAGACAGTGGAGCTCCATTGATCCATTTCCAGGTCCCTTCCTCAATTATGTCAGTCAAACCAATCCAGGCCATTTCTTTGGTGAAGATATTGAGGAAATTCTGCTCAATGAAATAACAGAAAAACACAGCATTTATATTTAGTCTGTATGTTTTCAAGATCCTACATTTAAAAAGTGTGAATAAACTTCATTAATTAATTACATTAAATGATATTCAGTATTTGTGTTTTGTAAGAAGTTTTAAATTCAGTTCTTGTATCCTTTTCCCTTATTGAGTTTCTTGGCGGATTGCAGTACCAGCTTTAAGGATACCGCCACCTACCATCACTGAGTTTGTACAACATGATTACTTTACATTAGAAAATATGCTTCACTAATAGTTTTTTCATCATGGTAGTTGGACGGATTTAGGGAATGAATATGAGGCTTTTGGAAAGCCCCCCACTTAGGTCCAGACTCAAATATCTCTCAACCTTTTTGCAGATGCCAATGAGATTGGCTTTTTAGTTATTAAATAATCAAAATAATAGATGAATTGTAAGTCCTTGACTTTTAAGTTTGCTTTTGTCGAATAGTTTAGTTCATGAAAACAAACAAGACATTCTCATTAGACTTAGTTTGATTTTCAAGTGCTTATTAGCATATGTTTGCATGTCAATAGGCCTAACCAGAATTTTGCTCAAGTACGTCCTTCTGAAATCTGAGGGGATAATATAGGAACATATCAACACACACACACACACACACACACACACACACACACACACACACACACACACACACACACACACACACACACACACACACACACACACACACACACACACACACACAGTACCTGTTCTTCAGCGCTGTCTATGACCACCAGATCAGCTCCCATGGACCTGCAGTCCTTTCTACCATTTTCCCAAGAATCAGACTTTTCAGAGAGGACATAACAGCTAGGAATGAACTTCATCCATCCTGCAGGACAAGGCTCTGTAAGAAGCAATGCAACTTTAAAGTGTAACAAAAAAAAGCCATACTTAGGTCCTACGCATACTCATTTGGACATCAATTTTAGTATGTGACAGTTGTGTATGCTAGTTTGGGTAGGCGTGAAATGCCAGGATGAGTACTAACTTCCGGGAAGATTTTGTGTATGGATCGATTGGATACTTTTCCTACTCAGCCACCCGACAATAAATTGCGTCTTTTCAAACGACAAGGAAGTTTTTTTTTTCATTCTTTATTCTGCATTTCCTGCACAACACAGAACTGTTTGTAAAAATATAGTTCAATATAACCTGTGGAGGTCGGTAATACGCTTATCTTATACTTTATGCCTTGTGTATACTTCAGTGTGAATGTTTCGACGAACCATGCATACACAATCGATTGTTAAGTAGACAGTATGGAGAATATACATGTTAAGTATGTAGGATGAAGGACTTAAGTATGGATTTTCGAACATAGTCACAGAGAGCCAAAAAACGTAAAGATTTTTTTTTAAATTCAGATAACAATTCTGGATACTCCAGCATTGGCACTTACTAATTCTGCTGTAAATTAGATGCAGTTACAGTTTTTTTCGATCGCTAAACCACAGTGGGCACAACTGTAGCTCAATGTGCAAAACTCTAACTACAGTCTGCACTACCAACAGTCATTGGAGCTGAACAGTTCACTTCACCTGCAAAACAGGTTCAGTGCAGCAAACACTATGAACCAGCCTCATTGAGATAACACACACTGTCACTCAGAACCTGCTCAGAGCACAAAGACTAGCATCAAACCCCAATACACAAATTACAAACTTTTAATCTTTACAGTTTGAATAATTTTAGTTATTTCACACAAATTACATAATATTTTCTTTGATGAAAGGGTGAAATTATTTCACATGAAATTGTTTATTTTATAACATACCAGTTTTTTTTTAGGAAAACAAAAATAAATTAAAATCAGAAGTTTGCTTCAATAGATACACATTTTGTATATTTTATTGAAAACATTTCCAAATGTAGTATTTATTTGTGTAAATATTCTATAATTGTAATACAGAAATCAATTCCTGTAATGTTGTAATTTACTGTAAGGATGCAACTCTAAGCTGTTTGTTTGCTGGAAAATTCGTATTACAGATGCAACTTTAGATTTTTGCAGATTGGGTTGCACTCTCAACCCTGCCTCTCTCAATGCGAGACCATGATTCACAACATGGTCTATCAGTGTTGCCCTTACTGTATTTCATCAGACATTACAGCTCTATGTCTTCTAGGTCTTCCTCCACACATCCACACTCTCACTGCCACTCTTCTACCTCCAACAACTGTAAAAATCTGGCCTGAGGGAGCACTCAACCAGCTACAGGACTGTTTTGACCACACCGAATGGGCTGTTTTTGATCACCTGGAGCTAAATGAGCTCACTGAGACTGTTTTGTTTTACATCAAGACCTGCACAGACAATGTCACAGTGAACAAACAGATCAGAGTTTTCAACAATAGGAAACCATGGATGACAGCTGAGGTGAGGTCACTGTTGAAAGTACGCGACTCTGCCTTCAAGGCTGGTGACCAGGACCAGTACAGCATGGCACGAGCAGACCTAAGAAGAGGCATCAAAACAGCTAAAAGGGACTACAGGAGGAAGGTGGAGAACCATCTGGCTGACAACAACCCGAGGCAAGTGTGGAAAGGTCTACAACACCTGACAAACTACAAGGGCACCCCATCGGAGGCGGTAACTGCTGCCACTTCGCTGGTGGAAGAGCTGAATAACTTTTTCACCCGCTTTGAAGTTAAAAAGCCCCACCCTGCTCCTGCTCCTCCTCCTCCTCTGACCTCCCAGCCCCTGACCACCCACCAGCTGCAGGAACACCAGGTGAGAAGAGTCCTGAAGGCTGTTAATCCGCATAAAGCAGCAGGACCAGACGGAGTACTGGGGAAAGTACTCAAGGCCTGCGCAGACCAACTGTCAGGGGTCCTAACAAGGATTTTTAACACCTCCCTGGTACAGGCTACGGTCCCACCATCCCTCAAAGCAGCCACCATTGTTCCTGTTCCTAAAAAATCCACCATAGGCAGTCTAAACGACTACAGACCAGTGGCACTAACTTCTGTAGTCATGAAGTGCTTCGAGAAGCTCGTCCTCCACCATCTTCAGTCCTGCATCCCTAAAAGGTTTGACCAGCATCAGTTTGCTTATAAAGCAAACAGGTCAACAGCTGATGCTATCGCCACTGTCCACCACACTGCAGCGAGTCACCTGGAGAAACAGGGGAATTATGTCAGGATGCTTTTTGTTGATTTTAGTTCAGCTTTTAACACCATCGTGCCGAACATTCTCATCAGGAAGCTGACTGACCTGGATTTCCCTGCCCCCACCTGTGACTGGATTTACAGCTTCCTGACGGACCGTCCACAGACAGTGAGGATGGGAACACAAATATCTTCCACCCTGACCCTCAGCACGGGCTCCCCTCAGGGCTGTGTGCTGAGCCCCTTCCTGTACTCTCTCTACACCCATGACTGCGTCCCGGCCCATCACTCAAATGTCATCATCAAATTTGCGGATGACACTACAGTGATGGGTCTGATCTCCAACAATGACGAGTCAGCGTACAGGGAGGAAGTCCAGAGGCTCACAGCTTGGTGTTCAGCAAATAACCTCCTGCTGAACACCAGCAAAACCAAGGAGATGGTGTTCGACTGGAGCAGGACGAGAGGTGACCTCGCCCCACTGCAGATAGACGGGGTCGGCGTGGAGAGGGTCTCCTCCTTTAAGTTTCTGGGGCTGCAGGTCAGTAAGGACCTAACCTGGCACACCAACACGGCTGCGGTGGTTGGAAAGGCTCAGCAGAGGCTTTACTTTTTAAGACTGTTGAGAAAATGCCAGGTGGAGACTAAGCTGCTGCAGACCTTCTACCACTCTGTCATTGAAAGCGTTGTTGGGTATGGCATAACAGTGTGGTACGCAAACTGCGCAGCCAAAGACAGGAAAACCCTACAGGGGGTTATAAAGACAGCAGGAAAAATCATTGGCTGCCCCCTGCCCTCCTTGGAGGACATCGCAACCTCCCGTGGACTAAATAGGGCAAGGAGCATCATGGCTGACCCATCCCACCCAGGCCACAGCCATTTCCAACTCCTCCCTTCCGGTAGGAGATACAGGTCCCTTGGGAGCCGAACAAACAGGCTACGGAATACGTTTTACCCCTGGGCTATTCGCCTATTAAATGCCTGAACCCCCGCCCCCCGCCCCCCTCCGTCCCCCCGTCCCCTACTGGACATAAGAAATCCTCTATTTTTTTAAAAACAGAAACTCAGATTTTTTATTTAGCATAGTTTATTAAATTATTGTTGTCTATTGTTGTCTGTGTATGCATGTATGCTAATTTGCACTGTGGGTGGTGAGCACCACCCTAATTTCGTTGTACTGTTTGCACAATGACAATAAAGACTGAATCTGAATCTGAACCTGTCTTCCTTGGTCCATTTCCCCCAATGGACAAGTCTAAAACAAGACATCTTAGTGTTTCAGTTGAAATTGCAATCTGCAGTGTTTGAAAGGCATTAATTCTGTTTTGAATGTGTGGTTTACAGTTGTGGCAGCAGTGTGTTAGCATTTGAAAAAGGTGCTGGAAATCCACATTGTTGTGCAGGCTGTGGTTAAGCCATGAGATAGGTGTGTAGAGTTTTGAAAATTGTGTTTAAGCAATGAAAAACAGGCTGCAGTTTGGTCCGAATGAACCGCTACTCTGCATACTGTTGTTAGAGTGTTGCACTTGTCGTTCCAGTTGTGCCCACTGTGGTTTAGCAATCGTAAAAAACTGTAAGAACTTTAGTTTTTAAATGTCACCGTGGTAAACTGGTGGTAACGGCATGAAATGCAGCAACGGTATGACATTTATTTGACAGTGCTCTTCCTGCTATGATCAGACAAATGTCTACTGTGAGGCTCAACATTTCTTAAACCACACCTTTTAGCATCGGCTCAGCTCGCTTGGAACCTAGAGCGAGGCAATACCAAAAAAGCAGCCGGTAGCAGGTACCAAGTACCATGAAAATGCGGTGGAAACGCCAAAAATGCGAGTTGAGTCGAGTCGAGTCGAGCTGATACCATGCGGTGGAAAAGCGCCAATGTGGCGCCGATGTGGCGCTTTTCCACCGCATGGTATCAGCTTGACTCGACATTAGGTTCAACAATTCTTAAACCACACATGTTGCTTTCAGATAGCTATAGCAGAACTGAGATGACAGGAAACCACATTATCTATTTCTATTTTCACCATAGTTTCTCCTGTGAAAGAGTGTGTTTGTGCTGCGGTGGCCATACTTACTCAGTCTGTTCACTTCTGTAGTCATGTTGATGAGGCGGGCATTCAGAAGGTCTCTCTCTTGTGTCATGTTGACCATGCTGGCATTCAGCAGGTCTTTCTCCTCAGTCACGGAGGAAAACGCGTCATCACTGGCCTGGAGTCGCTCAGTCAGCTTGTCTTTGAGAGCGGAGACTTCTGCAGCTGAACATAGTATGGAAAGATATAAAATCAATCAAAGGACACTTTAAAGCACATTACAGTTTCTCAAAATCAAATACCAAATAACTTGACACAGCACCAGATGAGGTTCAGTTGTGGTAGAGAACAATGTGGTTATGAAGTAAACTTTTGGATGGACTACTTTGAATATCCAGCTGTGTATTTGTTCGCTTAATATGCCACATCTGCCGCTCTTTCAACACAAGTACAAAGCTTTACAGCCATGCTTGAATATATATGTTGAAGTTTTTAGTAGTTTTATATTCACAAAATATTTGAATATTTTTGGAATAAGAGCATAACGTCAGGGTAAGATTAAAAAACTGAAACAGACATCCTAATAAATCACGATCACAAATCATAACCCTGATTCCTGAATTTGATTTAGACTCACAGTGGATGGTGAGGCCGACAAGCCCAGCCAGCAGGCAGACACTCAGCAGACCCAGACACAGAACAACAGCTCCATGAAATCTCCTCTTAGAGCCATTTGGACCTGAACAGAGAGAAGACTGGTCAATACGATCAAATATACAACAGAAAGACCAGATGTTGATATCATGCAAAGTCAAAACTTCATTATTCAACCTCACACACACACACACACACACACACACACACACACACACACACACACACACACACACACACACACACACACACACACACACACACACACACACACACACACACACACACACACTCTCTCTCTCTCTGTCTCACTGAAGTCTCTCACCTGTCTGATTTGTTGAAGGTCTTGGGTCGACAGGTTTAGTTGCAAGTTCAACATTGACATAGATGTCTTCTTCCATTGCTTATAAGTTGTACAACTAAAGTACCTTCTATCGTGTTCTATTTGCAGCACGGACTGCAACACACGTAAAGGAGGAAACTCGTTTTAGTTTTAATGTCTCATTGCTTTAACTCATGAGGAAGTAACAAGATTTAGAGCTGATTCACTGTTTTTGACAGAAGGGGGTGTGGAGCAGCTAGCTTACCTTCTTCCAGCTTCTCAACCCTCATCGGCTGCAGAACCCGAAGTGTTGCGACCCTAACCCTTGAGCCCTAGCCCTAATCCTCGATGCAAGAGGAAATCGAGACACTCTACCCCCACAGGTGAACACACACCCTGCGTTCCGAATCGCATACTTACTCTATACTACTACTCTATACTCTCTACTATATAGTATGTAGAAAAAAGATTTAGGATGTCCCGATTCTTGTGGATGGTTAGAAGTACCTGGATGTCCTACTTCATCTGGCCAAGATTGTTAGTGTTGAAAACTGCATCCTATTTGGGCGATTCTGACCCCCAATCCAGTGCGCACGTGAAGTGACGTCACATCGACGAAGCCTCCATATGAAAACAAACGGGGATGCGACGCAGGCAAGATCAAGGCGCAATGTTATGATGAAAATAAAAGAGGAAAATTATGTCCCAATAGTATGCCTACTGCATCCTAACTAGATTATTTTTATCGTTGGATGTAGTATGTAGAATAGAAAAAAGAAAGAGTATGCGATTCGGAACGCAGGGTGAATTTGGAATGGTAGGCTTCAGGGTTAAAGGTAAGGGGGCAATTAGGACTGGGCTCAAGACGTAGGGTTAGGCTTAAGTTTAGGCTTCAAGTCAAGATGAATACCAATGCAGCTTGAGACTGAGTCAAGACCTGGACCAGACTAGCCCTACACTGATGGGTGGTGTCCTAAACAGTAACTACAATTTGGATTAGAAATGCCTGAAGTCATTGGTTGCCTTTGAAAAAGGAAATATTACATCTGATCGCAATAATGATGTTAACAAATACATCAGACACATGCACAGGCAATTTAATTTATTGATATCACCCACAGTTAGGGTCATGACCGGACTTGAAATAAAATCCATGTCCTTTTTGTCTGAGATCAAGAAAAGACAGATAAATAATGTGGTGTATTCCGAGACCAGACCAAGTCCTTCAAAATGTGGTCAAGACTGATCTTGGGTACTAAAACTCAACACAGGCAATGTAGTTAGCTGAACTTAAATAGTTTTTTGTTCAAACTGACCTTTCGCAATAACACAAACGTACTATACAGTAGGTATGGCTGATGTTGAATCTCCAGTGACAGCTTTAAATATTCTGTAATTGTAGAAGTGTTGCAACAAATGATAGCCAATTTATTTACAAGTTTATTTTTATATCATCCAGGACAAAAGGCAAACTGACCAAACTAGCAGCAGAAAGTGCAGAGGCAATCTGTAAGCCATACCTTCAAGTAATTGGGGATCAGGAGCAGACATTGTGTGATGCCGACAACAATGTCAACAGCAACGCTTTGGAAGCCTGGCAGCATATTTGAGGCTCAGATTTCTATTTAAAGTAACTCAGGATCATTCATTGGAGATGCTGTATATGGTCTGGTCAGCAAGAAGTGTAATCTATCACAGCAATATTGGAAAGTTTCTTTTTCGACAGTTTTGTGAAGAAGAATCAAGACCCATTTGGATTAACTTAATGATATAATTCTCATGAATGTCCTTGCTATCAACTGAGCCAAGATGGTTTTTGTTCAGTATCTAAACAGTTACCCACAAGCTTTTAATCTCAAAACGTTTTATGCACCAAATACAATTTCTTGGATTTTTTTTTGCATTCTAAATGCTTTATTGAAAGTGCTGAGAGACAGAAATGAAATGGGGCAGAGAGGGGAATGACAATCAATGAGTCCACGGGTCGGATTCAAACCCGTTCTGAGTGAGCCTCATTAATTCTAATGGTTTAGAATTATGCACCAATTCTAAACCATTTTCTCACAGATCCCTCTCAAACGTTTATTGCAAGACATATCATTCCATTTATTTGAACCTTCCCGATAATAGATATGGGCACAGTCCTCTTCCCCGTATTCTGGAGTTGCTCCATTATCAGGCTGTGCTTCACGCCAGTACCTAACAGATCAACAAACAAGGCTGTTAATGTTTGAAATGGTCACATGATCCTACTTATGATATTTACCAGGATCTGGTACCATGACTTAAACAGTTTTGTTCAGTGTGATGCTGGGATGTGTACCTGTGTATTTTGGAATATATTTACAACCCCAATTCCCAAAAAGTTGTGATGTCATGTAAAGAACCCGGAATGTTGAGCATCTGATGTTGTATTTCAAGCAAGAATGGGAATTAATGGGGCTCTCGTGGCGCAGTGGTCAGAGCGTCGCCCCCGGGCCCAGGCCTTGCATCAGATCCGGGTTCGAATCCTGCCCGGGTCAGCTCTCTGCATGTCCTCCCCTCTCAATTGGGGGCGCCCATAGCTCAGTTGATAGGGTGTGTCCCCCCCCCCCCGGGCCAAGGCCCCGCAGCGGACCCGGGTTCGAATCCTGCCCGGGTCAGTTCTCTGCATGTCCTCTACTCTTTGCCCCATTTCAACGCTGTCTCCCCAATCTGTCTAATAAAGCAAAAATGCCCCAAAAAAAACAATTAATGTCCCCAGTTCCCAAACGCTTACTCATAGTTGTTAAAGAAAGGGTCCCCTGTCCCTACTTTTTTGAAACGTGTTGCAGGCACAACATTCTAAATTAGTTTATATTTATAAAAAAAGAGACATTTAAACATATAAACAATACATACAATGTGTTTGTACTGTTTGATATTGAATACATGCCGAAAAAGTATCAGGAAATTATGACATTCTGTTCTATTCACATTTTACATAACCAGCCAACTTTTTCGGAATTGGGGTTGTATCAAGTCTGATTATAAGCACCATCTGCTGGTGTAACTAGATAAAAAACTGTATATTTGGACTAAGTGGTAGAGTGTTTGATGGCATCATATACTGTACAGTATATTATACTGTATATTGTGAGTCAAATTGTTGCCCACTCACAACATTTCAATTTAACAGTTGTGAATACACTTAGAAATTGTTGTTGCATGTTTTATTATACCGGATTTAAATGATCACAGACTGCTTACTGTAGAGACAGTGGAGCTCCATTGATCCATTTCCAGGTACCTTCTTCGACTATGTCAGTCAAACCAATCCAGGCCATAATGTTCTTTTTGGTGAAGCTATAGAGGAACTCCTGCTCAATCAAATGACAGAAAATCACAGAATTCATACTTTAGTTTCTATGTTTTCAAGATGTTCAATGTAAACATTGTTAATAAAACTTTATCGATTCATTAACATAAAATGATATTCTGTATTTGTGTTTTATTATAAGGTGAAATTCAGTTCTTGTTCTTGTATTTATCCTTATCCGTTGTGTGAGCTTCAGGTCAAATATTTACTTTTGTCAAATAGTTTGGTTCATGAAAACAAACATGACATTCTTATGGAACTATTGGATGTATTGGATTGGAAGTGCAAATTAACAAC
Organism: Ammodytes marinus; assembly: GCF_949987685.1. Taxonomy (NCBI): domain Eukaryota; kingdom Metazoa; phylum Chordata; class Actinopteri; order Uranoscopiformes; family Ammodytidae; genus Ammodytes; species Ammodytes marinus. The sequence goes on from NC_137216.1 coordinate 26,731,982, forward strand.
TGTTTGCATGATAACATGCTAAACCAGCATTTAGCAAGTAAATGCCAGTAACACTTCACAATAAGGTTACATTAATTAACTGTTAGTTGATACTTTAAAACATTTACAAAGCATTAACTAACCGTTAACAAATAAGCATTCAGAGTTAGTTAATGCTTAATGAACATTAACTGCACATTAACTAACCATTCATAGCATTAACTAAAAACAGTTAATTAATGTACTCTTATTGTAAACTGTTAACGAAAAAAAAAATTTAATGAAAAATTTAGGAATATATCAACACACACACACAGTACCTGTTCTTCAGCGCTGTCTATGACCACCAGATCAGCTCCCATGGACCTGCAGTCCTTTCTAGCATTGTCCCAAGAATCAGACTTCTCAGAGAGGCGATAACAGCTAGGAGTGAACTTCATCCATCCTCCAGGACAAGGCTCTGTAAGTGTTAAAGGAATTCTTTTATCAAAAAACAAATAAAGAGAAACTGAGTCAAGGCATCTTCAAAGCAGGTGAGGTTTTTACTTGCAAACAGCCAAAAGCAAGGGTTCAACATACGTCACAAGTGTGGCATCATGATTGAGACAAAGAACTGAACAATTGTGCAGGATTATATGCAGTAAAGAAGGTGTGTGCGAAAACACCAGGTCCGTGTGTCCAATGTTATCCAAAAGCAGATGTTACAGTTCGTACAATGTCCAGAAAGAATGTGGAGGGGGTCTGTTCCCTCCCCAGGATGATAATAAATCGTACTGTAATAACAAGCACCGGCAGAATTCCTAGGGAGCTCCCGTCTGCCCCCATCCACTGGAGACACATTATCTGTTACATGTATGGAGCCATAAACTCGTAGGCTCCTAAGTTCACTAGGACAAAGTTCACTAGCAAGATAAGAGTATTGTAATGCATTAAATATTATAATACTATAATGAAACAAAGTTTCGTTGACAGTAAGAAACAACGAAACTATAAAACTATAACAAATAAGACGAGAATATGGGCCAAAGATGATCGCTTTCTATCTCTCTTACAAATACTGGAGGGTGAGAGCCAAGATTGTTGAGGATACATGGAACTAGTTGGGGCATGGTGTCACCCTGTTGCCTAATGAAGTTGCACACACAGAGCAGTTTTTATCATCTTTTTATCTTCAGTTTAATTCTTTTTATGTTGGATCCTATGAAATACATGTTGGAAAACTAGTCACTGTTGTTGCGTTAACCTTTGGTTCACCTTGCTAATCATTGTAGCCTATTTGATGAGTTAACAAGAAAAGTATACCTCATCGAGATGACTATGAAAACCCCTTTTCAGTCTTGGAAGTGTATTTTAAAAATACAAAAATAACTATCACAACCTGCAAGGTTTCACAAGTTCTGACCAGATCATGATGGACAGGATGTTAACACCCTAATTATTCAGTGAGATATGTGAGAGGAACTTGTAACCATTTAAAAAAAGATTTTTCCGACTTAGAAAGACAAAGTCATATTAAACATACTTTTGCTGTAAATAAGATGCATCTAAGGTGAATTGTTGGAAGTTCAGGCAATACTGCTCTGATGTGGTACTAATGTGTCCTGTGTTCTCATTGCTATGATCAGATAAATGTCTGCTGTGCGTAGTGTACATTAGGTTCCACATTTCTTAAACCACACATGTTGCTTTTAGATACCTTTTGCAGAACTGAGATTACAGAAAAACACATTATCTATTTATATTTTCACCATTGTTGCTCCTGTGCACAAGTAAGTTAAAGGAATACTTCACCCATACGGAACCGGCGTTCTATCATTATAAAATCACTATTATAATATAATGAATTAGGTTTTTCTTCCCTCAGTCTTCCCTTGGCCCAGCTGTCCTGTTAATCCTAACCCTACATTTTTCTTACTGTGATGTCACAGTAAGCAAAATGTAGGGTTAGACAGTGAGACCATAAAACACTCTTTCTGCCTTTTCTCAGGCTAGGATAGGACCTTCATATTCCCACCGGTGAAGTAGGTATTTAAGTTAAGTTGCTTTATTGGTCAATTAACACGAGGCAGAGATACACAAAGTAGGGCAGCTTTGACGGAGGTAGGGCTGTCATCCACCGGTGTGCAGGGTCAGTCGCTCGATCCCCCTCCTCCCCGCTATATGTCAAAGTGTCCCTGGGCAAGACACTGAACCCCAAATTGCTCCCGTTAGTAAGTTGGCCCCCTACGTGGTAGCTGCTGCTTAAAATTGCGCTTTGGGTCTGTGAAAAACCAGGGAAAAGTGCTATATGAGTGGAGTCCATTTACCATTTACAAAGTACACTCACACAAGGCTACTTACTCAGTCTGTTCAACTCTCTAGTCATGTTGAGGAGGCGGGCATTCAGCAGGTCTCTCTCTTCAGTCACCGCAGCTTTAAGAGCGGAGAGTTCTGCATCTGAACATCGTAAGGACACATAGTATAGACCAACCAAGAGACACATTTATTAAGTCAAGTAGGGGTTTGTGCCACATGCAAAATTAGATGGACATTTTAGCATATCATTTGTGTCTTCCTGAAATGGAACACATTTGTTCCAGGTTATTGGCCAGGCATTCTGATCATTCTTGCTCATTAGGATCCACCACCTTGAATAGTTTGGCCATGGTCCCTCAATGCACTATGCTACTTGAGAACAATGTACTAGTTCTAGCCCCACCACTCCACCTTACGCTGAACCCACCAGAAATGTTTCTCAAATGTCACTACAGTCACATGGGAGAGCAGAGGTAACTGCATCAGGCAAGTCCAAGAAGGCCACAGGTGGATGGGAACTTCACTGGGCCGCAATACCAGGATCGATACAGGCCTGTTGTGAACTTCTCTGCTGTGGATGCAAAAGGGGTGCAGTGGACAGCGGAATGCCCTCTGCCACTGATGTGGGCTGTTTTTTTCAAAAATAATTATAAATCTGTCAATTATTGTATAGTTATTGAATTCCTTTTATGCCATATGTGTTCGTATGTAGTTATTAGCATATTGTCCATATAACCTCTGCATGTTTTGGGGTGTTACATAAATCTTTATGTGAGTATAAGTTTCTGCTAGCGACTTACCTTGCCTGATACTGGAAAATATGTAAAATTCCGCTATTCAATGGTTTTACCATCATTTTGTTCCCTGAATACCATGTACATGTACTTCAGTAGTTTCCAGCATGTTTTAAATAGTGCCACTGTGTTCCTCATCTTTAACAATGTAGGATAAGCCACCAGAACCAAGATCCTAGGTGGTCTAGAAGCTAAGCTACATGTAAAATAACAACCGTCGGCGGCCATTTGGCCGCCACTGGTGCCATAGGAAAAATTGTTGATGGCCCTATAGCCAAAAATCTTCCTTAAGGCATGCTCTAACAGTGTGCCAAAGCTCATATTTGTATCATCAAAAGCACAATTCCTATCTGCTGGACTATATGGCAGGCCCAATACTCTAAATTTGAACTACATATACCTATTCCCTGGACTGTAGGAAGTACGAATATGTAGTTCTTATTAAAATTTTAGGTTAGATAGTTAGTTAAATAGTTAGGAACTGCTAAACAGTTAAAATGTTACTACATTTATTAGTATATTTAATTAAAAAAAATATAGATGTAATAAATTATTTTTTGCTGTTTTTTCGCTGTTTTTGTCCAGAATATATCCTCTGACTTGAATTAAATGTGATCTTATTTAATGTTTGTCTTGTGTTATTATTATAACAATTATTATAATTATTATAATAATACTACTACTACTAATAATAATAATAATAATAATAATAATAATAATTATTATTATCATCATTAATCTTCTATTATGTCCCCTGAACACAAAATACCTTTTTTATCTAAGTCATACAAGAACAGTAACTAGACTTAAAGAAGTCAAAATGTTCAGAAATCAAGTTACATTTTACAATATTTAACTGCCAACAGATAGACATGACATCTGCTTGAGTGTGTGTTAATACAGAGTACTACTTACGTGGCCTCACTGCTTGGATGCTTAAACATGCATGTTTATATTTTTAGTTAGGTTTTATATTGACAAAAAAATAAGACAGTAAGAGCGTGAAGTCAAACATACAGTGGACGGCCAGGCCGACGAGCCCAGCCAGCAGGCAAACACTCAGCAGCCCCAGACACAGAACAACAGCTCCATGAAATCGCCTCCTCGAACGTATGGGACCTGAAAAAAAGACACGTTCATACAACCCGAGACACAACAGATGATCAGCCTCTCTGTCTCACTGAAGTCTCTCACCTGTCTGATTTGTTGAAGGTCTTGGGTCGACAGGCTTAGTTGCAAGCTCAACATTGATATAGATTTCTTCTTCCATCGCTCTTTGCAGCACAGACTGCAATACATGTAAAGGAAGATACTCCTTTTGGTTTCAATGTCTCATCGCTTTAACTTATGAGGAAGTCACACGTTTCAGAACTGATTAAATTATTTGTACAGAAGAGGGTGTGGAGCAGCTTGTCTTTCTCCTGCTTCTCCACATTCAGAAGTAAAAACAAAACCAGGCTGAGATATACAGTACATTACTGACAATATTTTCTGTCTTGACTCTTTCCACACAAATGTGCTCCCCCTTCCTCCAAAATGCAAATGCATGTCCATTGAGCGTTTTATTTTGGAAATACATCCGATCATGCCAAATAACCTTAATGAATATGGAGAAGTTTTTACTTTCAGATTCTGACACATAGCAGCATTAAGATAATCGAATTTCTTTTTTCATTTTGAAACACTTACGAACTGAATCAATTTATTATAATGATAATAAACACAAGAGAAAATATTCAGGCATTTAAGGAACTATTGAAAAGACTTGAATTCTGTTCTTGAAAATAACATCAGTTACAATAACCATAAGACATGAACAACAAGTCACACCAAGGCCTAATAGCACACATGTGTTGCGTGTAACTTTTTCAACCGACGTGATAAAGTTTTTTTTTTATCTCAAACACAATTTGTCTTTTAACTTCCTTAAACGGAATACTGAGAAAACGTATCTAATGCACGCCCAATATTTTCTAGATATGTATCTTGTTAAGTTTTGTCACCCTGGATGTTTGAAACAATTTGTGTGATAAAAAAACAGCAATGGCATGTGTTGCAAGCTTTTTTTATTTTATTTATTGTTGTCTTTGTTGTTTCAGGTCAAAACAAAATATGCAAATGAGCGACAGACAATAATGACTGTGTGGATTCAACATGATGTATGTCCTTTAAATTACCACATAGAATATGTTTTCATTCCATTTGATTATATTTTTACTCTATTTAAGTATGTTTGCATTTTATCTTTTGAACCAGCAGCCTACAGTAAAGTCATCGAGGTGCAACAACAGAACAACTTTCAAACACACAGTATAAAATCATGCACTCTGTAATCAGACAACACAATGCATAAACATGAAGCATGGCAATAATCAGATTTTGCAACTCATTGCAACTTATTTTGGAAATTAATTTATAATACAGTATGTGTATTTCAGACGGCCAACAAAATCAAATCAAATCAAAACTCACTTATTTTTTTATTTCTAAAAGAAGCTCTGTTTCTTTCAGCTGTAGTTGGATTTTGGTAGGAATTATTGTGAACGTGAACGCATTGCTACTTGTGATGATCTTTCTTTTTATGCTGTTGGTCGGCCCTGACAGCGATAATTCAACTTCTAGAGGCTTCGGTAAAGACATGTACATATAAAAAGACGATTAGAAACCCATATGCATTATTAAAAAAAGAGTTTTCACCCAGAATAAATCGGGCTGGGGAAATTTTAAACCCCTGTGATTAAGTAAACTGAATTTCTTGCATTCAAAAAAAGCCAGCTGCATCTGCAAGCCTATTCACCTGCAGTGGTTCGCCTTAATAAACTGTCAGACACAGTTACAAAGGGATTTAGGTAAGGCAAATACAAGTGTGTATGATATATATACTATATATGCAAAAATAAATGAAGAAGATAATCTCATCCCCTTAAAGAAGCAAACAGGTCGGGGGGCGCTTGTGGTGTAGTGGTTAGAGAACACCCCCCCATAGAGGCTCAGGCCTCGCAGCAGACCCGGGTTCGAATCCGACCCGTGGTCAGTTCTCTGCATGTCATTCCCTCTCTGTCCCATTTCATCTCTGTCTCTTTGCACTATCAATAAAGCCTTAAAACCACCACCCCCCCCCCCTCCCCGAAAAAAAGAAAAAGGCAAGAGGTTCCAAAATTTCTCTCCCATTTCCCTAATAAGAACAAGAGCTTAGTTCTTTATAAAGCGCCTCTCAAGAAACCCAAGTGTTGTCCTGCTCAGTGGACCAACAGTGGCACAGCGGTCTTCTGCAGGGTCAGACCAATCAGAGGTGAGAATGGAGGGAGGCCTTCGTAGCCTAGCAACTGACGAGTGGAGGACTCCCAGCTCATACCAAACTCCAGCCGGCTGTAGACACATGGATACTGACGGTCGGCAAAGCAAACCCAGTCCACTGCCCTCTTCACCTCCTCCCAATGCTCAGGCCTGGAAGGAAAACAAAGGGTAAGTCGTTACCAAAAGGCAAGGCAAGGGAACTTTATTTATGTAGCACATTTCATACACAAAGGCAACTCAAAGTGTTTCACAATAAAACGTGCTAACAGCTAATTTACAGGGGAAGAACATTACATTACAGAAAATTATCAAGCATCTGATAACAATAGGTAAAACCAGGCACTTTGAAATTGTGTGTTTTAAAAAGTGCTTTATAAATAAAGATTAACTGTCTTACTTACATTGTTTAAATAAAGTGCTGATACTTTTGCTCCCTTTTACAGATTGGTTCCTATTTTGACGATGCAAACCTGTACGCTTGAATCTTTGATGTATAATATCACACTTAGACTGTTGTATGTTTTTTTATTATAAATACATAAAACAAATAATCTATACACTGTATTTTTTTCATGTTGTTTTTGTACCTGGGACCAACGGATTCTTCCAGGCAGAAGAGCGTGCGGAGCAGCTTGCCTTCCTCCAGTTTCTCCACCCGCATCAGCTGCAGAACCAGAAGAGTCGCCACCATCCTCAGGATGTCTGCATGGGCCTTCACACCTACACCACACACACAGAAAGTTGAGAAAAATGAGTCAAAAGTATCGCCACACTGAAAGCCTAAAACAGCAAACAGGTAATGAGTGTTCTCACCAAGAGAATGGATGCCCTTGTTTTTCAGGAACACGTTGGCAAAGAAGTCTACGTCGACATTTATGAGTTCACCCAGTTCTGTGGTCGACTCCCAGTAGCCCTCCTGAAAACACACACACACACACACACACACACACACACACACACACACACACACACACACACACACACACACACACACACACACACACACACACACACACACACACACACACACACACACACACACACACACACACACACACACACACACACACACACACACACACACACACACCCACACACACACACACACACACACACACACACTTTTAACTTCCCATGTAAAGTGGTTATTTTATTCAGAATTAAAGTAATGGATGAATGAACAGAAAATGACTAACTATTTTGAACATTTTATGGTTCATTGATAAACCTTTGTAAAAAGCCGGTAAACTAAATATCATAACCCTGGAATTGGCAAACACCCGAATAAAAAGGCAGGCATTTATGATGTTAATAGTTTCAGAAAGGTCTAGTGTTATCTTTTCAGTGGCAAAGTTAAAGTGAGTTTGATGAAATTTGATCATATCTTACTGAATGCTGCAGCCCGAAGATCTTTGTCCAACTCAGCTTCGGTGCTTCAAAAAGTACTGAGTAGCTCCTGAAAAAAAGAAAATATCGCAGCAGGACACTCTTGGTTACCAGGGGACACAAGTGTGTTGTATACTAAAAACACACATTCATCCAGGAATGTAAACAAAGGACATGCACACATGACTTACAGTGCAGTGGTCCATTTAAAGCGAGACACTGCAAGTGCTGTAACATTTCTGACATTTTTGTCATCATTAGTTTTCTTCAACACTCTGAACCGAAAATCCAAACTTCTAAGGTACTTACATAGACACAACTTTCCATAATAATTCTAAGAAATATTCTGAAGGTTGTTAGAGAAAGATTTGTTTGCAAATTGTCTGATTTATGATACATTTTCTTCTAAAAAACAGGCTGAAAATACTAATACACATGTTGTGAAAATTAAATAAATATTTTTTTACCATTTGCTTTATCCAACATCTGGATTTTTAGTTTTTAATGAGAAAATAAGTTATAAATTGTCAAAATGATCATATGTATTCAAACATTTCTGAAAATTGCATTACAAAATATAAAATATATAACGTAAAATGTACATTATTAACTAGCAATGTTTCATGACGATAACTATCACTTTAAAATATTCCCCTGCAGAGTTCCACCTTAACGTACGAAAAACATTTTGGCAACTGTTAAACAAGGTACTCACTCGAAAGGTCGCTGAAACTGTGGACGTGTCCTGCCAACAGACCTGCGGTGTTCTCTTTTAGGTGCAGGTTCATCACTCTGGGCCAGATCTTCTACACCAGAAGATCCAAACAAAACATACGACATCACGTCCTTTTCTGAGGAATCCTCTTCTTGAGATTGATGTTTTATTGAGCCCCCGAAACCACCACTACCAGAACAACGACCAATCGCATCCTTCCCAAAACCAAATCCCCTAGCCTTACGAGCTGAGCGCTTCAGGGCCGATAACCCCTCTCCAACAGAGATTTCTCTTGTTTCAGGTGACAAGGACATCTCACGAGCTCCAAAAAGCTTTGATCGCTGTACTGGGTCTGCTCTAACCCTGAGTGCGTTTTCTTCGCAGGGCAGGTCACGTGAGAGGGAGTAATCAAGGGAGTATCCAAGATGACTTGCAGAAGCATTATTATCAGAACCATATACTGCAAAAGGAGGAGGTGGGGGTGGGGGAATCATGGAAGAAGGAGGTGGAGGAGGTGGGGGTGGGAGAATCATGGAAGAAGGAGGTGGAGGAGTCCAGGTCCGCGCATTAACGACCCAAGGTAGAGGAGCTGGAGGGGGAGGAAATGAACCAAGTGGGACAAGTCCAGCGCCCATTTTAGGAGGTGGCGGCGCTGGGTGGGGATGACTATCAAAAGAAGCACATTTGAAGGTTTGCGGAAGGAAGGAAGGAGCGGGAGGTTGAGGGAGTGCAGTGTGAGGAGGAACAGAAGAAGAACTGAATGAGAAGCCTCCAGCAGCCTTGATAGGAGGTGCTGCTGCTGCTGGTGATGGACGAACACCAAAAGGTCCAGCGGAATGTATTCTGTAATCAGACCTCATATCAACTGCGCTGGTGTAGGTGGAGTCATCCTGGATTGTAGCGCTAGCATTAACGGCAACCGGTTGGGGTGGGAGTGAATCAGAATGAGAATGGAATGAGAAAGCTCCAGCAGCTCCTACGAGAAGAGGCCCAGAAGGAGCTTGAGATTGCGCTCTATGATGAAAAAGGGAAGCGGAGCGCGTTTGGAGGCCTGATAACCCTGAGGCAAGTTTGTCATAAAGGCCGCTTGTCTCTCCTTGAGGAAGTCGTTTCTGAATTTTCAAACTTTCCACCTCTAGAGACATCTGTGCACCGTCACTCACGATTGTAGGGCCACCGTAACTCTTCCTGGACACGAAACTACTACCGACGAGAGAACCATGATAGGAACCCTGCAAAAGGAGAGAAAAGAAGTTAGGAAAAATGTAAACTAAACCACTAAACTTCTAGTCTCGCACAGCCAGACCGTACTACAGCTAGTAGTATGGGGGGGGGGGGGGGGGGGGGGGGGGGGTGCTTTTTTTGATGGAAAGTTTCCAAGTGAAGTTAGTTGTAAGGGTTTGCATGTTTATAAAAATATCTATAATGATTACAAGAGGACATCATTCTTTAAAAATAAGAAAACAATTCTATCAAACAAACTTTTGATAAAGTTGCTATTATAAAACACTTTTGAACTAGGTTTAGATATAACAGACTGCTTTCACATAACATTGGGTTTGTTTGTGAAACACATGCAGAAAGAATTGAGTTAGTCCGTTCACAATGAATAACTTTACACTTTTACAAGTTACTCTGACAAATGAATGGACGGGTTTGCATTTTCCTGCTTTAACAATAGCATATCTGTGTTTTGGTGCTGATTTGTTGGTACCTATAAAGTGCTATTCATTTGTTTATTGTTCACACTGTCTATGCATTTAAATAGCAGCTCAATATAAATATTTGCCAGCTTAAATAGTGAAATAATACCTTCTTTGACCGTTTGGGAGTACCCCTGTAGAGACTAGGCCAGCACCCATATCAGCTACAGAAAAATCTACAAGCATTGCAGCCCCACCAACAGGCTTCAAAATAACTTATAATAAGTGAAAATGTCTGTGGAATCTGTCTCGATTGCAATACACACCATGTTTTACCGTTATAAAACAACTTTTAGTTCAAACTTAGAAAAATTCTGCCTCTTGTTCCACTTCTGCTTCACTACACTGAGAATGAATCAAACTGATATCGACAATTAAAGACGCGGCAGGTAATAATAAACTAGAAAAAAATAGTTCAGGTGATACTACTGTGCTTTACACTTTTACAAGTAACAAATGAATGGAAGGGCATTGTCCTGCTTTAACAATAGCATATCTGTGTTTTCGTGCTGATTTGTTTTGTACCTGGGAGGGAGGAGGTGGGGGTGGGCCACCTGTCCTGATAACAGACCCGTGGTGTTTTCTTTCCGGTGGGGGGCCCATGGAAGAAGGAGCTGGAGGAAGGAAGCCACGAAGGGGAGGAAGAGGAGGTTGAGGGGAAAAGGAATCACCTTGTGAGAGGGTCTGCGCATTAATGACACGAGGTCGAGTTAATGATTCAAGTTGGTCATATCCAGCGAAAAGAGCGGGAGGTTGAGGGAGTGCAGTGTGAGGTGGACCAGAAGAAGAACTGAATGAGAGGAGTTCATCAACCGTGCTAGGACGTGCTGCTGCTTGTGGTGGACAAACTTCAGAAGGTCTAGCGGAACATATTCCTTCCTGGACACTCATAGAATCCAAACTACGCTGCAAAAGGAGAGAAAAAAAGTTAGGAAAAATGTAAACTCAACCACTAAACTTCTAGTCTCGCACAGCCAGATCGTACTACAGCTAGTAGTATGGGGGGGAGGGCTTTTTTTGATGGAAAGTTTCAAAGTGAAGAGGTTGGCAGTGAATTGGCTAAAACACCACCAAAAACACAAGGATGTGCATGTTTATAAAATATATATAATGATTACAAGAGGACGCAATTTTTTAAAAATAAGAAAAAATTCTATCAAGCAAACTTTTGATGAAGTTGCTATTATAAAACACTTTTGAACTAGGTTTGAATATAACAGACTGCCTTCACATAACATTGAGTTTGCTTGTGAAACACATGCAGAAAGAATTGAGTAGGCCTAAGTCCGTTCACGATGAATACCGTTACACTTTTACAAGTAACTGACAAATGAAAGGAAGGTTGTGCATTTTCCTGCTTTAACAATAGCATATCTGTGTTTTGGTGCTGATTTGTTGGTACATATGAAGTGTAAAGTGTTATTCATTTGTTTATTGTTCACACTGTCAATGCATTTAAAATATCAGCTCAATATAAATGCATTTATTTGCCAGCTGAAATATTGAAATAATACCTTTGACCATTTGAGACCCCCGTAACCAGAGGCTAGGACTAGGCCAGCATACATATCATGTTCTTCAAGCATTGCCCCACAATCGACAAGTCCATCAGAAATATCTCGGTCCTCGTCCTACAACAGAGAGACAAAATAACTTATAAAAAGTAAAAATGTGTGTGCAATCTGTCTCGATTGCAATACACACAGTGTTTTACCGTTAGAAAACAACTTTTAGTTCAAACTTAGAAAAATTCTGCCTCTTGTTGCACTTCTGCTTCACTACACTGAGAATGAATCAAACTGATAGACAATTAAAGACGCGGCAGGTAACAACAAACTAGAAAAAAATATTTCAGGTGATACTACTGTACTTTACACTTGTACAAGTAACTGACAAATTAATGGAAGGGCATTGTCCTGCTTTAACAATAGCATATCTGTGTTTTGGCGCTGATTTGTTTGTACCTATAAATTGTTATTCATTTGTTTATTGTTCACACTGTATATGCATTTAAAATAGCAGCGTAATCTAAAATTGCATTTATTGTCTAGCCTAAATAGCGAAAAAGTACCTTCTTTGAACGTTGTGGAGTACCCCTGGTTCGTTTTGTAGGGAATGGATCCTCGTCCTACAACAGAGACACAAAAGCAGCTCATAGAAAGTGAACATTTGTATATCCCCACAAGCAATTTTCTGTCTCCTTCCCCCGATTGCAGTACACACAGTTATACACACAGTTAGCGTTGTAAAACTACTTTTTGTTAAAAGTTGGAAATATTTGGCCACTAGTTTCACTTCTGCATTCTGATTTATCCTGAAGAGAAATCTAACAAATAACAATATAATAAAGAAGAAGTAGGTAATAACACAGATGACCAACAGACTATAACCATTTTTGAATAACACCACATTATCCAAACTGAGTAAAGGACAATCTGAATTTCAAGATGCTCCACTTACACCCACAGAATACAAAAAATAAAAAATAAAAATGAAAAGAGTGTAAAATAACAAAGCCCCTGGCCTTAGATGGATTCCCTGAAGAGTTTTGTAAACGCTCACAGTATCAGTATCGCCGCTATTCACAAGAATGGCAGACAAGATAAAGCGATACAAGTCTTTCCCTTATCATATGAATAATACACAACTAATTCACGTGCTGCTTGAACCCAATAAGGACTCATGTTTTTGCAAAATGTACGGATCCATTTCACTTATAAACACTGATATCCAAATCATGAGCAAATCTGTAGCAAGTCGATAAGAATCAGTCACCCCATCCCCCACTGGTGTTGTCGCACATCCATATGTGGTGCTTGTTAAACTTTAACGTTTTATTAATTAGTCTATTTTTCATATTACTCATGCATTTAAAAGGTGGAGCTATTTTGGAGAACGGTTGTTGTCAAAAACATTTAGTCAAAATCCGTGAATATCTCCTTCACGATCTGCTACCTGTACGCACTGTGTGTGAGCTTGGGGAAAAAAAATCCAGTGTTAATACAAAGCCTAGGTTCTGTAAATGGGCATGTTGCTAGCTATAGTGCCCCTTTGTTTACATACCACTTTAAAGAGCCTAGGCTGTGTATTAACACCAGATTTACTGTATTTTCAGCGCACACTAGGGAGCGGATCGTTAGGAGATATTCACTGATTTTGACAACAAGCCTTCTCCAGAAGTGCAGACTAGGCGACTTTAGAATAGCAGTTAAGGGACTTACACTGAATAGCCCAAAGCCCATGTCATCATCAGAAGAATCTGAATCTTCAATAACAACAACTTTCTTATGTTCCATTTCCTCTTCCCCTTCCTCCCAAGAGTCCAACTCCATTTCGTCAAAGCACATGTCATCTTGCTCAGGAATATCTCGGTCCTCATCCTACAACAGAGACACAAAAGCAGCTCGTAAAAAGTGAAAAAATGCAAGTCGCCACAACCAATTTAGTGTCAATATGCGTTTTTACACAATACATAGCTCATACACTATATTTCCATTACATACTGTAAATGGTGTACATATTGTAGTATAATGTTCATACTGATTTACTTTTTATACTTATACTATTGTTAGACTCCTATTGTTTGACTGTACCTTGTGGCATTAAGCACATACTATTATTTACGACTCATTTGTTTCCTACATGTTTCTATTCTAAATTGTAGCAACTGTAGCACACAGTACCCATATTCTCTTCTTCAAGCATTGCAGCCCCACAAATGGGATCATCACTTTCATCAGAAAGATCTGTGTGTGCAATATGTCTCGACTGCAATACAGTGTTCTACCGTTAGAAAACAACTTTTAGTTCAAACTTAGAAAAATTCTGCCTCTTGTTCCACTTCCGCTTCACTACACTGAGAATAAATCAAACTGATATCGACAATTAAAGAAGCGGCAGGTAACAACAAACTAGAAAACAATATTTCAGGTGATACTACTGTACTTTACACTTTTACAAGTAACTCTGACAAATTAATGGAAGGGCATTGTCCTGCTTTAACAATAGCATATCTGTGTTTTGACGCTGATTTGTTTGTACCTATAAATTGTTATTCATTTGTTTATTGTTCACACTGTATATGCATTTAAAATAGCAGCGTAATCTAAAATTGCATTAATTGTCTAGCCTAAATAGCGAAAAAGTACCTTCTTTGAACGTTGGGGAGTACCCCTGGTTGTACGTTTTGTAGGGAATGGATCCTCGTCCTACAACAGAGACACAAAAGCAGCTCATAGAAAGTGAACATTTGTATATCCCCACAAGCAATTTTCTGTCTCCTTCCCCCGATTGCAGTACACAGTTATACACACAGTTAGCGTTAAAACAACTTTTTTAAAAATTGGAAATATTTGGCCACTATTTTCACTTTTCAGTATCGCCGCTATTCACAAGAATGGCAAACGAGATAAAAAGATACAATCATATGAATACACAACTAATTTACGTGCTGCTTGAACCCAATAAGGACTCATGTTTTTGCAAAATGTACGGATCCATTTCACTTATAAACACTGATATCCAAATCATGAGCAAATCTGTAGCAAGTCGATAAGAATCAATCACCCCATCCCCCACTGGTGTTGTCGCACATCTTTATGTGGTGCATGTTAAACTTTAACGTTTTATTAATTAGTGTATTTTTCACATTACTCATTCATTTAAAAAGGTGGAGTTAGCTATTTTGGAGAACGCTTGTTGTCAAAAACATTTAGTCAAAATCCGTGAATATCTCCTTCACGATCTGCTACCTGTACGCACTGTGTGTGAGCTTGGGGAAAAAAAATCCAGTGTTAATACAAAGCCTAGGTTCTGTAAATGGGCATGTTGCTAGCTATAGTGCCCCTTTGTTTACATACCACTTTAAAGAGCCTAGGCTGTGTATTAACACCAGATTTACTGTATTTTCAGCGCACACTAGGGAGCGGATCGTTAGGAGATATTCACTGATTTTGACAACAAGCCTTCTCCAGAAGTGCAGACTAGGCGACTTTAGAATAGCAGTTAAGGGACTTACACTGAATAGCCCAAAGCCCATGTCATCATCAGAAGAATCTGAATCTTCAATAACAACAACTTTCTTCTGTTCCTTTTCCTCTTCCTCTTCCTCATCCTCCCAAGAGTCCAACTCCATTTCGTCAAAGCACATGTCATCTTGCTCAGGAATATCTTGGTCCTCTTCCTACAACAGAGACACAAAAGCAGCTCGTAAAAAGTGAAAAAATGCAAGTTGCCACAACCAATTTAGTGTCAATATTTGTTTTTACACAATACATAGCTCATACACTATATTTCCATTACATACTGTAAATGGTGTACATATTGTAGTATAATGTTCATACTGATTTACTTTTTATACTTATACTATTGTTAGACTCCTATTGTTTGACTGTACCTTGTGGCATTAGGCACATAATATTCTTTACGACTCATTTGTTTCCTACATGTTTCTATTCTAAATTGGAGCAACTGTAACACACTGCACCCCCCCCCCCCGCATAATCAATAAAGTATTTCCCAGATTGGCAGTGTTTACCATGCTCAAAAGTCTGCTTGAATCTTCGTATATTATGGCCCCTTCTAGTTCTTTTTCTGAATCAGTATCCTGAGGAGAAATCCAGCTGATGTAGGGCAGGAAGTCCACATCTTCCTCTGCGATCAGCTTGGGGATGTCGGTGAAGCCCTCCTCTGCTTGGTCCGAGTCCTTAATTAAACAAGAATGAGTTTAGGATTGTGGATGTCACAAAACAGGGTTCATTTTGGCGGTATATTAAGATTTAGTCTATAGACATATTGGTAATTTTTGTGGTTTAGAAGGATGGCTGCCATACAAGTTACAGAGCTATCGGTATAAATGTGAAAAAGGCTGATATTTTCACAAACCCTCTCCTCGATGGCCACAAAGCTGGTGAACTGAGAGAGGATGGAGTACTCTTTGCTTAGCTCGATGATAAAGTTCTTCAGCTCGGCTTTCTTTCCCTGAAAAAGAATAAAAACACAACTCAAAATTCAAACAACTGTATTCATCCCCGTAGGGCAATTGAACTTTGGTGGAAATCAAACTCAGTAAGACCCAAACACACCTCATGCTCGGCTTCATTGGTATCCAGGCTCCCGTCTTCGTAATCCCTGATCAGGGCCCTTGCTGTGAGCTTGTGAAGAAACTGAACACACACACACACACACACACACACACACACACACACACACACACACACACACACACACACACACACACACACACACACACACACACACACACACACACACACACACACACACACACACACACACACACACACACACACACACACACACACACACACACACACACACACACACACACACACACACACACACACACACACACACACATCTCAAATTCTAAAGCACTTCCATAAACTTAACTTCCAATAATCATTCATAGCACTATTTAGAAGGTTAATACAGAAGGATTTTTTCATATGTTGTTAATTGTCTGAGTTCTTACAGTGCCTTTGGTCTTCTGCAGTTCACTGGTGGACACCATGGTTTTCAGCTCCTGGCCACTGAGGTTTCCCAGGAGGGTGGCCTGTGTGAAGGAACAATCATTTCAGTCATTCATTCAGGGAGCATGGCAAATATTTGCTCGGTTTATAGCCTCTCAAATATGACGATAAGCTCCTGTTTGAGTCAAAGAAAAAAACAATACATTTGCGTTGTCTCCTTGAGCTCTGGCAAATTATGATTGCCATATTTCTTCACCTATTTCGGATATGAAATTAATTAAACATTGAACAGTAAAAGAAGGATCATTTGTTGTCAGTTGCAGGCCTAACTGAGATTCAAAATAACACACACAATGTCACAAAAATATAAATATGAAAAAAGAGACCAATCTAACTTTTTTTAAATCGACATCTCTCTACATTCATCAATGGAAATGCCCTAAATGACAATCTTTTTTGGTACTTGTGAGAAATGTCGGCATTAGTCTATAGAATAAATCCAAAACATACAGCCTACAATAAGTTACATCAGAGACACGGATTTTTTCGGATTGGTCTCTCAATTATTCCCAGAGCTGTGTATACCTGCAAGCAACAAGCGGGTAAACACAGTTCCTCTGTAATTCAGTTTGCAGTCACTCATTGAAGCTGTTACCTGAGTGCAGTGCGGCACAAAGCCATAGACCAGGGTGTGACAGTCATTGAACAGGGCATGGAGCTGCTTGGGGGCTTGCACAGACAGGAGGGGGGGCCGTCGGGTTAAACTGCTGCCACTTAACAGACACTGAACTGCAGCCGGGAGACGCCATTCGCTTCAACTGACACGCCACCTGCAAAGAAGACCAAAAACAAGGGTGAACAGTGTTTTTTTGTAAAGTGTATTTGTCACATTCTATTCTAATGTTTTTTTTTGTTTTACCTTTATTTATACAGGTATATCCCATTGAGTCCGAAGACTCTTTTGCAAGGGAGACCTGTTTTCCTTTCCCACGTTACCATTCACACACACTTTCATACACCGATAGCAGGCTAACTATCTACATTCACACGAGGCAAGGAGGGTGAAGTGTCTTGCCCAAGGACACAACAACTATGACACAGGTGGCAGGGCGGGGATCGAACCTCCAACCCTTTGATCATCGGCCGACCCGCTCTACCAACTGAGCCACAGTTAAAATGCTTTAGAATAAGAAAGATCCTCTTGAGATCTCACACCCACCTTCTCTGTCCAGTTGTGTTTGGTTTTTGTGTCAAAGAATTCAAAGGCTCCGCCCCCCGCCTGGGCCAGGGCTCTCAGCATGTGCCGATTGGCTGTCGGGCTGAAATGACAAAAGTTAACGTAAGGACAGACTCACCCTGCATTCCACTACCCATACATACCTCCCTGCCATTTAGTAAGATAGAAAAAGATGTAAGATGTCCCATGTACATGTAGTCAGATGCCGCGTGCTTAAAAAATACCCAGATGCCCTATTACATCCGGTCGGGATTTTAAGCGTGGAAACCAGTATGCTTTTTGGGCGATTCTGACCCACAATCTACTGCACAGCGGAAGTTTCGTCACATCGACAGAGCCTTCCGAGTGAAAACAACCAGCAATGTGACGGATATATAAACTGAGATGTTATGCTGAAATAAATAAGTAAAAGTGTGTCCCAAATTGTATGCCTCCTGCAAGCTTACTGCATACTTTGTCTGGACATTATATAGGACAGTAAAAAAACAATAGAGTATGCGATTTGGAACGCAGGGTTAATATATCCTCACACCCTGCCATGACCTATGACCCCTGGATTGACTCGTATACCTGAGGCCGCAGGTGAAGAGGCGGCTGTGCTGGGTGTTGTCTCTTAGCAGCTGCAGAGTGAGCTCGGGGTTCTGGATGTGTCCGTCTGACAGCAGCAGCAGGTTCCTGACGCCGCGCGATGGAGGCAACAGGCTGAGAGCACGCAGGGGCCGCCACAGCTCAGTGCTGCCCCCTACGGCAGGGGAGCGCTGGAAGGAGGGAGAGGAGCAAGGCTTTTACAATACATTTCATTACTTAACATTAGGCGAGTTGATATAACATATATAAGTATAGGTTTGACACATTTTATAAGATTGTATTTACAGGGAAATTAGATATAAGAATTGTATTGAAGACTTTTATTAATGCTACTTAGAATTACATTCAAGAAGACGATTTAGCATAAAACAAGACTTTTTTTGTTCTCAACATGACCATATCGGATCAAACTAGGTCAATTAGATGAAACAATGGACATAACCACCAAAGCACCTGCATCCTTCTAATTCTGATTTTAAAAAAAAACATCACATGTCTGCTCCTAGTTCAAATCCGCCCACTCAGTATTCCTCATAGGGACGGCTTCCAGGTTGAAGTAATAATTTGAAAGAATTTGCCAATGTGTCATAAACTCACCTTGATGAAGGTCTCGGCTGCCTGGCGAGATTCACCAAGCGGACCCGCTGTCATGAACGCTTCCGTGTGATCTGACAGACAGAAACAGAGTCGGAAGTCAAAGTCAGGGAAATGACCTCTGAAAGCTGTAGAAAAATCTCTAGTTTCTTTTACCAAACGTTACACAGGCTCAGGACGTGTGAGAGTGTTTGAAGCATCATCAAACTGTGTTTGATCAGGAGGAATCTTTCATGTAAAAAGGGGGAGTTGGTTGGCAAAACCTCTCCAGGTACAGTAGTCAAGTGAACTGCTTGCAAATCGTCTTAATATCACATGTTTTATATAATACTCAGCTCATGTGAAATAAAGGAGTGTTGAAACACTCTTATATGTAAGAGAGTTGAACTATTTAACTAAGATTATCCAAAAACAAAGGATTGCAAGTTTAATTCAACTGTGTCATGCCATTTTTACTACATTTTTATGGTTACATAATTTTCCTCCTCATTTTCCTGTTTGCACCCATCTTTGGTTGCGTCTTGACATTTTTAAATGTCACAATTCAAAAAGGAAATATATCATTGAATAAGAAGCTGTGAGATTGTTGGCACAGAGACTTTTAGTTTAAGGTGACTGCATTTGTTAATGAATGTGTTAATGTCACTCTATGTGGGTAGTGCCAGTAACTGCGTATTTGAATTAAGTTGTTGCATACTTTTGCAGCTTTGCTAGGCATAAATGTGATCAAATACTTTTTATCTTAGATTATTTGCTGTCTTCTCATCTTAGAATGTTTAAAGAAAGCTATGAGAACTTTTGAACATATCTAGATTTGAAATTCCATCAAGTCCATACCTTGAATATTCACTTTTTAGAAGGAATGGTGAGCTAGTTTTACTTTGTCTCACCCTGTCAACAAGAACTTCCTCTCTCCTTTTCTACATATAATCAAAACCCCTATAAAGGCTTAAACTGACCTGTGCCAAAGAGAATGACATTGACCCTGAGGTTGTGTTGGAGGGTTTTGAGTATCTGCAGGGCGATTCTCCGGGCCGTGCGGAGGGAATCTCCCTTCATGGACTCAGACGTGTCCAGCAACAAGACGACCTCATCGTATTCTGAACTGGAGTTTACCTCAAAGTCTGGATAGAACACCAACATGCAGGCCTGGAAGGGGAGCGAGTCAGAGATGGCCAGAGAGTATTGTTATTTGTGTATTGTTGCTGAGTCTTTTTTGAAGGCTCAGCTAGGGGTATACATTGCAAATTAGCATTGGTTATGCTGTGCTGTGTGGCATTGGTGTATGCTACACAAATAAACATTAAAGGAATACTTCTCTTCACCGATACGGAAACAGCATTCTATCATTATAAAATCGCTATTATAATATAATGAATTAGGTTTTTCTTCCCTCAGTCTTCCCTTGGCCCAGCTGTCCTGTTAACCCTACATTTTTACCAGTGTGATGTCACACTAGTAAAATGTAGGGTTAGACAGTGGGACCATAATACACTCCTTCTGCCTTTTCTCAGGCTAGGATGAACCGATTTCAAAAATGTTTGCACATTTATACTACATATGATCTCAGAGTTCAATACACATTCATATTCCCACCGGTGAAGTATAGGTCTTTAAATAAATGAAGTAAATAGCTAAAAAAATCTAAATTGAACACAGACCTGGCTGTCTTTGTCGGGGTGCTTCTCCACCCACATCCTGGGCATGTGAACCTCAGACAGAGTGACTGACAGCTGGAAGCCTTCTGGAGTCATGACCTCTCCTGGTAGCACGCTCACCACTGCGTTACAGTTAGTTTTCTAAAGGATTACACACGCACACAGCTTTGTTTGTAAAAGAAAAGCAAATACAAAGCGCTCCTGTATCGAGAAAAAACAACCTCTCTCATCTATTAAGCAGAGTTTTGATGATTCGTCTTTTCAGTATTAAAATCATCAAATGTCATTATAAATCTGCATAATACGATTCTAAAAGTCAAAGTTAAGACCTGAATATATTCGGTCTGAGCAGCAGATAAAGATAGAAAATCAACCTCTGGTATGATAACACACATTTGCAGACTTTCATCAAACAGATCTGCCTTCTCAAAATATATCTGATCCATAAAATGTAAAAACAGCCAATTTACCTTAATCTTGACTTGGTGAGTGATGCATTTCAGCCTGCTAATTTCATAGGGCATCTCAATTGACATGTCCAGGGTGAACTCTCTGAATAAAAAGAGAAACAACGCATTGAAAAAAGCCTCTAGCTACACATTTAAGTGAATGTTTTTTAAATGAACAATATGGGGAAGAACACATAGGACACTAGAAGAAAAACACACTTTTCTATCCAGATGCTGTAGTTGATTAATAATTAACAAAATATTTGGCGATCAATTGGTCTATAGATCGAATGCCACACAACAATACACCATGAAACATGCATCACTATAAAGGCAGTCAGATTTTTGAAAATAACTATCACCTGGATTAAAAATTGAAAAGTTGAATTAAAATAGTCCAAACACATAAATATACCGTAACTCACCTCATACTGGCTGCCTCATCAGTCACACACACCTTGTCCACAGTGACCTGTCGTGCAATAGAACACACGCACACACACACACACGCGCACACACACACACACACACACACACACACACGATTATTAACAGTCAAAAGCCCAACACGTAATATAAAATCTAGTATCCTCGCCTTTCTTCTAAACTACATTTCAAAAAGTAAGACATAATACAGCACTATCTAAGAAAACAATTTAAAAGGTACTTAAAAGTGGGATTTTTTTTGTTTTGTTTTTGTAATGCTGTTTCTTCCATACTTGTGTGGTCTGGTTGAGGGCTGCACTCTCCTGCCAGGGTGCCACGCTCCCAGGCAGAGAGAAGAGGATACTCCCGTCTCTCACAATCAGCTCAGACACAAAGGTAACTTTAATCAGCACGCTCGCACCGGGCGGAAGGTTACCAACACTGATGGTGAACATATCCTGAAGGGAGCACAAAACAAATGACATCACAACACAACTAGTGAAGAAATAGAGTTATTAGGAAAGGGAACTTTATTTGTATAGCACATTTCATACACAAAACCAACTCAAAGTGCTTTGGAGATTTACAATAAAACATCAATCAAAGTATGGCGTTGAAGGAAAACTGTCCAGAAAGCTACTGCACAGTGGAATAGGCAATACAACATAGACACAATTTTAAGTTTAAGTTTTGCTTAGTTGGAGGAACTATTGCATCATTAAATAAATATTTAATCATCACACCAAAAGTATAAAATCAATGCTAGAAATATCTGGTTCTTTGACAGAAGGAAAAGGGTTTATCGACATTTCAACGGAGGAGTTAACTTTGATTCCCAAGGTGCATTTTAAATAAACTTAAATGTCAGTAAAAGCGTATGTAAGTGTGATGTGTGTGTGTTTGTGTGAACATACGGGGGCATCCTGGTCCATGAGGTAGGCTCCGTGGCCCTTCTCGATGGCCTGCTTGTACTCCTTGCGGGCCTTCTCTTTTTCTTTCACCTGAGATCCAATCAAACACAAAGAAATATCATAAATGGGTTCTAAATATAATCCATAATGTTAGTTTCATTCTTTGGTAAAACTAACAAAAAACTAGGCCATGCGGTGAAATACAATTACTGCATGAGAATGTAACCCTTCACTGAGCAGACAATAAAGATAGTTTTTAAAATGATAGCATCAATGTTGAACTATACACCTCAAGCTTTTTTAATTTTGAAGATTTAACAGTAGCGACATTTACAATATGATCTCAGAAAACTGCTCAGAATAAAGATAACAATGGTAATAATACAATGGTAATAATATAATAAATAAATCAAATATCAAATGATTAAGAAATAGTAATAGTACAGGAGGTAAAAAAAAAACTAAAATAAGTGTATTTAGAGAAAAGATGAGTTGTGTTACCTGTCCCACCACATGTTTTCCATTGATGAAAGCTTCAAATCCACACACGGCAGCAGAATCATCCAAAGGGAAGACATACTTTGCCTCAATGGGCACAGAACTCAGATTGGTGTATTTTTGGAATATTATGACCTAAAAGAAAACAGGAATGAGGACACATTTTATGGACTGATGAGAGACAGTGCCTTTGCTTATTTGAGACATGAGTTGGTAAACTCAGCAGCCAGTAACATCTAGATATATCCAGTTGCCTAGTCAGGTCTAGTCAGATTCATTATATTTAATGTTCTTTAAATATACATAATGGAATATGTAAATAAAAACCAACCCACATATTGTACATTTTTTGTGAACAGCCAAATATGCTTATTACAATATTTTTGTTCATCAAGATCACAGAATTGTAATCACAGCAATTAAATAATGAATAAAAAAAACTTGGATGTAGCCGTTTGTCTTACTTTTATATACTATCTATGGTCTTACCTGAGAAAGCATATCCACCAGTTTGCACTTCACATGTACGGCCTGCAGAGGGATCTGCTGGCCTGAGCTGTCCAACAGTCCAGCTGTCACATCCTCCAATGGGTTTTTAATGTTTTCAACGCCATCATCCTCCACTCTGAGCTCTACACACACGGACACAGAATATTTATGCAAAGTGGATTTAATATGACGAATATCTTTCTTTTATCTAAATGCATTTATTGACACGATAGGCACTATTACAATAAACATGCCTTCATGGGCTGCTTCACACTCAAATAAAATAAAATAAAATAAAACTGTAATGAATAAAGTAATGTTTATTTAGAACATGCTACCACTTCATCTAATACAGATTACAAGAGGGATCAGTTTTAAAAATAAACTAAAAATAGCAATTATAATCTTAAACTGCATACATGATAGTGGGTATGTCATTTGGATTACATTTGTCATGCTAACTTAAGTAGAGACAATAATGTACACGTGACAATTTCCGCTTGTTTTAAACATTTGTATATAAAACAAGACAATCACCAAAAATAATACAGTCTGTAACATTTTAACTGTTTAATAATTGGTGCACTATACTTTAACATATATTGCAGTTGTCTGGTTCTTACCTTGGTCAGAAGAAGGCAGACTAGGCTCAGCAGAGGTGTCGATATTAGGATGGAACTCCTTCAGTTGGTCTCCCTCCACACTGAACCGAACCACGTACTTCAGTTTCACCTGATCGGGACTGTACACCACGTACTCATCGTCCTGAAGCACAGGATAAAAGTACATGTTAGAGTGCACACAGACGTAAGTGTAAAGATGTGTTAATGGGGAGTAATGTTAAGTCTTGAAGCAAATTTTAAAGAATACCTCAATATTAAAAATGTGGTCGTATTTTGCAGCCGTGAGAGGATTCAAACACAACAAACAGTCTTCACAAACAGTCATTTATAATTTGGATGTTACAACTTATAGGTAAAATCATTAATTTCTAGTTTCAGTCATTCAATCATATTTCGTTTGATCAACTGCAAAAAAAGATCGTTAAAACAGGGAGACATGGTATCTATTTTGTCTGGTCACATATGCCTTTATTTCACATCTTAGTGACAAGTTCACGTGACAAAGGGCCTGAATCAGAGTTGAAAATCTTGAATTCTTGAATAGAAATCAATTAGTTCATGATAAATAACTGATTCGGGTTCCATATTAGGAATGAAAATCAGATGTATGGATGCCTAATTCACACGCAGACACTCCTACCTCAAATTCAGAGGTGGTTTTAGGGGTGTGACGGACCCCGTGCACGCTGTGGTGTCCCTCAGGAGCCTTGGTTATTGTGAAGTCTTTCTTACGGACGTCCTTGCACTCTCCCAAGGCCACATCACACACCAGAAGCAGCCGAGAGCCGTCTGTCGCACTGGGCTTGGAGTATTTCAAACTGGTGCTGTGGATGGAAAATATGGAGAACAAAATATATGCTTACTTATGAAGACCGTGTTTTTGCCATTTGGGGATAGACGTTCAATTGAGGGAAAACATCCTGCATTTTGAATGTCCATTAGCCGACCACTTTCATATTAGTCCCATCTCGTCTTGTCAACGAAAACTGAACTAACTTTTCGTCATAGTTGTTGATCAACATTATTCGTCACGTTGTTTTTATTTACCTCACGGCATCACTGAAGTAGATTCCGCTGCCTAGATTACCGACATCTGTTCGCTGTATCCCATGATGCTCCATTCCGACGCGGGGCAGCAGCAGGCCGCTGAAGAGAGGGAGGGGAAATACTGAGTCACAGAATGTATCGATTATGAATATAGATACTTCATCAGGCTGTCAGCATTACAACAACATCAAATATATCACATCACTATGGAATATACACATGAATAGAATTAGGACAAAATATTGATTAACTGTCACTACATATAGTGTATTTGAAAAGGCTCTGCTTGAAAATATGAACTTATTAATTCATGAATCCTTGGCAAAACTCGATCCAATGTATAGCCTAGTACAGGTAGTTTATCATTAAAAAAATATATAATAATAATACTACTACAGGAAGTTTGATATATAAGCTAAATCTCTTTTGTGTTTTAGAAACAGAGGTAAATTTTCATGAATGGATATATAGTTTTTGAGTAACACAAAACATTTATCGTGTGCATGTGTGTGTGGGTGGGTGTATGTGTGTGTGTGTGTGTGTGTGTGTGTGTGTGTGTGTGTGTGTGTGTGTGTGTGATCTCACCGAGACAGGACTCCCACAAAGTTGCTGGGGCTTGAGGAGTGGAGGAGGGGCTTAACGTTCCCGATCTCTCTCCTGAACGTCTGAAGCTCCACCCCTCTGCTGACACGCACAACCTGCTGGATCTGAACTTTGCTGCACAAACACACATACATACATATAACTATATAAATATATTATAAATTAAATGAAGAAGTGTATGGATGGACACCATTGAAAAGGTTTAAGAAAAACACAAAACATTCTTGTGTTTCAGGTTTCTGGGTTGTGTGTGGCACATAGACACTAACCTCAAAAACGACTATCTCTACCACTAACAAAAATCTCTATGTTAAAGTTACTTTAAATGGCATGTCCCTGTTACTTTATATAAAGTACTGGGTGAACAATTTACTATCTGTATTCGTATGTCCAGAGAACATCTGGTCCCCACCAAAATATCTGACATACAAATATTTTCTAAAGCCTTTGACTGGAAAGCACTTTGGTGTGTGTGCCATATAAATGAAGTGTCTTGACTTGACTTAGGCAGTACACTACCTGTCCTGTAGCAGAGCGGTCACAGCCTGGAACTCTGAGCTGTTTGGGGGAACAGAGTCGATGCTGCACCTCAGAGCGCGGTACTTCCCCACACATGAGGGCTTAGGGTTCCTCAGATTCATCTCACTCACGTTCAGAACATCTCGGATTAACTACAAAAACACAAATGAGAGCGTGTTGATGTTGGACTCAATATATACAGAGGACAGTGTTGACGTTAATATGAGGTTTTAATTAGCATATGCAATAAATGCAATGAATACACATTTAAATATTTAAATTCTGATTTGTATAGTGTTTGTTGAATACAAATGACAAATATGGAAGCCCAGAAGATCAGAGAAAAATTGCAAAGCCTGTAATACCTCATAAAAGATGACAACCATCACAAACAACGTGGGTGTGTAACAATAACAGATTTTAATCTTATCTAAACTGACAACCCTTAGCAAGATAAGAGCATTCATCAGTGTTTAAACATATTTCTTAACAAAGCGTCAGGAAAAGTGGTTTCATTATGTCTCATAGCTATTTAAAGAGTTTAAGAATATTTGGATAATTATCAGGATATTATTGTGAAATGGCTCATTCTAAGGTAACAAAAAAACACTTTTATTTTCAAGCGATTATTCACCAATTAAAAAAGACTTAGGAATATCATATTCTATTTCTACCAAGTTTGTTCTGAACTAGCCGCAAAAACAAAAAAAAACCCGCACTGTTTAAGTGTATGTGTTCATATCTGCATATGTGTGCCTGTGTGTCTGTTCCGTGTTACCTGACAGAGGTCCAGTGTCTGTGAGATGATCTTGGTGTCTGGAGGTAAGTTTGGATCTCTGAGGGGCAGCAGGGTGAGGACCTCATCCAGGAGGGACCGAACCTCAACGAGCCCAATTTCTCTGTTATCCCCGTCCATTAGCTTCCTCTGGGCCTGAAGAAGCAAGCCCTCCGCCCGACTCACCTACAAATGAAACAGTAAATATATATATATATATATATATATATATATATATATATATATATATATATATATATTTTTAATTGGCATGTTTTTATCATCTTTTGAATGCAATTTATTTTAATGTTTAACAATGCGTCTGCCTGTTTTTACTATTTTCTTATTTATCATCTCTTTAATGCAATTTCTAATGTCTAATCTTGATGTTTTGTCATGCCTCTCTAAAGCACTTGTGTCTGAATTGTGCTATATAAATAAACTAGCCTTGCCTTGCCTTACAGAAATCATGGAGCACAAGCCTTATTCTATTCTAATTATTCTAAATTAGGTTCATGATTGCACTTCCTTTTTCCAATGAGGTGATATAAACAGACAACAGGTTGATGGCACAGTCTGATGTTTGACAACAGCACACACGCACTGAAAAAAAAACAGAACAAATCCACAGAGAAAAAACCTTACATCATTGAGGCTTAGCTTGTCGATCGAAACGCTGAGGATGTTGCCAAGGCAGCCCAGGGCCTCGGTCCACAGGAGCTCCACAAATACCCCCACATCCTCCGATAAGCTCCCCGTGTTCAGCCTCTCCTCCAGCAGCAGCTGACGGTCAAACAAGGAACCAGAACATCTACTGATCAGCTTACACAAGATTGAGATACTGTACACAATTGTCCAGCAGTAGTGACTCCTAAGACTTTAACACACAGTAAAACGTGATATAACCTTATAGAGTCTTGAATGCATTTTATTGATCTCACGTTTTCAATTATAGGTATGCAAAAACACAGATTTTATGGTGCATTATGATGGGTCGCTTTTTAACGTTGGTGATCTAGTATGTGATGCTAACTAGGCAACGGCAATATACTGTATAGTTAGTCATAGATATGTAACCTTCAAGACAAATACAGTATGTACGAACGTATTATTAACATTTGTATTGTAACATTTTTACTAGGTTGACTTTGTTTTATTACAAAATGCATCACTATTGATATTACATTTATTTTATTAATGTGTCACTGACAGAAAAATAAATGAATTAGTATACATAAATAAAAGACACACAGATCTTGAAAAACTACATGTTGGCCAGATATTTTACTTTAGAAATACCACTCACATGCAGCAATACAACTTCATCACCCACAATCCCTTGTAGTAACTCAGGTCAATCCACTCTTAAAGGTACAGTATTGTATCCATCTCATCATTTCCTACTGCTGTACTGTTTCTTGCTTTGGATAAGACGGTGAGCAAAATGTGTACTCTGTTGAAGCGTTCGGTGAGTGTGTCTGACCTGCTGTAGGGGGGCAGAGGCCAGGTCGTGGGCCTGTGGAGGGATGGTGCTCCTCAGCTGTAGACCAGTGTCCTGCAGGGTCTCTCTCAGGGTCTTGTACACTTCTAGAGCTTCTTCTGACGTGGACAGAAACACCAGCGTGTCCCTCACCACACCCTTCTGATATTATAAGTTAACATTTTATACATATTTTGGTATACACATTTTTTCTTGAAATACCAAAGAAAATCTCTGCACACCTGTATATTTGACAGGTGAGTCAGAGGAGGGTGTGACTTTAACATGTAACATACTTTTTTTTAAATAGTTTACTTTTATAGCATAACTATAGAATTAAGTAGAAAATAACACGACGCCATAATCTTTTGTGAAATTACAGGTAGGCCTATATCAATTAAAAAACAAAAAACAATTTAGTAGTAAATTATTATGACAAACAGACAAACATTTTCTGCTACTCGCCCTCTTCTCCTGCCCCACAAGGACCACAATGGAAATAAGCCTTCGGGCTTTATTGTGTCATCCCTGACTATTTATGTATTTTAATGTATGACACAGTGCTGTTCATATTTTATATCAAAATGGTCAAATCAAATCAATCAATCAATCAATCAATCAATCAACAACACAAAGATGAAAAGCATACAAACAATGAAAACTTATCAAAAGTGATTCTATTTGCAGTGTTGATTGAATTATCTTTGTTTGCTTTCATCATCAAGCTCTTCAAAATGATTATATTGCTATATTACTAACACACTAATGAGGTCATTTGTGAGCTGTTGTGCAGCACAAACAGTAATACCAAGAAGGCTTCATACCTTGGCTTGTATATCGTCCTTACGGTACGTGATCACACGGTACTTCCATCCTTTCTCTCCTTTGAAACTCTGTAGCTCCAGCACGCACCAGGTGTTGCTATTTGTCTTGGGACAAAATGTATATTACATTAAAAATTGTTATGCACTACTATAGTATAACAGAACAACTGAACAAATATTGTAGCTTTACCTTTTGAAAGATTGAATACTTGGCCACTTGAAAATTATCCGGATACGTCGGAAGATCAGAATCAGTTTCTGTATAAATTCTGTAAAATTTCAACAATAAACAGTTGACAATGAGAAGTGCAAACAATTAAATTGTATCTGTTGTAATTTCTATTGTGTATTAAATGTTGACTTGGTTGTTAAAACTATCGTTGTGTGTTTTCTCCAGTCGTTTCTTCTGTGAGTATTGGATATTATACCAGAGGTGTCAAATCATCTTTGAATGGATAACAGAGAGATTTGAAGTAAGGAAAATTCTGATTTTATTTCTCAAAATTATCATTATTTTGCTTGCCTTCACTCTTAAGTCTATGCAAAAGCTTCCCCTTTAACCTGGTGTACAATGAATAAGATTGTATTGTAGTTATATCACAATGTTAATATTAAACACTATGTCAGGGCTAAGGATGAGCATATGTTCACACCTGTATTTTCCCAGGACTTTTCTTCCCTCCTTCTGGCTCAGGCTGACAGAGGCCACAGGCTTGGTCGGCCCTTTGGACGGCTCAGAAACTGCTTTGCTAGTTGGTACTTTGGACACTAAAGGTGCACATGACACAAGAACACATGCACATTAACGACACACCCAACCCTCACTTCACATGTTGGGCAATACATGTATTAGAACAGGTATGCATTGAACACCTGAGAAGAACACATAGGCTGTGTGAACAAGGTGACATATGGATTCATACATATGCACTTCACAAAGCGCTCCTTTGACAACACTGCTGCAGGTTTTAAGAAGAAGCTCTGAAGTAGATCTGAGTGTTGGACAAAGTACTGTCACACACACACACACACACACATTCCACCAAACCCAAAGACTATGTAGTTAAACTTGTCAACTCATTCTGTTTTGTAATCAAAAGTATAACAATGTTGAAACAGTGGGAGTGGGAGTGGGAGGACAAAACTATTGAACCAGTGATGAAAAGACATGAAACTCATGATTGATTCTGTGTTCAAATAGTTCAAATAAAAGCAATGGCCCAGAGGAATCATGGCTCATTGTGTTGGAACTGGGTTGTAATTGGAGCCAGAAAGTTGAGTTAAGGGATAATGCCTCCAGCATTTGTGTCTCATACAGAAGTACAGTATAGCACGTTCTTCTTCTATTCACTGCAGTCAAAACAGTGAACCACTTACTCATTACACAAACCAATGTGTAGACTATCCATACATTTTTCCCTCTTGTAACTTTATTTTGAGCTATAACTATGGTGCCCTGATTCAGTTGAATAGCATAAGTCACTTAGACATGCAAACAGTGTGCACATTCCTTTTACATTCTTCCAATAATACCTTGATGTGACAGCGGACTTTGACTCAGTGAGGAAATAAGTAGAGGAGGTGACACATCACAACAGGAACTATCCAGTTTGTATTCATCCACAGGCAACAGAACTCCTCTCTCCAGACAGCTGTGAACATAATCCACCCCGACTACAGGCGTCTGGTATCTTTGGATGCTGCGCAGCCGGTTGGAGCTCAGGCTGGACACATCACTGGTCACTACCAGAGAGCACTGTGGGAAATGTAGGCAGAAAATAAATCAGAATGCAAATTGAAATGTTGTTACTGTAATGAATAGGCAGAATTCTCCTGGAGGAAAACACCATTTTTAAAGACACACACAAATTCACAAACAGACACACTCTCTTTCTCTCTCACAGAACACACACACACACACACACACACACACACACACACACACACACACACACACACACACACACACACACACACACACACACACACACACACACACACACACACACACACACACACACACACACACACACACACACACACACACACACACACACACACACACACACACACACACACACACACACACACACACACACACACACACACACACACACACACACACACACACACACACACACACACACACATGTGAATACCATACTGTATATAGATGAGAATATTCACATCCTCTGACCTGTTTATTGACCACAAAGGAAATGTTGCCTCCATTCTCTGTTACTGCCGTCTTCAGCTTTTTCCTCTCCTTGAAGGGTAAATCTTTCAGCTCCAAAAGCACGTAGCAGTTCTCAAACACAGCCATGCCTGTAAATACTGGACACATCCACATGGGTCAAATATCCGTTCAAGCAATTGGGGTCCCCATTGAACAAGCAGTCCCCCAATCAGCTGCTCTTACGTCTTGTGTGTGTCCCCAAAAGTCACCTAAGTCAGAAACACACACACGCACTCACGCACATAAACAGACAGACACACCCACTTTAATTTCTAAACCAACGCGGAAGCAGATTCACGCTGTAAAAAAAAAGCTAAATGTTTTAAAACATTTAAATAAAACTTAACCTATCACATTGCAATCACATGTGGAAGCAGTGGAATCAGCATTAGTCTACTTTAGACAACTTTCGAATTAGTTTTGGACACGACGCACACATTTTACGACTACGGAAACAAATAAAACACACAAATCAATCGAATTGAACAATTAACAAACAAATATAGTCATAGTGAAACGAAAATGTCCTGTGTAGCCTATGGCTGTGTGTTTATTCAGTAAAAACACGCTTAACTCTTTGTAAACATTCGACAAATAACAGCAAGAGGCCATTATGTCGTTGTCCAACGTCTGGTCGAATAAGGTTACCGAGGTTCACTTACTGTAAACATGCAGCCGATGCTTCTGCGGTAGTTGTCAGAGATTATAAAGTGGAGAATCGTTCTTGCATGAGAGATAGTGCAGAAATAAACAGAGCTTTCACTGCCAACTGCGTCATCCAGATAATATCAGTGTAAAGCTCACAGCACAACAGTCTTAGCTTCCGGTCTGCTTAGGTTGTCAAAATAAAGGTCCTAACGTGTAAGTGGGAAAAGAAGATGCAGCATTCACATAAACTCATTCTTACAATCATAATATTAAAAAAATTGTATAAGTATGTTTAAATGGTAGAAGTATGTTTTTTCCTCAAGTAATAATAGTATAGCAACACCAAAGGGTCGTGCATTCAAACGGTACAAAAGTAAGAGATTAAAACTATTCATATATAAGACAATATGATAAATTGAAAATATGATGGTGTCTCCAAATTGATACATCCAACTTAATGTTGCAGAGTTGGGTTTAAATGCTAATTTCTGAATTAAATTAGACTTTTTATTTAATGTCTACATAGTAAGGTTTGATGCAACTTTAAAACGAAAATAGTTAGGCAATCACAACATTCACAACTTTGATGAATAATCCCCCCTCCAAACATGCATGGCTATCAGTAAACCAGGGTTTTGCTTTGAACATATTACAAAATAAGAACAAAGTAGAACGAATCCCCTTTGTTATTCTACTAGCATTTATTATAATAACACATAAGGAATAATTGTCATAATACAAATATAAACATTGATGTTGTAAAAAAAATAATAATTATATTTACCCTTTCTTTTCTTTCTCTCAATTGAGGAAGCTTTTGAGTCTGGCTTTTAATTTGAAAGGTGTTTGAAAGAAGCGGAAGTCATCTCACTGTCAATTTCTGTAACTTGATCGGGTTAGTCAGAGTGCGTCTTCCTGGTCCAGTGCAAATTCCAGTAATCAACATGGGCTGCTCTACTTTGCCCTCCTCTGGATGAAGCGCTATACGATAAATACAAATACAATGGAACAGGTTTTAAAGCATTCATGTTCTGCATGTTTTAAAGAGGAAAATGTATCATAAATCAGACAATTAACAACGTATGAACAAATCCCTCTGTAATAACCATAAGTATATTGCAGACAGAGCCGGCCCGAGGCATAAGCGAACTAAGCGGCCGCTTAGGGCCCCCGACTGCCTGGGGGGCCCCCTCCAAAAAAAAAAAATATATCTTTTTTTTTTTTTTTTTTTTTTTTTAGTTTGTGTGTTTGATATTAACATCATATTGTGCAAATGTGAGTTATCATACAAAAAAAGGAATAAAATGTTTTGGTCTAGATAATTAATAGCCTAAAAATGTAATCAGTTCATCTGGGAGGAAATCCGAAATTATCTGATCATGTCACGTTCACATCCATGCACAGTGTGTATTGAGTTTATTTAAAAACAATTGGAAATGGGGCTGCCCTCAGTTGCCCATACACTGTGTATAGTCTATAGCCTATTTCAGCCTTGTCTGTGGAAAAAAAAGATACAGTAGCTGGACAACAGAGTTCTTCTGCTTAGTTCCTCACACTGCATTTAAATGCATTCACTATATTACAGAGAAATATGTCCCGTAAAAGAAAAAGAGCTCCAAGCCCAACCCAGAGG